>NC_081416.1:49930701-50252923 GCF_949786415.1 Peromyscus eremicus
GAAGAATCAAAGTCCTAGAGCCTGAGGAGGCTGCAGTACTTGCCTTGAAATAGAGGACAGAATGATGAGCCGAGGGATGGAGACAGAATGTAGAAACACAAAAGCCAAGAAAATTACCTGTCCCTAAATCTCCCAGGCAGGACAACAGCCCTGTCAACATTTTGATTTTATGCAATTGAGACTCATTTTGAACTTCTGTCATCCTGTAATATATCTGGATTATGCATTCAATTGGTAGCAATTATCACAGCTATAATAACTGATTGGTGTTAAACCCCACGTCCCTTAGTATTCAAGGCACTTGACTTTGTCTGATTCTTCACCAGACCACAGGATCAAAATGGAGGAACAAAGGTAGCACGTTTGTTCTGAATTCTCTTGCCTTGTACTGGTGCCTGGAACTGCTGGGTTTGGATATTCTGTCTTTTTCTCTCAGTGATCAGAAATGCTCCCTCTGCTGTGAATTAGTCAATAGATCAGGAGCTTGGCACATAGAAATACTGATTCAGTGGGCCCTGAGAATATTTGCATTTGTTGTTTTAATCCTTGCTCCTGCCTCAACAGATCCAGTAGTCTCTGTGTTTCAGGCATTGTGGCAGGCACAAGGGCAGAACAGTGCTGCGGGCCGCAGGAGTATATCCTAAGAACTCAGCTGGTTATGGCAAAGTCACTACCTGGAGGGATCAGGGAATTCTTCTAGAGGAAGCCAAATTCCAAGGAGCTTTTTTGTTATTTGGCTTGTTATAATATCAGCTGTCTTTTGTTATGAAAACTGTGCTTTCACAGTTTTCCCAATTGACTTTTCCCTAAGAAGGGCTAACAGTGTAGACTGATCACTCTCTGTACATACACATTCCAGATATTTGGAGAACAGCCTCAGGAAAGGCTTTCTCTGGAATCAGATATCTCCCTTAGCCACTTTCAAGGACTAACAGTAATCATAGTCCACATACAAGTCTCCTGACTTAAGGTAAATCCCACAAGGAGACACTGCCTAGGTTAGGTAGATGTTGAGTAATAGCTTTACTCAATTTAGCTTGGACCCTCCTTTCTTACTGCCTTACTAACTTTATAGACCTCTAACTCCTTACCTAACCACTTCTAGGAATATTTAGATAACCTTCTGCGCTGACAGCTATGCTCAGCCAGAACCCCAGTTCAAGCCTCCCTGTAATTATCATCATTGGCAGCATCCAGCCAGGTCCATCCCCAGATGGAGGAAAGTACTTTATCAGAGATTACTCAGTACTCTCTAAGAACAGACTTAAGCATCCAGGCTACCTGTTTGAGAAAGCCTTGTGGATGTGCCAATTAAGCTTTACTTCATCCTTTCCCAAACCTTACCTCTAGTTCCAGATCTCCCTTTAACTATCACCAGAGTCATCTAGCTGTACACAGGTTGCCTAGCGACTGAGTACACTATCCCCCACCCTGCAGAAAAACGGCAAATAGCTTGGACAGATAGGAGCCACAGTAAAAAAGAAAGCAGTTTTATTTTCTCCCATTGACCTAGCAATTTATAGATTCTTAACATTTTCTACCAATCACACTTAAGACTATAGTTGAGCACATAAGATCCATCTTCTTACATATTACCTGAATTTAGCCTTTAGTTAATTCATTTCCCCATTGGTCACTTCCCTTTTTGGTTGCAAATGATAATTAATGGTTATTGCCCCTCTATGTGATTCTCATCAACCTTCTTTTTGACCCTGGAAACCTGGCTTGCACTGCCAAGGGATTACTGCTTGTAAGTGTATATATACCAGGACTTCCAGGGCACGACAGGACGGAGAAGGGAAAAGAGAATGGAAGAACTAGATGGGTAAGAACTTGAGAGGAACAAACTGAGATAGGGAAGAACTGGATTGAAGGGCTAGAAGAGAGGACTAGAGGAATGAGATGGAAGATGAGGAAGAGCCAGATGGGGAAGAACAAGATGAGGAAGAACAAGATGAGAGAGAAGGAGATGGGAGAGGAGCTGATATGGGAAAGAATTAGATGGAAGAGAACCTAGAAGGGACAGAACTAAAAGAAGGAATTAAGATAGAACCTAGAGGGGACAACAGACAAGTGTAGGAGAAATTTGGCAGGAAAGGAGCTAAAACTGAGAGCAGAGTATAAGCTTGTAGAGAGAGAACAGACACAAAATAATAAAGTATATGGACTAAGGAGTTTCGTGTACATAGATTCATTTCTTTTCATCAAAGATTAATTAAGAGCTGGTTGTAGATTCTTCCCAGACCCTAGGAGGGGACTATCCAGGGCCTGGACCCCCATAGTCCCTCATAGAACAGCAAGTAGGAGAGATGGTAGCCTTGTCCTCAGAAGTGTGACCATCTAGATAGTTAGATTAAACGTTTCTTTGAGGGTCAGAGAGTACAGATTAGGTCTGCATGCCTCATATTCTCCCTTAGAGATATTTCATCACTCTTACGTGATTCATAAACAGTGTCACATACATAATTTAATTTACATAAACAAGCACAGGCTGGGAATGGTAGCTCAACTAAACAACTAAAATCCCAACACAGAGATGAGATGGTGATTTTTAATCCAAGGACAGCCCAGGCCATATAGCAAGACTCCCATCTCCAGAAATATCAAACAAACACACAAACTGAAAACAGCAATATAAACAAAACGAAAGAAAGATTTTCAACATAAGTAGCAGGTGTATATGTGTTTATAATATACTCCTTTAAGATGTAGGGATTGTTATTTTTCTAAGTCACTTTGGCTGGTCATTGGCAATTCCATGTGGCTTATTCTGATGGTTCCAGGTAACAAGTACTCTATCTGTTCTTTCTTACAAGGAGCTCACCCTTTTAATTCTGCTTTGTAAAATCATAAAGTATACAATATGTCTTTCCTCCCAAGGGGTTTGGAACCCCCACTATTAGGAACTTGGTTTTATTTTGTATCTCTCTGGAGTGCCAACTCAAGATCTGACATGACATATGGGCCCCTATGTCTGTGAACTAGCCACAATAGTGGTTTTCTTTTTACTTAGTTATAGACAGAAGGGAAATAATCGGATGTCACCTGATCCCTAAATAAATAACTGTTCTACTTCCCAATCATCCCTACCTCCCCAATGTGGTTTATAATCAGAGGGTTGATGGTTGCTTTTGTGAGAGTCAGTGAACCCTTGCCTCCACTGTGGCATCCCATCAGTGATGAAATACTCACCACAAGAACTCTGACTGTATAAGGAATACGAAATGCACTCGAAAGCACACTAATGAAACCTATTATACTTGTTGCTGCAGCCACCACAGAGCTAGTGGTGTTCAAAGTTATACTGCTGATGACCTAGAAAGGAAGGGGAATCAGTTAATTCAGTTGTATCCTTGGTACAGCTCCATCGATATTTGAAATACACCATGATTTATTAATGCATTTCATCCTCTTTTTGCCAAAAGTAGAATCTGTGTCTTTCCTTATGATGTCTTTACTTCTAATCCCTTGCCAAAGAAAAAGCCTTAGACTGTTTTCCCTAAGACTAAATTCTCCAGATGATTCTCAAGGGCACAAGATGCTCTTAAATTTTCACAGTGAAAATTTCAGTCTTTGACTAGTTATCGGGAAAGCCCTGTCTGTCATTTCCCACCACACTCTGCTACAAACTCCTGACTATTCTTGTGGGAATGCTGACAGTCACGCATGCCCATCTCCCTCTTGCATAGTTCCTCCTATGCTGTGGATTTGGCCCCACAATTCTCTTCTCATGGTTCAGCACAATGAGTTTTTGTACGAAGTAAAACTACACAGGAAACTGAAAGTTTGCTGTGTCTCTACCATGAGGTACATTTTACTGGTCAAAGCTGGTTAAAGATGCTAAGGAGGTAGATAGGAGCCCCGGTGTAGCAAGGTCACCTTGATCATGCTACAGAAGTTGATGTTTACCTACTGCAGGAAGGAAAACTCAAATGCAGCTTTTAGTTAGTGAAATAATTGCTGGACTCTTGGCTGTTGCCTTTTATCAGTTTTATGACAGAAATCCTGCTGTAAATGTCTTTTTAAAATCATTATTGTTTTGTATGTACAAATTTCGTCTGCATGTATGTACATGCCTGGTGCCCACATAAATCAGAAGAAGGCTTCAGATCCCCTGGGATTGGAGGTCTATGAACCATCATGTGGGTGCTTGGAATCAAATCCAGGTCCTCTCTAAGAACAATAAGTGCTCTTATTTGCTGAGCTATCTCTATGGCCGCTGTAATTTTTTTTTAAATCTATCATTTTGGATACATTTGTAGAAGCCATTTTAATCTGTCAGTCAATGATGTTATTGCCACGACAAATATTTAATTTCATTGTCACAGGCTGGATCTGAAGTTTCAAGGTTCATCTGTCTAACCCTACCTGGGATTCCTCCTCCAGAATTCACTGCACCAGGACCAAGATTCTCCTAGCATCTGCCTTGACACAATATCCACTCAGACGTGATGAGACCTGTTATGACCTTGTAGCTCAGCTACACATTTGAAAGTCAGATCATTCTAAAACTCATAGCCTTGCCTTGGCCTCAGGAAAATAGAACCAACCCCCTTTACATTTTAGCAGAATGCATACTTGATAAAATCATTCACATTTTATGGCAAAACACAACAAATACATACCAGTCCCTTTGTAGTTCTCACTGCTGCTGCAATGGACAAGGACCCTGAGAGCATGAACTGGTCATAAGAGGAAAAATTCAGGTTAAAACTTTATACAGTTATAAATCATAGCATGCTGGCACTCACTTCTAACTCAACTAGGTCTATTAAAGTGATCAGTTGTCTTCAAAGCAGTATTAGTTGTCACACACAACTTACCCACAGCAACAGGGGAGTAAGAGGGAGACATTGGAAGAATCAAGGTTTTCTTTGTGAACTATGCAACTATCATCCTACCAAAATTGTTTAAAAGCAATGAAGACTAGAACTCCCCAGTCTGTATAACAAGATTTTTCCCTCATGACCCTCAAACTGATGAAGATTGCTCCCCCCCCAAAAAAAAACCCAGAAATTATTCTTGCTGGAAATATATATTTGAAGCTGTAAATAAAACAATGGCAAAAATTGAATTCTATATTAGACAATCACTGGAATACTGTAGCTCATTTGAATCTAGCAATGTGGCAATTATTTTCAATTTATTCTAAATGACTGCTGTCAACTTGATTGAATTGACCTCTTTAAACTATTTAGCTAAATATACAGATGTCTGCATTTGCTTTCCAAATGTTGGTTTAGAAGATTTAAAGTTAATTGGAGAATCAGTAGGATCACACCATTGAAACTAAAATCAAGATGTAGATGTAAGGTTGGGGAGATGGCTGTCAGTCAATTGCTTCCCCTGCAGGCTTGAGCCCTTGAGTTCAGTCCTCCATCATGAACTATGAGAGTTGGTTGCCAAGATGACAATGAATAGGAAATAAAGATGGACACAGAAAACCATAGTGAGGAGATATATGAGATTCTGAGTCCTCATTCACGGAATGAATAGATTTTGAGTATATTCCCCTTTCCTAGTCTCATTTTTTTATTTATAAATGATGATGAAAGCAAATCTCTCAGAAATTGGAGTGATTGGTTGAAGTAGAACATTTTACAAAAACATATAGTAATAGGCCCAGATTATAATGCAATGAAAGCTATTACTGGTATTATGGGTAGTATTATTATCCTATTAATATTATTATATATTATTATCATCAGTATTATTATCCTATTAATATTATTATATATTATTATCATCATATAATCATTGGTATTATTATTGATAGGTAAAGTGCCATGAAACTTTGAAAAGTATGGGAGCCTGTGGCATTCCTCATTTTTTTTGCATTCCTCAAATATTGAACACCTGTTGCAAATAGGAAGGGAAAATTAAAGTATCAGGTTTACAAAACAACTAAATTTTCTCATTCTCAAGGTTATCAATAAATGGAAACCTTACAACACTTGAATGGGATTCTCAGCTGAAAAATAACCAAATTGGGCCGGGCGGTGGTGGCGCACGCCTTTAATCCCAGCACTCGGGAGGCAGAGCCAGGCGGATCTCTGTGAGTTCGAGGCCAGCCTGGGCTACCAAGTGAGTTCCAGGAAAGGCACAAAGCTACACAGAGAAACCCTGTCTCGAAAAACCAAAAAAAAAGAAAAAAAGAAAAATAACCAAGTTTATGAACTTTATTTTTCACTTGTCAGCTCATACCTTATAGGTAAGAAAATGTTTGATATTTTATACTTAACTGACACTCTGAACTACAAAAACTCTCTTCAGTTTTATTTAGAGGAAGCTTGTTTAACTTTTAAAAATTTGCTGAGAGTTGATTAGGCGGACTCTGTGAATCATCTGCTCGGTTCTGTCTCCTCACTCTTGCTAACACTGCCCCCTCATTTCACTCTTTTCAGGAGCTTCAGAGTTCAGTGATCCCTTCCCAGCTAGAGACATGGATCTCAATTTCCCCAAATAAAGATGCAAGCTGGTTGTCCTTAGGCTTAAGAGTATACTTGTAAACTATTTATGAGTAATGAAATAGATACATTAACATGTCAAATTGCTCTGTGATCAAGATGTGATGACATTCTTGTATCACTGAATAACCAACCCTAGGAATGACTAGCCTCTGGACTCCTGAGGAAATTAGTTGTGCCCATGCTTAAGTAACTCTTGTGGGTGTACAGGACTGCATGCTGTCACAGTATTCCAAATGACATATTAAATAAACAGTCCACCTAGTTTATGTGAATGGTATGTTGATAGTGCAACATGAACAAGGAAAAGAACTGAATAAGGTTTAGATACACTCTTCTCAAACTTATAGACTACTTTAAAGAGTAGATAGAGGATTCCACCCAAGGTTAGTGCAGTTACAACACAGTGTTATTATCTCCAGTTACATAAGATGATATGTCACTCACCGGGATTGACCCCCAAACTGGGGCCCATATGTACACTGAAAGGATTTGCAGGGAATGTTCTGAATTCATCATTATTACACCCAAGCTGAGGTTTATGAGAGCAATCATAACTTGTACAACCTAGACACAAAAAAGTGAAACATTATCCACCAAAAAATGATGTCCATGCTAAGTACTATCAAACCACTAAGTCCCCTTCATCTCCACTTTAAATATTCACAGATGAATTTTGAAATGTGATTCTCTTGTCAGTAGTCTTCATATACAGGGGGGATGTACTAACTTACCAATTTCCCTTGGAGTATCTCTCACACACATACACACACATGCACACACACACATACACACATGTACACACATATTTCAGTAATTTCAAACTTGGAGGGAATTTGTGAAGTTCTTCCCAGAGGGACTTTTATGATACCCATTGTGCATCTCTACTACTGTTTTATCCTTTGTCATGTGCTTACACAAGAAAGACTCGGGAATTAGGAAGAAGTTATTCCAGCAAGAAGCCACTTGAAGAAACAAAATTTGATGCAGAGTGAAGAAAATATGAACAGACACACGATCTTCTTTGGGGACTTGGAGCATGAGGAAGGAATGTGAATACGGTGACCTGAAAATTGGGGGAACTCCCTTAGTAAAGACTAGACAAAATGAAAACAACTTATGAAGATATGTGGGAGGAAATGAGAACAGTGCATAGAAGGAAATGTACAGGCTATAGGAAGAGACTGGAAAAGACATTTACATATTTATGTATATATATATATTTCATATGTATGTGTATTTGTAGCAATAATCTTTAAAGAAAAAGAAGTTATGGATATGGAAAGGATGGGCAGCATGGGAGGGCTGGTGGAGGAAAGGGGAGGAGAGAAAGCTTATAATCCTATTTTAATTAATTTTTTAAAATAAAAAAAAGGATACATCTAAACCAAGTCAACTCCCTGCACTTTAATTCATGGGAACTCCCAAAAAGGACAAAAATTTAATCAAAAGGAAAAAAAAATAGAGTGAAAACCACTGGAATTCAAAACAGTGAATCAATGGATAAAACTTACAAAACCTAGGTTTATTTTCCTTTAGAGATAGATAAAATCAATGACTTTCTAGGCAAAGTAACTGAGAAGACAAGTGATTAATACTCTCAGAAATCATGCTGGGTATTACACTGTGGAAAACCAAAAGAAGAGGCCAACAAATCCAATACACTTAGAGGAATTGCCGGAGAATACACTGTAGCAAATCTCAGAAAAGAAAATAGCCACTAAGAATAGTCTTATGTCATATGAAAAGAATTAATATTGCCCGATAACACTATGATTTTTCCTAACTGATATTTAAAGGAAGTAATAAAACACAGAGCACTAAGCTCAGAGTTCACAGCACTGGGGAGTGTCTATCTTTATCTCTCCAGTTTTTCTGTAAATGTAAAACTGCTCTCAACTGATAAATTCTTACTGATATATTTACATATACAAATTCCCTGCTGACACAAAATGTATATCATGAATAATGACTATTTAAAACAGCTGTCTGCCTAACAGCAGCTACCCAGTGGTTGTAAGGTTGGGCTAGTGAGTACATTCTGCATTTAGTGACCTTTAACTTGCCCGGGATGTTATTCTTTTGAAGTTCTCTATTTTTTTTTAGGCACACTCTTCTGCAGACAGAAGTATGTGGAAAATAGAGGATTTCTCATCTGAGTAGCAGGCAAAAGAAAGGCACTGGAAACAGATCAGAACAGCATGGGTTTATCAACCAGTGGGTAGACCTGGGCCTGGATCCCAGCAGAAGCTTGCAAAGCTTTTTCTCTGCACTGAAGTACATATGATCATCTTGGATGACCCACAGCTTAGAACAGACCTGAAGTTCCTATATTTTAAGCATAATTAAATCTGAAGTCTGATGTGATAGAATAACATATTCATTTGCAAATGATAGATTTGAAAATCTAATGCCAATGATCTTGAGATGTGTTGATGAATCCTAAGCCAAGTGGGACAGAGTCCTGGTGTTAGCTTTTTTTTTTTTTAAATCATTTAGATATTTACAAAATCATACTCCCCTCAGATCCAAAAACATCTTACCCCTAGGACTTTGGGTTCCCCCTTCAAGAATTTTTCTGTGCTCTCTTTCCACAGTTGTGACCTTATAACAGACTTCTTTGAGGCCTGAACATCTCCAGGGATCACCTCTACAATGGTCTGTTCTGTTCCTTGCATGGTTGTCATGGCAGCAGAAACAGTGCTGAAATAAGAATGAAATTTTGGCGATCCCTGTGTCTTTCTTGGGGTCCTGATTTCCAGGTAGCCTCCCTGGTGATGTGAGTAGCAGTCCAGTCATCTTTGTTCCACATCTAGTATCCTGTTATGAGTGAGTACATACCATGTTTGTCTTTCTGAGTCTGGGATACCTCACTCAGGATGATTTTTTCTAGGTCCATCCATTTGTCTGCAAACCTCATGATGTCATTGTTTTTCTCTGCTGAGTAGTATTCCATTGTGTATATGTACCACATTTTGTTTATCCATTCTTCAGTTGAAGGGCATCTAGGTTGTTTCCATGTTCTGGCTATTACAAACAATGCTGATATGAACATAGCTGAACAAGTGCTCTTGTGGTGTGGTTGAGCATTCCTTGGGTATATGCCCAAGAGTGGTATAGCTGGATCTTGGGGGAGATGGATTCCCAATTTTCTAAGAAAGCACCATATTGATTTCCAAAGTGGTTGTACAAGCTTGCATTCCCACCAGCAGTGGAGGAGAGTTCCCCTAGCTCCACATCCTCTCCAGCATAAGGTGTCTTCAGTGTTTTTGATCTTAGCCATTCTGACAGGCGTAAGGTGGTATCTCAGAGTTGTTTTGATTTGCATTTCCCTGATGATTAGGGATGTTGAGCAATTCCTTAAATGTCTTTCAGCCATTTGGGTTTCCTCTGTTGAGAATTCTCTGTTTAGTTCTATAGCCCATTTCTTAATTGGACTGTTGGGCATTTTGATGTCTAATTTCTTGAGTTCCTTATATATTCTGGATATCAGTCCTCTGTCAGATGTGGGATTGGTGAATATCTTTTCCCATTCTGTAGGCTGTCGCTTTGCCTTGTTGACCGTATCCTTTGCCCTACAAAAGCTTCTCAGTTTCAAGAGGTCCCATTGATTGATTGTTTCTCTCAGTGTCTGTGCTACTGGTGTTCTATTTAGAAAGTGTTCTCCTATGCCAATGCATTCAAGACTACTTCCTACTTTCTCTTCTAGCAGGTTCAGAGTAGCTGGATTTATGTTGAGGTCCTTGATCCACTTGGACTTAAGTTTTGTGCATGGTGATAGATATGGATCTATTTGCAGCCTTCTACATGTTGATATCCAGTTTTGCCAGCACCATTTGTTGAAGATGCTTTCTTTTTTCCATTGTGCACTTTTGGCTTCTTTGTCAAAAATTATTTGTTCATAGGTGTGCGGATTAATGTCAGGGTCTTCGATTCCATTGGTCCACATGTCGGTTTTTATGCCAGTACCAAGCTGTTTTTATTACTGTAGCTCTATAGTAGAGCTTGAAGTCAGGGATCGTGATGCCTCCAGAGGTTGTTTTATTGTACAGGATTCTTTTGGCTATGGAATGAGATCTACATGAACAGCCTGGACAGGAGTGGGGGTAGTGAAGGGCGAGGGTCGAGGGAAAGAGAGCTTGGGTGAATGGGAGATTCCAGCTGGATCAACAACAGAGAGGGAGAACAAGGAATAGGAGACCATGGTAAATGAAGACCACATGAGAATAGGAAGAAACAAAGTGCTAGAGAGGCCCACAGAAATCCACAAAGATACCCCCACAACAGACTGCTGGCAACGGTCGAGAGACAGTCCGAATTGACCTACTCTGGTGATGGGATGACCAAACACCCTAATTGTCGTGCTAGAAACCTCATCCAACTACTGAGGGATCTGGATGCAGAGATCATGACTAGGCCCCAGGTGGATCTCTGGGAGTCCAATTAGCGAGAATGAGGAGAGTTTATATGAGAGAGAATTGTTGAGACCAAGGTCGGATAAAGCACAGAGACAAATAGCCAAACAAACGGAAACACATGAAATATGAACCAATGGCTGAGGGGTCACCAACTGGATCAGGCCCTCTGAGTGGGTGAGACAGTTGATTGGCCTGATCTGTTTGGGAGGCATCCAGGCACTGGCACTGGGTCCTGTGCTCATTGCATGAGTCGGCTATTTGAAACCTGGGGCCTATGCAGGGTCGCTTGGCTCGGCCTGGGAGGAGGGGACTGGACCTGCCTGGACTGAGTCCACCAGGTTGATCTCAGTCTGTGGGGAAGGCTTTGCCCTGGAGGAGATTGGAATGGGAGGCGGGCTGGGGGGAAGGTGAGGGGGGCGTGAGGGGGGAGAACAAGGGAATCTGTGCCTGTATGTAGAACTTAATTGTATTGCAAAATAAAAATTAAAAAAAAAAAAGAATGAAATTTTGGATGAACTTCTGGAAATGACTCAATGCCAGGTTTCTGCTTAAGGGTAAATTCCAAACTAAACCCTCCTATGTTATAATAAAAAAAAATCTAGCCTAGATATGTGGTGGTATTGTGTTCCCCAAAATATTGTGCACGCTAATAAACTTATCTGGGGTCAGAGAACAGGACAGCCACAATATTAAACATAGAGGATAGGCAGTGGTAGCACACGCCTTTAATCCTAGCATTCCAGAGGCAGAAATCCCTCTGGATCTCTGTGAGTTAAAGGCCACACTGGAAACAGCCAGGCAGATGGCAGATAGCAGAAATGTATATAAGGCATGAAGACCAGGAACTAGAAGCATTTGGCTGGTTAAGGATTTGGCTGGTTAAGCTTTCAGGCTTTCGAGCAGCAGTTCAGCTGAGATTCATTCTGGATGAGGTCTCAGACGCTTCCAGACTGAGGAAACAGGATCAGCTGAGGAACTGGCAAGGTGAGGTAACTGTGGCTTGTTCTGCTTCTCTGATCTTCCAGCATTCACCCCAAAAACTGGCCTCAGGTTTGATTTATTAATAAGACCTTCTAAGATTCCTGCTACATAGTTAAGCTACAAAAATAGTTTTATTCTCTTAGTAAGAGAAGCTCTTCTATTTCTATTTTCTTAGCCTTATTTTAAATGCTTATGTTTTCTTTAGATAGCAACAAATACTTTGTACTTCATTTTCAAATCAGTTGTTGAAGCATTTGTACAAGTTGACTTCATTTTCGGGAGGTTTGACCCCCAACTCACTATCTGCTCCCAAATTCTCTCTCCTCACACAGTCTCTGGCTTCCATCAGATACAACACCCCCCCCCACCCCACTGTGTACTACTCAACCTGAAATGCAAGACAGGATTCAAACAGTATTTGGTACTTCCCTTTCACTCTCCAGTAGACAAAGATGTTCTTAAGGGAACCCAAGGTGAAGGGTGTAATCCACTCCAATGCACAACTTTTTCACTTTTTACAAAGGGCCTCTGACACGCCTCTCAGAAATACCTTCAGACCTTGATTGTCTATTAACATTTTCTTGTCTATTAACACTCCCTTCGTGAGTCAGTTACTAAAGAGGAATCTGTAGAGTGAGTTTCTTTTTTATTAAATAGAAAATAGAGATGCATACACAAAAAGCCTAAATTTCAAGAGTTTGTTAGTAATAGATGATGATAGAGAAATGAAATCTAAGCAGGGAAAAGCCTGGCGTAAGATCCAATAATCTGGAGTTCACTCCTAGCTCTTTCATTAAGATATGAATTTCTGATTAAACATTCTCTGGATTACTTTGGCAGCACCTGTGAAAGAGTGCATTGGGCACAATTGCTTTCAAGATTGTTTCTGATCTTCACACTGCTAAAAGTCTGCCCAGCTTATGGCCTGTGTGTCTCCTAAATGAAGCCAAAGATGCTTGGAGACCTATTTCAGGTCACAATCCAACTCAGAAGCAGACTATAAGCCTATCAGGCTGGGCACTCAGGCTCCATCCTTTGCATCTTTACCAAAACCTGCATGGAACAGATACTGTCTTAACTAATGGATTGTCAAGATAATATGTAGGAGACAGAAGTGAATATTATGGAAGAAAGTTATTAAGAGTGTGTAAAATGGCCAGGCGGTGGTGGCGCAAGCCTTCAATCCCAGCACGCGGGAGGCAGAGGCAGGCAGATCTCTGTGAGTTCGAGGCCAGCCTGGTCTCCAAAGCAAGTTCCAGGAAAGGTGCAAAGCTACACAGAGAAACCCTGTCTGGAAAAACCAAAAAAAAAAAAAAAAAAAAAGGTGAGTAAAATGATCAGTCAATAATTTAGATATTGTTTTCAGGTTTTTGATACTCTGGGAATAGAAAGACTAGAAAGCAAAACAACCCCACACAGTGTCCAGATGAGGTCTTTACTTTTACTTAAACTTTCTTTTTTAATGTTAGTATTTTATTTTTTGAGAATTTCATACTTGAGTACTGTATTTACATCATTTCCATCGCATGCTCTCCTCCCTCCAACTTTTCCCATGTTCCCCCACTCCCTTTCACATTCATGACCTCTTTTTCTTTAATTATTATTGTTACATATGCATATTATTATATATAATCTCTATATATATCTCTATATCTATATTTATATATGTATCTCAACCTGTGGGGTCCATTTAGTGTTGCTCATATGCATATATTTAGGGATAACCAGCTAGATTGTATAACCCAAAAGGGAACTCATTGTTGGAGAAAACTGATTCTGCCTCTTTTAATAGCCAGTAATTGAAGTTCTTCCTCTAAGGATAAACATGGCAAGATATCCACAAGGGTACCATAATGACACTTATATCTTGATAATAGCCAAGAACCGTCAAATTGGCCTTACAGAATACTCAATAGGAGGAAATTCATGCCTGGTACTGTCAACCTAGCCACCTGCCTGTGGCTGGTGAGGTCCTGGACCTGGAGGAAAAAATATTGCTGCCACTTTACCAAGCCTTTGTCTTTTCTTTGTCCTTATTATTTGCATGAAAAACTAACTCCTAAGGCACATTTAAATGTGTACTCAACTCTAATTCAAAATAATAATGTGTGTAGTGAAAGGTGATCTCATTTTTCCATCCAGATGTTCTATATTCATCCAGTAAATTAAAAGCCATCATACTGATGCGAAACCCTGCACCTACCTTCTTCCAGCCTGCAATGCCTGCTGTCTGTGTCTGATGAAGGGCAGGCCCTGGGATAGCTCCTCAGAGTCTTTGTTCAGATCCAGTGTCCACCCAACACTCAGCACTCACTCAGCTGAAATTTGCATGCTGCTTCTATGACCTTTCTAAATCATAAAGGCTGTGGTATGAATTTCTGAAAAGCACACCTACTTCCTTCTCTTTCTATAAAAGCCGTTAACTGACTTTCGATTCCTCAACTAGGGTGTGTAAGTTTACTGTGAAATATATTCAAAAAGAGTGGCAAATAGGTTTCTTTTTCACAGAAAATGAGAATGTTTATTGTGATAAGTGTGAAGATTTACTCTTTGTAAAACTCTGTCAAGGGAATATAAACAAAATGCTATGATATATAAAATTGTATGACCCATTTTTGTATATTAAAATTAATAAAAAACAAAATCAAAACTAAATAAAGCATAAATATCAAAATATAACAAATATACAATTTTAAATACTTAACATACTCAGACTAATGTCATTTAGATGGCTTTTCAAAATCTATTTGCAAAAATTTACACATTGCTGTCAATGTTTTTCTACAGAATTGTGTATATAGAATTTAAATATGCTAAGTGTACATGAAACTCCACTTTTGTTGTCAAATAAACATATTTCAAAGTAGAATTGATGTATAGGTATATTGGCAAAACTCTGTCCCCTGTGGGGATGACAGAACATCTGGGTAATTTTTTCTTGGTTGAAATAATAGCACAGGTATTACCCTAGGCTCGGCCTGGGAGGAGGGGACTGGACCTGCCTGGACTGAGTCTACCAGGTTGATCTCAGTCTGTGGGGAAGGCTTTGCCCTGGAGGAGATTGGAGTCGGGGGCGGGCTGGGGGGATGGTGAGGGGGGCGGGAGGGGGGAGAACAAGGGAATCTGTGGCTGATATGTAGAACTGAATTGTATTGCAAAATAAAAATTTTTTTAAAAAAAGAACATAAATTTGAAATCTAAACTCACATGGAAATCCCTAAGATTATATCTTTATTAGTGTTTTTCTACTACAATCAGATTGTCAAGAATTTCATGACCTTTTTCTCTGGCTATTTTGATTTTTTGTAATCTAAATTCATTTTTTGCACTTCATACATCATTACTGCATTTACATTATTTCAACTCCTTGTATCTCTACCCCAAGTCCTCTCATGTCTCTCCCATGCCCTCTCTAATTATGAATTCTTTAATTATTGTGAAACACACATTATACACAAACATATATATAATGTATATATTTATTTATATACATATATATTCTGCTGAGTCCATAGTGAAGGTTTCTCACTTAAATCTGACAATTCAAGTCAGATAATAGTATAGCTGTGTATCTTCTTGGGCCTAGAGGAGAATGACTATTATCAATGTCTTTAATTTTCACCAGCACTCTTTTTTTACTGTGTGCAAGATATACACCTTTTGTTTGTTTGAGACATGGTTTCTCTGTGTTGGAGATTCACCTGCCTCTGCTTCCTGAATGCTGGTATTAAAAGCATACACCACCACTGCCGGGCAAGTATATACTTTTTGTTCCATATTTGAATTTCCACATCAGAGTATCTTATTTACTCATTCATATGTATGTTATAATTAAAATCTAATTTCATTATTTTCCCTTTTTCTCCTCCCAACCTACCCTGTGTACCATCTCTCCAATCTTCTTGCTGCCCCTCATTCTCTCTCTAATTCACTGTCTTTTGCTTTGATAATTATCTTTGTAACAATAAAGCATAAATATATAAACATAATGTGTCAAGTCCATTTAGTGTTGTTTGTGTGTATATGACTTCAGGGCTGACCACTTAGTATTGGATAACCAATTAGGGGCTCATCCCTGAGGAAAACTAATTCTCCCACTATTATCAGTTGCTGTCAACTCTTTGTTATGGGTGGTGGCTTGGTTCCTTCCCAATCCATGCTGGAATGATAACAGGTGTGACCTCATGTAGTTCTTCAGCAGGCAATCATAGTTGCTGTGTGCTCATGAGTGCTACAGCCTTGTTATGTCTAGAAGACTCTATTTTGTCTGAGTTCTCCCAAACTTCTGGCTCTTAGAGTTTTATTAGGTAATGTCATGCTTAGTAGGAAGAAGAGGAAAGGGGAGATAAAAATAAGTTGAATCTTATCTACATGCCCCAACATACATTCACTTGGACATTGGCATACATTGAATTTGCTATTCTGTGGTATATTTTTATGGCATACAAGAGAAGTAGGACAAAAAGAAGCAAAATTCATGTTTCTGTACTTCTTGAAGGAAAAAACACATCTCCAAATTGGTTTTTTTTTTTAAACAAAATAAAAAACCAAAGTTAGACAAACAGGAAGAACATTATACAAAGTAGTAAAAATGTGTAGTCAGTGTGAAAATCTCACGTGATTAAAATCATTTCATCTGTTTACTTTAAAATCTTCTTGGCTTATTTTAAGCACTTTTAGATTGTCTAAAGTATGAATAAACATGGTCAAGTGCTATTTAACTAGTAAATGGATGGTTTATTTATTCCATTCTGATATTCTTATGAAAAGCCAGTGGAATGATCAGCCAAGTTCCTGGGGAAACATGAGAATGTCATTCCAAACTTACACACACACACACACACACACACACACACACACACACACACACACACACACAGAGGCATCCACATCAGAGTTGAAATCTTGTGTTTCCCCATGTGTAGTTCTTGAAAAAAAAATCACTGCAGATTTTCTGGAACATTTTTCTCTTGGTATGCCCGTGGTACCAAACCTCCTTAAAATGATATAGGACATGCTGTTTCTTTTGTGGGAGGACTTGATGGCATAATTACCATGACCTGTAAAGTCAATCAGATGTTGTTACATTATTCACAGACCCTCAAGGATTCTCTTCTTTACCCACATATTGTACCATCACCAATGTTCACCCTGTCACTACAAAACTGAATCTCACATCAATCTGAAGGATTTCTCAGGCATCCTTTTGCTGTGAATATTGCTCTGTATAAATAAACACTGATTGGCCAGTAGCCAGACAGGAAGTATAGACGGGACTAACAGAGAGGAGAATTGAGGGAACAGGAAGGCAGAGGGAGAGACTGTCTGCAGCCACCACCAGGACAAGGAAGATGTAAGGTAGCAGTAAGCCATGAGCCACATAGCAAAGTATAGATTAATAGAAATGGGCTAAATATAAGAGTAAGAGCTAGACAATGGTAGGCCTGAGCTAATGGCCGAGCAGTTTAAATAATATAAGAGTCTGTGTGTTTATTTTATAAGTGGGCTCCAGGACTGGCGGGACTTTGCGGAAGCTGGAGAGAAATTCTCCAGCTACATCCTTTAGATGAGGCTATATCTAGGACATACATTTAGTTGTAGAATTTTACCCTTTAGAAGCTTCTGGCTGCTGATGAGTCTCAGAGTGGAATAGTATGAGGCATGAATGAGAGTACCGGTGAATTTGCTTAAAATGATCTTTTATGGAAAATACAGAGCTCTTTTCCCAAATAATTTGCTAGTGCTGATAGCAGCAGGATACATAAATCATGCCTTGGTTGCCATATGTAAAGTACTATGATATCAGACTGGCCTGGAGTGGCAGGAAGAACCCTGAAAGCATGGGCAAATCTCGTTCTTGTTCTGCAAAGTTACGTAACACAGAGTTTGATCGGAATAGCTGAAGATCCCAGAGAATATTAGATTTGCATTACATGTTACATGCCATTACACATCTAGACTCAGAAAGATTGAGGGCAATGCTTTTCAGCTTTTCTGCTATTACAGAGTTCACAAGAAGCACAGACTTCCATCTAGTAAATACTAAGGTCTGAAAGGTGTGAAGGAATTTGTCTATCTCCAAATTCATCATTCAGTGAAATCACAAAAACTTCAGCACTACCCAAGAAACTTACAACTCTAAGGCCTTAAATTGCAAACCCATCATAAGCTTTGCCGTGATTTAGTCTAATGTTCTTCTTTAGGCTGAGCCTGTGGAGATGTAGATGTAATGTTTCTTGGGAGCTCCCAGAAAGAGGAAGGGAAGGATATAGATGAATACCCAGGGATCTCACCATTTTATTATCACTTTATTATTAGTTGTGAGTTCTGTCCATCACTGGGCCTGTGGGCAATGAGACTATTGAGCAGCTGTGGGGTTTTACTAGCTTCTAACTCACTCTAGAGTCCTCAATAATTAAAGAACACAATGGTCATACTCTTATCCTTGCCTTCTTCTGTCTCTTCTTCCATTCCCCACTGTGTAAGATCATTTTTCTGAACAGAAGCCAAAAGGATTTGCTACAAATATCAGGGTAAGACAATGCCTAGGTGGATACCAAATGACAGAGAAGTCTTATCCCCAGTGCTTTTTTATATTCAGGGAAGGCTACTATGATAAGAGAGTGGAGTAAATCTGGTACCCTCTGTGGACTTCTAAGATGTTTCATCTCTATAGTCACTTCCCACCAAGGCATGTGGGCTTCAGCTGACTGAGTCACTTCAACCTCCCTTCTCCTGAAGTTAAGGAGCCTTTTGTTGATGCTGATCTGCAGTGTGTTGGAATTTGGCCTGGCTGTGCTCACTACCATGTTGTAGTGACAACAGGATCACTCTGACTTCCCTCGAGTGAGTGTGCTAGAGGCCTCCCAGAATCTCACCTGGTGTTCCTCTAGGCTATATTAATCAATGCCACTAAGAATGTCAGGCAGAATCATGAGTTATTTTGAAATGTATATCATGTGGTTTTCACAGTGAGGGAATCTCATTAAATAATGGAGAGAGATGTATAGATGATGAGGGAGACCTGGACTAGAAATAGTTGTACATTGCATATAGCTTGGTTTTTTCTTTCCCAGAAAAACAATCAGAAGTTTGGGGAAGTTAAATGTATCTCCTGGCATTACAATGAGTTTGCCTGTGCTCAGAATGCCAGAGCTCAGTTGCCTCACTTTGAATCAGGAACACTTTCTCTAGGAATGACTATCCTCTGACTATCTTAACAATTCTCATCTTTGAATAGAGACGAAATCTATGAAAAACTTCAAAGAAAATTGTATTTATATCTGTAGCTACTTATCCATAGGTAAAGATAGACAGGTGCACATACATTCAGTTCATTCTGAGTAAATTCTAAAATCTGATATATTTTCTTTTTTCTAGAATGTGATTTTCCTGTTTTAGGACTCAAAGAATAAATCCAATGTATCCTTGGAGTTACTTTGTAACCCTGAATATGAGAAAGTACTGGCTTTATAAGGATTAAGTAGAAATTATATAGCAGAAGATCAGTCTTTAATATAATTTAGAACACCATCTATTGCATGACAGCAATGCTTAAAAATCTTAAAATATGTGTTGGTTATTCAGCAACTATGAAAAACGTGTTGAATGGCTGGGTTCAGTAGCATGCTCTTGATTTTGCTTCAAACAAAGCTCAGACTTTCAAGTTCCAATTTTACGTACTGGTGAAAGAGCCTGAGATATTTCTCAGATAAGTAGCAGAATGTTTCAGAGGTTCACGGTGGGCCAAAGGGGCAACATTTTTTCTTATTCCTTGCACTTGACTGCAATAGGTACCCATTAATTCCTGTGATCTAATCTATGTATGTGGCATGGAATTTTATCATATCTATTTTATTCATAAGTGCTATGATGTCTCAAAGGAGACATATGCTATTGTACTCCAAATAAAATCTTTATATAATTGCAAATTTCACTTGTATGGTTTTGTTTTTGCTTTGTAGCACACAGTATATCACCAGTGATAGACATATCAATATAAAGTTGCTATATTCCCCACCAAGTACAACCAAAATTTTCACAGAAAAGCTAAGCAAGAATACTCATCATTTACTAAGAAAGAATCAGGATATCAATTTTTTCTGATTTCAAAATTAGAAGGAATAGTTGTATATTTTTAACATTTTCCCCGTGCTCATGCACTTGTTTTTTCTGCTCATGCATATTTCTCATATTTCTCTTTCTGTTGTAAATCCTATCTACAAAACTGGAAGAAATGACGTCAAGGTAAAAATGTGGATTAAAATGAATCTGAATGGACATTCAACATTTAGCAACATTGGGTAACAGGTAGGATACTTGATTCTGGGATCACCAGAGTTAGCACAATAATATTCTTGGCTTCAAGCCATTCATAGTCAAATATGGGAAATGGAGTTAAGAGAAAATTTAGGATTATATTGTACAGGGCATTCATTCAATCTTAGTCTAGAATAAAGTCTCTTTTATTCTTCCCACAAAAAGTAGGAAACAGGAAAAGAGGAGGATGAGGGGGTGAGAGGGAGTAAGAGAGGAAGAGATATAAAGAGACACACAATTGCTAAATGGTCTTATTAATAAAAAAAACCCAGAGCCTGATATTGGGGTGAAAGCTGATAGACCAGAGAAACAGAAAAAGCCAGCTAACCTCACCTCACCAACTCCTCAGCCTCCAGAGAAAGCTACTTCCTGCATACCCATGCATATATGCCTTGTGTGCTCTGCAATCTTACTTCCTTTCTCTGTCCAGGTACATCATTTCCTCTCTCTGCCCAGCTCTATCATTTTCTGTCTGTCTGTACAGACCTCCAGACCTCTGTGGTTAGTGCTGGGATTAAAGGCATGTACCACCATGTGTGACTGTGTTCCCAGTGTGGCCTTGAACTCACAGAGATCTGAATGGATCTCTGCCTCCTGAATGCTAGGGTTAAAGGCATGTACTACCACTACCTAACCTCTACATTTAATATAGTGGCTGGCTCTGCTCTCTGATATCCAGATAAGCTGTGTTAGGGCACACAAATAATATATCACCACACTGGGATGCTGTGACCACCCCCCTCAGAGTGAGAATCAGAGACAGCTTTCTCACACTCCTGGTGAGGGGTGATCCCAGCTTTCCCAAGTGGAGGAAGGAAGGGGGCAGATCTTCTAATAGGGGTAGGACCAACTCTCCAGTGCCAGGGTTATCAGGTTCCATTATCCCAGGGCCAGTGAGGGGCGGGGTCAATCTGGAAACCAGACCCCAGCTGTGGCAGGACCATGGATCCTGGATCCCGACATGGCCAGCAGCACTAGGGTGGAGCCAGGTGTCACTATGGCCCTGAGTGGCAGAACAGGCATCTCAGATTGGCATGTGACCAGAAAAAAACATGGTCCCTGGATTTCAACATGGCCCCAGGTGGTGGCCCAGACCACAGGCAGAAGCATGGCCTTTGATGGTAACAGGAGCCATGGACCTCAACACAGGCCCTGGCTGCAGCAGGTTCACACACCCAGACATGGTCCTTGGTAGCAGTCCAGGACTGGATATCACCTTGGCCTTGGGTGGCAAGCAGGCCTCCCACATCAGCCCATTCCTCCATGCCTTTACCTCTCAGATCTGACTCTCTCCATATGACATGAACCATTCTGCCCCTCTTATTCTCCAATACCCCGCCACATATTTGCTTGCCATAATGGCATCCAACCACCCAGTCCTATTGGTGCTAGACAGGCCCATGGTTTCTTCCTTCCACCTAGGGCAAAGCCCCTGGGCAAGCATGTGTGTGTCCATCTCCAACCATCCTGTCCTAAAGGTGCCTAGCTGGCCCATGGTTTCTTCTCGTCATTGGATCTCTTAGTTTCTTTGTTTGTTTCTACATATGAGACAACATTGTGTTCTTGTGTCTTTCTTATTTTATTGACTTGATGCCTCCATATTCTATATATTTTTTTCTGAAAATGAGAGGATTCCACTTTTCTTTATGGCCAAATATTACTTGATTCTGTATATATGCGATTAATTCCTTATCTATTCACTAGTTGATGGACTTTTGGGCTGAGTCCATATCATTAGCATGTTCCTTGGGCAATAAGGAGATCTACAGCGTGTCTTTAGTTAAGACAGAAATTGGATATGTTTCTATCTATTCTCAGAAACCATGAATCCCTTGTGGTTTGATATTGGCAGTGATGGTAACAGATTTGAAAGTGGTCTGCTTTTTTCTCTGGTACCAAAAGTAGCAGTTGGACACACAAGGATTACACAGACAACATACTACTGACCATGAACTTCCCAAGGAGTGAGAAGGACTTCCAGCTAGGCCAGCCAGTGGTTGGGTCCTGCCCTCCTGCAACAGCAGAAGCTGCTGATCTTTCTGAAGGGTCCTGGGGGTAAGTGAGCATGAGAAGAGTACATACGACTGGGGAAAAGACTGCTTCCTGGCTAAACTATGGTGGTAGGTAATTTTAGTTCTCTATTTCATTAATTCATACCCTATTCTTCCCTAACAATCACTTACTATATGATTGGCTGTGTCTCAGCCTTGAAAAGTGTCTGTAATCAAAGTGAAGGCACTGATTAAAAATGAGTGGTATTCTGTAAATTGGTGCAGAAATGTGAGAGATGGTCTTGATGAAATGATGAGACTTCAACTCAGTTTTGTTTCTAAATATATAACCAGACTAGTGAGTGTGTCCCCAAATGCATCCAGTGGTTACTTCCTCAATTATTATGCATAATTGGAGTAAATATACTGAGAAATTGGTAGAATCTCCACATTGGTTTCCTGGCCTGTGGAGTGAGGTATATTGTGGTTAGAAAGGCCAGTAGAAGCTGTTATATGTGCTTCTACTTGGGAAAATAGTGAGTCAAGGTCATTAATCATGTCCTTGGAAAAGTTACAGACAGAGTGCCACCACCAATAATGTGAAAGGTGCAAGGTAATGGTTTCAACTACATCTCTGTTTAACTTTCCTGTTTGGTCTGAGCAGAAGACAGACAGACCTTAGAGCATGACAGTTTTGTCTAATTATGTGGTGGATCAAATTGCTGCTGCTATACAATGTGAATTCCTTATTTATTTATTTATTTATTTATTTATTTATTTATTTATCTATCAGATAAGCTATCTCTTGGTACTGCATGCAGCAACTGATCTGGTAAATGCTTTTCTCTCCATACCTGTCTATAAGGTCTACCAGAAACAACGTACCTTCAGGTTGGTGTATTTTGCTTTAAATATTGAAATTAATTACCAGTGAAGCCTTCTCTTATGACTATTGCTCCCATTCCTACACTTCTTCTGTGACCATACATATTTTAAATTCTTCTGTAGTAGTTACTTTTGAGTTGCTTTTTATTATTTTTTAATCTTCATACTATTTGTTCTCATTTCATTTAATTGTACAAAATGTTTGCACAATGGTGTTCACTATATGACTTTAAGTCCTTTCAGTTTCTGTAGTGTTGGTAGTGATGTCTCCTTGCTCATGAGATGTTTGGAATCTTTGATGCTAACAGTGATGGCTGAGCTAGAGTGGGGATGCAATGATGAAAACACCAACTATGATTCCTAGGTGGTAGGCCTTCCTTCCTCTCCTGAAGCAAGATCAGTCACATGATTGGCAGTAGGCAAGGGCTGGGGGACATGTCTCAAAGCAAGGCTCTCCTCTTCTATAAATGATTTGAGGCAAAAAACAAGAATCAGAATACTTAGTTGTGGACTCAAATAGACATTAATGGCTTATACAATATGATCCTAATTTTATTGTCATTTTCTACTTTCCATATTTTACTACAAATTTCTTTTTTTAAATATGTTTTTATGTTGTATGCATATGTTACATGGATGTTTGGCTGTGTACCACATGCATATCTAGTGCCCATAAAGATCAGAGGAGTGTGTCAAATTACCTGGAACTGAAGTTACATATGTTTATGAGATTCCATGTGGGTGCTGAGCACTAAATTCAGGACCAATTAGTGCATTTAACTGCTGAGATATCTCTCAAGTCTCCTATAAGAACTGAAGAAATGTTATTTCCTGGTAATCCTAGAAATAAGTATGTTATATGACACCTAAAAAATATATTGCTAAACTTTGAATGTTCATTCAGATTAAGTTTAAGGCGCGCGTGCACTTGCACATACACACACACACACGTACACACACACACACACACACATACATACACACAAACACCAGAGTTATAATCCAAGTTGTCTTTCCATGTCTTTTTTTATTGATAGACAACAGAAGAATATCAAAATGATGTGTTTATGTATCATAGGGGACTTTATCTGTGCTTAAAGGCAAAACAACAACAAAAACTGTTACAAATAGACCATATAATCACAGAAATACTTTATTTTGAAAGAAACACCACGTATAGTTCTTGAGACTTTCTTGCAGGTCACTTGTTTCTATGTACTAATGAATAAATTTGATATGATGAAAGACCCATGCCAACACAGAGATTCTGAACACAGGGACCAAATGGTTAACAATTATTGTTCACCATTAGGGGACAAGAAAATATTACTCCTTTGTTCTACCACAATCCCCTGAAACATTATTTTAGATTTCCAAGAAATACCTGTGGCTCTTTGGCCACTATTTGCAGGTCTGAGCTTTGGATGATGCCAAGATCATGAAAATCAAGAGTGAGTCACTGAACACACCCATTCAACACATTACTGGTATTCATTTTTAAACAGCCACATTTTAGGAAACTTCAGCATTGCTGCCTTGTGATGGTTGGATTTTCTTCGTTATCATGAAGATGGACTCACTGCTGTAGAGCTCCAATTTTTTTTATTCTTAAGAAACTAATTGTTTCTCATATGCAGGGTTACAAAGTGACTTTGATTCCATGTTGGATGCATTATTTGAGTTACGAGACAGGAAAATTACATTCTAGAATAAAGAAAATATGTGATTTCAGATTACAAATGAATATATATATCCACAAATGTATATATGTGTATACATTTAGGAAGGTAGATACATAGACACATGTAGATACATGATAGAATTTCATTCAGTGTTGTACATAGAATTTATAGCTGTTCCAAGATAAGAATAACACCTCATTAAGTTATGCACATATTTAATGTATATCATCTAATCTTCATTCTACACTCTAGCTAAGGATCTGGTTAGAGTAAACCTCTTTGGTTCAGTTACTGAAGACATGCACTCTGAGAGCTGGCGGAGAAGGGTTATACTCAATTATTAAACATCATTGCCTTAGTATCTTTGATGCAAGAAAAATTCAAGTGTACAATTGGTCTTTACCAAGTCAAGGATTTTAATAAGACTTGTCTCTGTAGGAGAAAGTATTCCTACTTAGAAGGGAGGCATCGGCCCCAGCAAACAACATAATCCCAGGAGACAAATTTAACTTCTTAGAGCCTCAGTTCCTTTGTTTGCAAAAGGGAAGGAAAGAACCAGGTGATGAGTTAGGGTCACCTGTTGTCATGTCCAGATAATCCACATCAGCTACACAATTACCTTCTACCCCTTCACCTACTGTTCTGCCTTCCTGTCCAAACAACCTGTTCACATCATGGTAACTGATTATTCTATCTGCATTCATGGCATAGATCAGCACATCCCAGAGGAACACAGGACAAGATTTCTGGGAGGCCTGTAGCATACTCACCCGAGAGAAGTCAGAGTGATCCTGTTGCCACCACAACATGGTAGTGAGCACGGCCATACCGAGTTCCAACACACTGCAGATCAGCATCAACAAGAGTGCTCCCTAAATTCAGGAGAAGGGAGTTTGGAGTGACTGTGTGAGCTAAAGCCCACACGCCTTGGTGGGAAGTGAATGTAGAGATGAAACCATCTCCACTATCAGAGAGTGAAGAAAAGGACACCATGAAGAAGTGAAATGGATCCCCCAAACCTAGGCCTAAATCGATGCCTGGTCCCTGCATTCCTTGAGGAGAAGTGGGTGAAAAAGACAAACTAAGTCAACGAAGCTGTTTCATGCCACTGCTTCTCACCTGTCTTGGGCAGGGATCCCTGACTACCCTGTTCACATCAATGAGGGAGAAGAGAAGACTAGTGACTGCCAGGACAGTCAGCAGCTCCTGCTCTTGACTCTCTTAGTGGGAAGCTGGGCAAGTCTCTGCTTCTCTGGCTTCTGGCAGCTCACTTGTCATAGATGTGTATATTTCTTCCACGGAGACTTGTGAGGGCAAGTGAGGTTCTGACTGTGCCAGCTCTTTGTAAAAGCCATCACCAACAGAACCTTCCTCTTTGGGATATAATTCTTTGGCCTTTTTTGCGATGGTAAAATGCAGAAAAACAATCCAATTTCTATGGCTTGTAACATCACAAGTCAGCTAAAGAAGTGCCTAGGTTAAGAACACACAGTCCTTGACTTCTGTCTTTATGAAGGCTGCTTAATAGGAAGGAAGATGAATGTCATACTGTAAACTCTTCATTTGTGCACACACAGGCAGAGAGGAGATAGAGCATGTCTCCATTACCTAGACACTGTCTCAGCAAATACACTCAACCCACTCTCTGACTTACAGTATGAAACTATCCCAACATGCTCTCATGATTTGTGGTCCATGCAGATTCCTCCTCAATGTTTCAGGTTTCTAAAGTCAGGCTTAGTTATTCCAGATGGTAATTTACTCCCATTGTTCTGTATCTAATTTGAATATACCCTCTCTTATTGTGGTTTCTTAATTAGGAAGACACACTGAGTCCAGCTCTGCAAGGAACTGAGAAAGTCTGAGGTTGACCAGACTTGACCATCTGGCCACTTTCCAGATGTGCTTTTTCTTACTTTCATTGTCCTAAGGGAATAAATATTCTGCAGTATCTTCACTGTTGTCTTTCCAGATTTTCTCTCTATGTATTGGAGGCCAAATCTATGTCCTTGGATGTTCTGATAGAAGGTTTATTATTACTATTAGTCATATTGCATTACTTCCTTCTAATAAAATGGAATGGGTCAAAGTTCTTGGTTTGAGCTCTCATAATTTATGCTTCTAAAGTTGAAACTTTTTTTCAGTTCTTAAGAAGCTCTAATAACAACCTTTATGGTTTCATCACCTACATTATTTGGCAATTTTCCCACAACTTCTCGCTATTACCATGTAAATCCTTATTCTAGACTTCAATTCCATGCTCTTCTTTACCTTTACTTTATTCAGCCCTGACTTTCCCCTAAGATCTCAAACCAGACAGAGTGAAAGATTTTTCAAAGATAGGAAAAAGCTCACTATTTTGTAAAACCTAAAAACTTTCAATGCAGTCTTTAGAAATACTTACAGCCAAAACAGCCTTGGGGGTAGAGCAGTCATTGCTGACTTCGAAGGAACGATGGTAGTAATAATGTTGAGTTGGTTTAGGTGGCTGGTTCTGCTCACACTGCTCTGAGGCAGGATGCAAACCAGCCAGGCTGACAGAGAGGATAATGATGCCAATGAAAGCAAATAAAACACTCAGGATGTTCATAGTCAGGCTGCCATCCACCTGAAATGAGCAACAGGTTACACTTACACCTCTTTTCCAAGATGTTGCACCACAATTTTTCATATGTCTTCATTAGCAGCTGAGAGATTAATAATTTATTTCCTTATTCTCCCTAAGAGAATAATTGTGATCACTAGTAATTGTGATCACTAGAAAGAGGAGAGGCCCTGGTTTTCCATCCTTATGTTTCTTTTTTTTTTTGTTTTTTTTTTGTTTTTTTTGTTTTTGTTTTTTTTGTTTTTCGAGACAGGGTTTCTCTGTGTAGCTTTGCGCCTTTCCTGGAACTCGCTTTGGAGACCAGGCTGGCCTCGAACTCACAGAGATCCGCCTGGCTCTGCCTCCCGAGTGCTGGGATTAAAGGCGTGCGCCACCACCGCCCGGCTTATGTTTCTTATGATCCATTTCCTAGATAATATTTGCTCAGACCACTTTACCCAACCTCTACCACATGTATCTGGCCCAAACAATGTCTAGGAACACACAAACCCGAAGCTTAAATGACAGTTAGGTGGGCAAACAGGATTTCAATGAAGAGAAAGAATATATTCCCCTCGAAAATCTTCACCCATGACTTTTAATGGGACTCCATAATGAAAAACTGGAAAATTCTCAAGACAGTGTGAGCAAAGGAGGTGGCACAGACACCAGCTGTGTTTCCTGTCCCTCCACATTTTCAGTGCTGTAGTTTGGATTTCTTGTGGTCTGAGAACCACATATTAAAGACCTGGTCCCCAGGTAAATGTTACTGTGAGATGTTCGAATCTCTAGGAAGTGCTGGGCCTCACCTCCTGATCAGAGTTTGGTCATCAGAGAAGAGCCTGCAAAGGGAGTATAACAGAAACCGTTCCTTCATCTTAATCTCTCTTTTCTTCCTTGCTGCCATGTGGCACACAGCTTTGCTCTTTTAGCACCAGACTCTCACTGCCTATCTCCAAGCTCAGAACAAATGGATCTACCAAAAGCATGCACTACTGAACCTCCAAAAGATGAGCCCAAACAAAGCATTCCTCTTTTGGATTTGAGTTATCTCAAGAGTTGAACTTGGACACACCTAATACCAGCTAATATACTCAGAATAACACACTCTGATCACACCCCACACTTGAATGCATTAACCACATAGAACAGGCAGGTAAAGCAATTCATTCCTGAATACTACCTCAGAAGCTCATATGAGTGTGGGGACTTTGTTCTCAGTGTCAGGTAGGCTTTGGAAGTCTGGAAAGGCTTATGAATGGCTATAACCAGGGCCATGTGGGGGTGGATGTAGATAGAAATCTAGACATGTGACTAAGAATATTGTCATTTGTGGAGACAGTGTGAGACAGAAAGAAACAGATTTGGAATTAGATGTTGGTAAATTGAGGCCACAGTGCCAGAGTTCCACAGTCTTTCATTGTTCTTGAGTACTCAGTCCCAATGTTCACTTTGGATCTCATCTCTACAACGTTCATAGCGTCAGCAAAATAAACTTTTCTCAATAGTGGCTTCCTTTCTTCCTCAACTTACAGAAAATGAAAGTTGAGCTAAGACCTCTCTGAAAGCTATGGTTACAGGTAAGTATTTCCAGGGTGTACCCAGATATCTTGCACTGGAGTGTGATTTAATTTCAGGATACTTATATTTTAGACTGATTGTATAAATCACTCATGATTTGGTGCTTTTGAGTGCTACTTTCCACAAATAGTGACTAAAGTCAAACTCTTGGACTCCTCTAACAATTGTTGATATCAGGATGCTGATCGTATGTATGTTCTTAGAACAAACTAGGTTTATTCTAGCTGACATTCTTCTTTAGTTTCCATACATAGAATGAAAAGAACATTCTCCAGCATAGGTTAAATGTCTTTCATGAGCCTTATTCTACCTAGAGACTACCTATATCCTCCATTGCTTTTAGATGTGGTATTTTACCACAGCAACAGAAAAGTAAGTAGTACTCTGTGTATTTGAGAGACTGGTTTAGTCAGATCTTAACAACTAAATTCCCCAGATGTTGCATTACATGGCATTCTCATCCATGACATCCTGAATCCTTGAGGAATGTGAGTTGACTGATGACTAAGTGAATCTTTACATATCTCAAAAACTTCTTCCTATAGTCTGTCTTTCTTCCCTCAATGACTTCAGTTTTCCCCTGGATAAAGTTAAAAGTCAGTAAAGCTGAATTATTAGCCAAAACACATAACTACTAAGACTTTCTGAATTCAAATATTCTGTTCAAATATGCATACTCAATCCCAGCAAAAGCATTACCTTTATGGAAATATAAATGACAGATGATTCTCACGTGAACATTTTGTCTGGGACTTTTCATGGATTTTAAGTGGTGAGATTATATATATAGTATACCCACCACAACTACAACTCTTTAAAAACAAGGACATTAGCTTCATTACTAAAGAGTAAAATTTGAAAGCTTTTATGTTAGACTTTTCATTGCTATGACAAAATGCCTCATATAAACAACTTAAGCACCAAAATATATTTTGCTCACAGTTTCAGAGTCTCACCTCATCATTGTGGGGTTGGTGTGGCAGAACAGAACAGCTCACAGCATGGTAGTCATGGTTGCCATGGTGGTCATGGAAGCAGAATGAGAGGATATCTATGCTAAGCACATTTCAACTTCCCCTGTTTATTCCATCTGGGTATTTATGCTAAGGAATGTCAGTATCACATTTTGGAAATAGAACAGCCTGGGAGGTATGCTTTATAAATCTCCTAGGTGCTCCTCAATCAGGTCAAGTTGATGATCAAGGTTAATTATCAGAGCCTGCTGTCTACACAATGGGATCATAAGAAAGCAGGAGTTTTACATGAGATTCCTTGGTACTGATCTCCGGCATAAGGTACTCTATAATTTTGGTCACCATGACAGGAAGAATATGCTCTATACAGGGATATGGAGAACCCAGAATTAGCTCATGTAAAGAACAAGTAATTATTATTTTTTTATTTTTATTTTTTTTAATTTTATAATTTAATTTAATTTTACATATCGGCCACAGATTTCCAGTTTGAAATATCAACATGGAAAGCCTGGCCATAAAGGGTCTGGGTTTCATCACCATCAGTGCGGGGTGTGACTCTTGTACTCACCAAAGACTTTGTTGACTTTGTCTTCGTGATAACTGACAGAATTCCAGAGATAATAAACTGCTCAGACAAGAGAAAAGTATTATCACATCAATTTCTATGTACAAAGTGACTATAGTATTACTCTCTATGTTTTATGACAAACTTCCATGGGAAATCCTCAAAGAACAAATGACCAATGATAAACTTGGGTTCCCAGAGGGGTATCTTTGTCCATGTACTATTCAGAAAACACAAGAATAGGTAGATTAGAGCAGAAATCTATCCCATTAAAATTGATTAAAAAAATCTTTAAGAGGTAATAAAAACATATTTTGTTAATTTGAAAGGAAAATTTCAGAATCAGATGCTTTTTAGATCTTGAGGCATTGGTCTATGGGGAGAGAGAATGGAAAATAGCAATGGGATTTTTGTCCCCTCTTTCATTAAAAGAGCTATGCCACTCTGTATAAACTATGCAAACTTCTCTCAGTAAATCTCATTTGAACATGTTGCAGTATCTTTTTAACATGCAGTTTTCAATGTGCTACTATTTTAGCGAGGAGTTTTGCAGCTACCATTCTTTAGAATGTTGGCCCACTATTCATTTCCCGTCATGCTCTTGGCTGGCATTACACCATTATCCTAGTGTCAAGGCAAGGCTGGTGTCCTAAAATGAGTTTGGGAGAGTACATCTTCCTTTCAGATCTTTGTGATAGTTTGAGATCAACTTGCACTAGTTTTGTTGTTGTTGTTTTGTTTTGAATAAGGGAAGATATTAACAAGCACAGAAGAAAAGAAATAGAACTTTCAGTGGCTGGTCCTAGAGACTATGGGAAATGAGAACAAAAGGAAGCATAAGGTTGGATGATGAGAAACCCTTAACATGATTAGAAAATCAAGAAATAGTTACTCTCATCCAATAAATTAAAGGAAATCAAGTAGCAAACAATCTTTAGAAATGTTTAAAAAAAAAGCTAAAAATTTTATGATTTCTATTCTCCAAAGTAAAGTAGCTTATCCACACAAATGAATGCTGAGTCTTTATCTCTGTGATGCTAGGGTCTGTGCGTTCTACGCATGTGTTCAACTGCTGAGCTACATCCACAGCCTCACATGCAGAGTCTTTCAATATGACTCTTTTATTTATCAAAAAATAAATAAAACTAACAGTTACCAAGTGCCTCTTTTAATGCAAAGGATGCTAGTGATATGTAAAGAGCACAATATGGAGAGGAAGAAAAAATAAAGTAACAGCCCTGACCTAGGAATCACCACATCAGCCCCATGATCCAGGTTAAGTCAACAGTGGAATGATGTAAATAGTGTGCACCCTTCATAGAACCAGACAGTATGGCATATCACTGCTGTCACCTGAACAGTCACCATTCTGTGCTCACTTAAAGAGTAAGAAGATATCAGACAAATTCAAACTTAGAAATACTTCACAAAATCCTGACCAGTACAACTCAGAAACTGTCAAAGTCACCAAGGATAGGGAAAGCCTGAGAAGATCCAAATGAGGAAGTCTAGTGGAGACTCTGGAACAACTAGTGGAATGCAGTGTCTTTGAATGGAACCTGGGACCGAAGACATTCGTGAAAAACTGGTAGAATCAGACATTGTATTGGCCTGAGATGACTAAACCAAAAATCATTGGCACAACAGAAGGAAAGGTGGAGCTGTGGATGCATCAAAGAAAAAAGGTAGGAAAGGAGAGAAAAATTTTCTGAGCTGCAGTAAGCAGATGGGAAGCCACAGGGACAGGAAACCTCACTTGTGCCTGAGACTCATCCTAATCAATCTAGAGGAGAGCTGTCCTCCGAGACAAGGATTTTCGTGTTCTCCTGACCCCAGATATGGAGCAGTCTCTGAAGAATTTCTAGTGTATCACCTCAAGATCCTCCAGCAGAGCCAGATTCTAAAAATGATTTTTCCTACAGGGTTGTCCAATGGTTGTCACTGCACTATACAGAAAGCTCTAGACCATGTGGATTCCACTCTATGGACTTTTCCCTAAACCTACTCAGCCGCTCTACTCATCATAGCTCAACAGAGTGAGAAGAAAAGGTGGTATTATCAGAAATGCTTATTTGAAGTAGATGAATAAAATATTCAGAATTTTATTCTAATAAATAATTTTTATTCTAATAACGCCCTAATACACCAGGACTTTCTGTGGGTGATATACAGAAAAACAAAATCTACCATTGTCCTCTTTCTCAAAGTAGACAGAAATTGAGATAGGTGACCTCTCCTTCCTCTGTTCTCCCCAGCTGGCTCCCCATAAAACTCTACTTACAAACAAGGCTCCTATAAATGGATAGCCAGATTTTAACAGGACAGAAAACACTGGGGTAAAGTGTGGGACTGTGGGAACAGATGCCAAAATGATGCCGAGACTCAACACCATCACACCACACATGATCTGGATCGCCTGTTGAAGGAAGAGAGATGGGAGATTAAAGCCAGCAATGACAAGCAGAACCTCTCCACTACTCCCATGGAGCTCATGTGTTGTCACCTTCTACAACATCACTGTTAGCACTGTAAAAGCTCTGGGGTGAGAGAGAGGAAAGTTCATTCTGGAGGAGATGTGGTTCTGCCACAGCCTCAGGCCACCTTCAGGTATTTTTGTCCACACCCCCCTGGCATGCTCAAGACCCTTTCTGGCATCTGCTGGCTGGGGCTGAGCTTTGAGTCCCCAGTTAGTCAGTCTCCTGCTCCCTCTAGTGGGAAGAAGAGTGATGTGAAAGTCCTTCCACCCTGAGCACTTCCTGGTGGAAACCTCTTCCTCATCACCCAGAGCCCATAGAACACATCATACAGCCAGCCTATGTGTCCAGCTCCATAGAGGCTTCCGTTCAGGTGTCCATTCTGGGGCTCCCTAGCCTCTGTACTAAAAGGGCAAGTTTGTCTTCCTCACATCCTCCTTCCCCTCACAGACTCACAGCCTTATAAGTTTGGATAAGCAATTTTTAAAGGTTTGTCACATGTACTTTAAAGGAATCCAGATGATGGTATGCCCAAGGCAAGGCCATCGGTTCCATTAAGTTCTGAAACTGGGTGATACAGAGTCCATGAAGATAGTGTTAGGACAGACAACACTGAAAAACAGCACAAAATATATGTTCTTTCTCATATCTTCCCTTTACCCAAAAACGTCCCTTTAGTTAGTTGGGATGAGCACAGAGGGGCAAACGAATGGTGTTGTTGTACCATCTCTTCTCTCTAAAGAGGAGAAAGGTATTCTACACTCAGTGAGCACTGATAATGTATCTACAAATTATTTTTATAAATAAAATACTAACAAGTACTCTCCAAAAATGAAAACAAGAAATTATTTAAATAACAAAATCTCAGTGACTCATTTTTGCAATAAGGGGAAATACTTGTCAATTTTCAGAAAGTCTTAGAGATATAAGCAGCTTACCAAAGGCTTTCTTCTAGTCTACAGACCACTCTGTGATCACTTTGTCAAAACCAAAGGCTTTCCATACCCCAAATCTATTTCTAGTCTTAAGACACAGTGTCTCCTCTCTCTGCCCTCCACCCACCCTAGAGCGTTCTGAGTTGGATTTACCGCAATCACTTTGACCTCTGCATTTAGATGTTTCTTCAGGCTGTTTTGTCTCTGCTCGGCAGGCTTGGGCTTGTCTGTTTGGGGAAAGGTGACTCCATTTGGTGAAATCACTGTGACAGTCTCATTGGTCACAATTTGTGGCATCATGATGGAGCTTCCACGGCTGGAAGAGAAAATGCACTGAGCTCTTTAAAAGAACTGTGATCATTGTAGGAGTTTTATTGTTTTACTTTGCTTGTTTGGTTGGTTGATTGGTTTTGTTTTATGTTTGGTTGTTTGCTTTTATTTGCCTATTAGTTTGAGAGAGAGAGAGAGAGAGAGAGAGAGAGAGAGAGAGAGAGAGAGAGAGAGAGAGAGAGAGAGAATGAAGTTTAATGGGAAGGGAGGACCAGAATATATTGCATGAATTTTCAATAAAAAATTAAATACTTTACTCTGAATCCAAAAAAATCCAACCAACCAACAAAACAAAAAAAAAAAAAAAACCCAACAAACCATGCTCCCAGGTTCTGCTGCCACTTCCCAGACTGCGCATCTCTCTGGATTCTCGGACCTGTCCTCTGTCAGAAGAAGCTCGTGGTACAGAGAAATGAAAAAACCACTATACCTTGGGTTCCTGAGGTCTTTCCTCATATTATTAGACATGGCCCACTGATTTTTTTTTCAGATAATAAACACATCTTAGGAAGGGACAACATGAATCCCCAGAGGTTCCTGTGTTCATACCTAAGTGTTCACACAAAATTTGCAAAGTGTAGCTCCAGCTCTTTCCTCAATTCTACCTAGTTCAAGTGCATTTTCTTTATTCAATGACTTTCACCTTCAGGTTACTCTGCTCATCATGAGGTATTAAAATTCAACCTTCAATATTTTCTAATTCATGCTAAATAGCACTCAAAATACTTAATCGCATTTGTGTATTTTGTGAGTCTAACAGAACCGCTTTTAGAATTAGCACTTCATATTTTCGTAGAAGTGATCTTGCAGTATTTTCAATCCTCAAAACAATCCTTTCTCTCAATGAACAAAATCATAATCAGTAAGAAAATCCAGAGTCAAAGTTTTGATGTGCATGTGGAAGTAATTCATGTTTGTATGGTGACATAAAATCAATGTTAAACAAATATTTAAAGTTCTTATTATTAATCAGTTGCCTACACACAGTTGGGTGCTGGACGCCAGCTGTCTCTGACTCTGTTTCCTCTCCCCTTTTTGTCATCTGTCAATGGCATCCTGTTTCTGATTCTCTTTAGTGTGAAGAAGCAGCTGGATGCAGTGGTGTGGGGTCCTGAAGTCATAATAACCTGAGGTTCAAGGTTAGAACCATGTCCTTGTTAACTGGAAGGACCAAGTTGCCTGTGGAATTGGTTTCTAAGCTCAGCTTGGTGTTGTGGGATATTTTGATCACACTTTGACCCACCCAAGCCTGCCCAATAAAGTTATACCTTGAATCAGGGGGCAGAGCCAGTGACTAGCTGACTGGAATTGGCCATAGAGAAGCCAGGAATTTGGATAGTGAAGATGTACAGGGAGGAAAGAGTAGCAAATGGAGTTTGAGTTTCCTCTCAGTACTGGGACGAGAAAAAAAGACGTGTCTCTTATGGTGTTTCTGACCAAAAAGCAAGGTCAGCCAGTTGCTACTCAGCCTCTCTGAGCTAGCAGGTTTTCAGGCCAGCCTTTGATTTCTGTGTCTTGTTGATAAATACAATGATAGAGACTTAAATCAAACCTACATACTGCGGCTGCAGCAGAGCCAGGGCCATGGGACCAGAAGCCCTGCGAGGCCATGACCTGAGTGGCCAGCAGGGCGATGACTGAGGGACTGTACGGTGTCAGATGGTAATTAAAGTATCTGTAGATTCATGTGTAGCCACTAAGCTGACAGAAAAACATCAGCTTGGCTCTCTTTTCTCTGTGCCATTCTCAGCCCTTAGGCTGCCCAGTTAGTGAATGGCCTCAGAGCCTTTGCAGGTACAGGAGTTCTGCTCCCATTAATCACATGGTCTTAGGTCAGTGACCAGCAAGATCATGAGGCTTGAAACAGCAGGGACAGAGGTAAGTCAGATGCCCTGTTCCTTGGCCCATTTAGTTCTGAAGTGCCCCGGGGTCTCCATATCTTTCATAAGCATCAACAGTTTCCCCTAATGAGGACTCAGAAAGAGAGTTTTGCATAGGAGAATGCCTCTTCAGGGTTGCCTACCTGAGCCTGTGTGCCTCTCTGTCTGCCCCCGCAGGGCTCTCAGGATTCCCAAGAGATTTTAGTGCTGGGTTCTCTCAGTCTGATCCTTAGTTCTTACTCGTGAAGTTCTGACTCTCTCCAGTCCTTCCTCTTTCAGTGTTAACTACCGCACAGGATGTGATGCTTACAGACTGTGGCCATGCGAATGTAGCTGCACTTCCTATTTCTGAAATTCCCCAGAACTTCAGAAAAATCACCAATCTAAACAGCGCTGAAAGCATGTGGGGTGGTGAGCTCCAACCCCACCAGCTCCAGGTAATGCCCAAGTCCACGTTTTTGAACTTTAGTTGTCTAAGAGTTAAAGAGAAAAACAACAAGCTGGGGAAACCCATGAGATGAGAGAAAGTGTCTTTGAAAGGCCTGTCTTGCTTCTAAGTAGTATTTAATGAACTGTAGTGATTACTAATGATATTGCCAGTCATAGTAGTATTGAAGAATAAAACATTTCACAATATACAATAAAGTATAATGTTAATAGTAATCATGAGTTTAGGCTTTAAAAGAATATTTAATAACATATAATCAATGGTAAAAATTGAACATATTACAATCCTTTTGGTACTTTTTTACCTATATATATTTACTAATTCCTCAGCCTCTGGAAAAGCTACAAGCAGCCTTGCAGTACTCATTGATTGCTACCCACTTTAGAGCTCTTCTAAATTTCATCTTCTAACTTACCTCTCGACCACTGGACTTCTCTGACTGTGGAGGTGCCCAGGGAATAACTGGACACTATTAGGAAAGTAACATAGCAGGACAGGAGCAAGTGGGAAACTTTCAACGCACCATGAATGACTTCAACAATCCCACACTCAGGATGCTGTCATGAAGACAGGTGTCCTTGTGGCTTTCAGGCACAGTTCAGAAGCTGGCTTTGACAATAATTAATTGTGCAGGAGAACCAGAGCCAGATGCAGCAACTTTACAGCCACACTCTGGAAACTTCCAGAAAGAACGCAGGGATCCAGCATGAGCTGTCACTGTCACATCAGAGGGTTGTGGGTCCTGAAGTACCTGTACGAACTCTTCTGAATAAGTCCTGCTTCAATTCTAGAGAAGATTGGGAGACTGGATTCTCTAAGAAATCTGTAGAAAGGGGCTTTCTGACCTGGTGTTTGTTCTCCTTTCCCAGGATGCCTGTGGCAACTGTCCTTTATCCATCATGCCCTGTGCCCTCTTCACTGTCCCAGGACCCAGTGAATTAGTGAGATACAGCTACTCTTTGGAGCTTTGACAAAGTAGAAGTGTGGCCTCTGGGGGGCAACAACACCCACTTTTGTTTGCAGTAGAATTTGCTAATAAACTAGTTAAATTTGTCTACTCAAGATTCCTCTCCAGTCTATTTTTCATCTCTATGCTCTCACAATTTCAAGTGTACTTAAGGACATTTTCCCCACCCATCCATTTCCATCATCAATCTACTCTTCTCCCCATCCTAGGGCTTCTGTGCTTTATTTGGAGAGGGGACTTCTACACTCTGAGCAAAGAGCTGCTCTCTCCAGTCTCAGCTTAGTTCCATCCTGCCCTTATACCCTCGGGTTCCAGTACCTGTACCTGGAGATAAGTGACTCATTGTCAATAACACGTTCTATTTAGTCATCTAGGCTCCACTATTCACAATCTCCTATTCTCTGTAAGCACCTTAGCAAATGTTCTGCTCCTCTGCCCATCACCCGCAATGGGAAATGCCTCTTCACATTCTGCCTTCATTTAGGATTGCTGTTTTCTCTTCTCTTTTCCCAAGCCAACATGTACCGTCTCTGATGATTAATCATTTTCTCTTTGCTTAACTCTTGTCCACCATAGGCTACCTGCTGTCTGATGTTTTGTAATATGCTTTTCTAGTTGTTATGCTTTCTGGATTTGATCCTTATTTTCCCTTTCTAAGTATAGGCATGTGGAGTTTAACTTGCCTTAATTCTATCTCAAAATAATTTTCTTAGCATCTTGATCTTCTTCATTTAATAATCATATCTCATAACCATCTCAGAATAAAAATCTAAAACTAAGCTTCTATATTTAGTTTTTCTCTGCTACTCTTCACTATTCAGATTTCTATATTCTTGCTTCCCTCCCCGCAATGTTATCAATATTCAGTTTTATTAAAGACTGAAACACTCAATATATCAATCAAACTGTTGTCTCTTTAACTATCTTTTAAGGTGTTAACAGCTTGAACCAATTTCCTTTTTGGTCTTTTGATGTAGGATCCTGTGTAGCCCAGGTTGGCTTCTAACTCTCTATGTTATGGAGGCTGGCCTTGTGCTGGCATCTAGGCACACATGCCCAGATCTTCCAAATGTGGAATAGATGTTTATCTACATGTGTTATACATGATCATTTCTTGTCATTTCCATTGACTGCCTTTAAATTCATATTCATCAATTTGTTCATCATCAGTTTATTATTCATTCATCACACGTGTCTTACTAAACCACAGATATACTCATAGGTTCTCTGATTTTACCTATCCATTTCACTAGACTGAGTGACTTAATACCTACTACTCACCAATTGGTAATCACCACTGAACAATAACTGTGTCAGAGAATGTACTGAGAATCAACAAGATCCATCTTTTTTTTTTTATAAAACTTTATGTCTTTGAAAAACCATTATCAGTGATGACGCAAAATATTTCCACATAGAATGTTAGAAAATTGTGTCACTTATCCATAGGGAACTGTTTAGGAGGCCCCCAGGGAGTGGGACCAGAACCTGTCCATGGTGCATGAGCTGGCTTTTTGGAATCTAGGACCTATGGAGAGACACTTTGCTCAGCCTTGGTGCAGGGAGGAGGGTACTGGACCTGCCTCAACTGAATCTACCAGGCTGGGCTGACTCTCCAGGACCTTGCCTTGGAGGAGGTTGGAATGGGGGGATGTTTTGTGGGGGAAGCCTGGGAGTGGGAAGAGGGAGGACAGGGGAATCCGTGGCTGATATGTAAAATTAAATTAATTGTAAAATAAAAAATATATATAAAAAAACAAAAAAAGAAAGTTAGAAAATTATCTATCTATCTATCTATAGATATGGAGAGAAAGAGAGAGACAGAGAGAGAGAGGTAGATTTGGTGGATGTACATAATGCCCACTATAGCTGTTGGAGATTTAAAAAAGAACCATGAGCCAAATATTGCCTGATTAAGTTTGTTAAATTCCCAGCCTGCTTCCTCCTTGTTTTCATGATTATAGACATACAATAAAAGCTAACTTATTCCTCGAAGACTTTCCAGAAGGAATGTGTGTTGAGACTGTGACACAAAACAAGAAACTGGGAGTAGATTTGGAACTACTCCCAAACATTTTTGAGATGCATCTTCTCTGGCGCATGTGTGTAGTTTCCTGGTTAAACCAGTTCACTGTTTGTCCTTTAGAACTCAGCATCGCTTTCGGCCCTGTTCACTGTAGAGCTGCAATCACCCCTGTGGGGGGAGACAGTAGGGTTCCCTAAGACAGGTTCCAATAAGATACGGAAGCTGTGCTATCTTCTGTCATATTTATGTGTCAGACGAGACAGAAAACAGTCTTGTAGATCACCTCACTAGAGGCCAAGCATCTTGTCCTTTCAGGAGAGAAGCTCAGAATTGTGTTTTCTCCCAAGTACACTTCCGGAGTAAGAGTGGAGACAGAATAAGAACATTGAATAAATTCTTTACAGTTTAGTAAATGAAACCTTGTAGTTAGAGGAAAAATGTTTTCCTTTCTTCTACTTACATTTTCTGTTATTCTTTTCTATTCTCTTGGTAAGGAAAGAACTGAAAAAAAAATTCCCAAGTGCTTCAAATGGAGAAGAAAAAGGTGCATTGTTTTGCAATAGTATTGGTCTTGTTCATTATGTCTCGTGGCTAAAGTGTGATTGGGAAATAGGAAAGATGCAGTTGTGAATGCAGCCTGGCCATCTGCTCCAGTGTCGACCAGATTCAGAGAACAAAGGGCGAGAGTGTAACATAAGCACTTTCATGATCTGACTGAGAGGTCTCATCCTTAGCTGAGAACACAGTTCCCATAATGAGAACAAGGAAGTAACACGAAGAACCAAGAAAGAACAACTTGAAAGTCAACAGAATTGGGCAAAGTTGGGATTCATGTTGAGTGTGACAGATTACTTACTGGAAGCACATCTGTGGCTTTGTCTGACTCTCTAGCATTTGAATAGCCCCAGTAAGGAAAGTGTCTCATTTTTCTTGCTTGAAACAGCTTTAGATTAATCATTTTCTTAATGGTACTGGTCTTAAATCAATTGCTTTACATTTTTGTCCAACATATTATTTTTATAGATAAATTTATTTCATTTTACATGTTGTTTTGTGTGATGTGTATATGTGCACCTCTTTTGTGCTTGGTGCCTGCAGAAGTCAGAAGAGGGTTGTGAACCACCATGTGGTGCTGGGAACTGGAACCAGGTCCCCTGCAAGAACAACAAGGACTCTTATCTGCTGAGCCATGTCTCTAGTCCCATTTGTTATGTTTTTAGGGTTTTATTTCTGAGAACTCTCTTGATACACTATATTAAAAAGTTAATTTAAGATTATAAATAAAGAAAGAGCAGCATGTTTGTGGTTTTGGTAAGTTTTTGCCTTTTGGGACACATCAGTACCTGAGGTTTGTATCCTGGCTGCTTGGAGATATGCAAATAATTTAAACTATGCTATGTCAAACTAACACAGGCTATAGACTTATTCCATAATGAACTGTAAATATTGACACATATTTAGAATCAATTTGGCTAAGAATTTATTTAAACTTATTTCTTTCAGGGAAATTTAGCCTGATAGCAGAGTTTTGTACTTTGCTTCCAACCAGAAAGGTAACACCAACATTCAACAAACAGTAACTGAACTAAGAATGCCCTGGAAAATTTTAAGAATGTTAAGATCATTTAGTAAAACTTGTAGGAGAACATAATATTCACATGTACCTAAACAATCTGTCTACTGGTAACTTCTCAGCAATGAATTTGCAAATAAATCTTTATCATGATGACAGCCAGTGGAGAATACTTTTCTTACATGGAATGTTTATCTCTCACAATTCTGGAGTCTGAGACTTCAAGATCAAGGCACTGACACAGTCTCATGTCCAATGAGAGCACACCTTTAATCTACAGAGCACACCTAAAAACTACTGCCTTCTGCTGTGTCTACATGGTAGAATTCTCTGGGATCTGCATCTGTGGGCACTGAGATCATTCATGAGTGACCTGCTCTCCTACCTTAGACACCACACAAATGCCCTGTAACACTGCAAGTTAGGATTCCAACATCTGAATTTGGGGGAGAATTTCAAGGACATGCAATTTTTACAAAACAATCAATCTAGACTAACTCCATAAATTAGAAAACAATATAAGAACAGATCACAAATGAAACCAGTGTAGGAGCTGACCTAAGCATCTAGATGATAGCACTCTTAAAAGACTGGAAATGCAGCTATATTTATAAGCCAACAAGATTTATTTGAATGTATGTGTAAATGTAAGATATAGTATTCTAGACAAATTTTGTAAAATTTGTTTACATATAAAAATATATACTTTGTGGACAGTGGTAGAAACTTTAGTAGGAATTTTATACTAGATTATGTTTATAATCTCTGGAATGTACTATTAACAATGAGGTTATATAGGTATATTAATTACTTTAGTTAATGGCTTCTGCAGGTATGGTCTGTAGAGGGGGGGATGGTGGGGCAGGGCTGTTGCTGCAATCATATGTGGCAGAGTCTCTCAGTGAGGCTTGCCCAGAAGCAGAAAGCTCATGAAGAAACTGGAAGGCAGCAGAACCTTCAAAGCCAACCTTTAGTGACTCACTTTCACAAGTTAGAACTCATATCTGAAAGATTCAGCAATCTCTCAAAAGAGTGGCACCACTTAGGGACCAAGTGTTCAAACATGTGAATCTCTAGGGGACATTGCAGATTCAATTCACAACAATAAGAAACTGCTATTTTAGGTTATGTATAATACATACATACATATGTGTGTATCTGCTCCCTGTATCCACACTACACATATACAATACATACATACTCACATACATATGATATATATGTATATATATATGTATATATATAGAGAGAGACAGACAGACAGAGATACAGAGAGAGATGCATAGTGTGTCTGCGCGTGCGCGCACGCGTGCCTGTCTGTGTGTGTGTGTGTGTGTGTGTGTGTGTGTGTGTGTGTATTTAGGAATCAGGTATCCTGATTTCAACCACTTGTCTTCACTGTAATTTTTATCCATATTAATTAAAGTATATTCTATTGTATTATGTCATGCACATGCACATAGAGATTAAAATTGGTTGCTATAGTTAATGGTTTAATTTGCCTATTGTCTTACATACTTTATGTGTATTTACATGATCATGAGTAGCTAAATCTACTTATTTAGCAAAAGCCTCAAATAAAATGTGAACTGTAGTCTTCACTTCTCAGAGACCTCATTTTGCTAACACATTTTTTTTTCAGGTTGCATTTAAATCTTCTTTGCCAATTCAATACCCATGTACATACAATGAATGGAAGATACTCAGGTGTTGTTGGCCTAGTAAATGCTTGGGTTTATTTATTTATAACAGGTCTGATACTCCAACCAAAAGCCAGTGCAATGAAGCATTAATTTCTCAGGGAAAAAAAACAATGAGAACATGATTCTGAAATCACATACATGCATGCAGGCATGCACACACGCACACACACACACACAAATTAGAATTGGACTCTTCCTCCAGTGGGATTCTTGTATAGATTTTCTGGAACATCTTGTTGTTGGTATACTGGTGGTACCAATGGTTGCAGTGGCATGGGAGGTGCTGCTGCTGACACAGCAGGATTTGCTGGCAGAACTACCACAACCTGTGAAATGAATCACAATGTCACTGAGTCACCCAGTATATTCAGAGCTTCCTTCTCCTTACCCTACGATGTCACCTTTACCAGTGTCTACACTGTTGCTATGGAGTTGAATCCTACATCACCCTGGTTTGTGTCTCAGGCATAGGTCAGGTGTTGCACACATAGGATGCTCATTCTACAGCAGAGTTGGACCAGAGAAGCTGGTGTTTGCAGCACATCTTGGAGCATGAATCTCCCATGTAAATGGCTTAAGAATCAAGGTGTTGTAGAAAACGACAATGGTGTTGTTCCAAACTAGTTTACTGCTGTTGACAGCAGCACATCCATGCTGTGACCTGACAGACACAAACAAATTTCTCCACACACGACAGTGGCCCAGAATGGCAGAAGCGTCATGAGACTTGGGAAAAACCTGTCCTTCACAAACTCAAGTGATGTGGGGGCAGTGGTAGAATGAAGAAGATGTACATGCTTAAGCATCACATGCCCCTAGGCCACTGCTTTTGTGGGTTAATACAGGAGGTCAGCAGGAACAGCATCGCTCAGCTCTAGGGAGCAATTGCTAGGCTTCACTGGCTCCTTTCTCTACTTGAGGCTTTGCAGCTTTGAGGACACTCCTGGCATATAATCCTCATGGTCTACTTCCTGGTCTTTTTTTCTCCTCATAAGTCTGTCACTTTCTTATCTCTATGTAACCCTCTTCCTCCTCATGGCTCAAGATCATCTGCATCAGTTCTTGGGGAAAGACAATGGCCATGTGTGCACGAACTGAAAGTTTCTCATAAACAACAGCCCAGTCAACTCCCTGAGCACATTTGAGTCAGGACAACAGGGTCTGGAAAGGAATGATTAGAACAGAGGAAAAGGAGTTGGATTTGATCAAAGCACATTATCTACAGTTATGGCATTCTCAAACAATAAAGATTAGCACGTGAAAGAAACCAGTACACAGAAGAAGATTGGAAAGACTTTTCCACCTGGGTTTCATCTAAGGAACAGAGCTTGCTAGGTGGGGATGGTTGGCAGTGAATCTGTGAGACACAAACAGAAGAGGCAGGATCTCTCACAGTCCTGTAAAAGGGTGCTACATTCTGTGGCTGGAAGCCTTTTGGATTCTTTCTACACCTCACAAACCCACTTCCATTCTTAGTAATACTTTTCTTTTTCTTAATAAATTGTCTCTATTTCTATTTCTAAGTACGAGTCTCTGGTACAGTCTTTGCTCTGAAACACAGGGATTTGGAATTGGGTAACCTCTGAACTCAGATCCATGGCTTGGCCATCATAAACATGTTTTCCCAGACTCCCTTGGTTTTCTAGATCTTTCTCTCCATCTCCCCTCTGCCTGAAGGCTGCAGATATTTTCAGCTTGTCTGTTCTGTTGTTTTCCCTCCCAGAAACTGTCATAAAAATGTTCATAAGCTTCCTTCTGAGTCTGGTTCTAAACTCTTTTATTAATGAAGCTAAAAACCCCAAAGGGAACCTCAGTTTCTCTGGTAAGCCTTTGAAGTCTGAGCAGAGGACCCAGCTGATGGTCTTGACTTGAGGAAGGTGAGAGACAATGAAGATGTGTCCTTGTTAGCTGCTAGATTTATGTGACTGACTACAGAGCAATAGAGATCTACTGAACATCATTTAACGAGGACTGATACTTACCTCACTGGAGGTACAACAGGATGCCTTACACCCAAAGGCAGCAATGGACACAGTAACGCAGAATCCTAGCACATTTAAAATGAACATCAAAGCATCCATACCCTAAAAACAGATTCATACAAAGGAATGTGAAGAGTGAGTGGAGATTATAAGTTTGAAATATGCCCTCCCCCTTGACTACCATGCCCAAAGAGGAAAGACCCTAGCCAGGGATTTGGAAATACAGCTTTTGATATGGTCCAACCCTTAGACAATTTCTTGGCCTCCTGAAAGTCATTTATTTTATCAATTTTTTATTATTAAAAATTATCAGGACCCCAGAGCCTGCTATGCTCTGGTGCTAAAAATTTCACATGGAGAAAAATCATAACATTATTCCACATTTGAAGAGAATGGTCTTTCAGGTTGGCTTTCTAACCAAGCCCTGGAATGGGGAGATACTAGTTTGCAGTGGGAAGGAAGGTTGTTTATTAGATAATATAGGCAGACTATCCTGGCCTGTGCAAGGTGTCCAAGTTATTACAACATCTTCACAAGTAGAAGCAAGATGCTGAAGAATCAAAGTCCTAGAGCCTGAGGAGACTGCAGTATTTGCCTTGAAAACAGAGGACAGAATGATGAGCCGAAGGATGGAGACAGAATGTAGAAACACAAAAGCCAAGAAAATTACCTGTCCCTAAATCTCCCAGGCAGGACAACAGCCCTGTCAACATTTTGATTTTATGCAATTGAGACTCATTTTGAACTTCTGTCATCCTGTAATATATCTGGATTATGCATTCAATTGGTAGCAATTATCACAGCTATGATAACTGATTGGTGTTGTACCCCACGTCCCTTAGTATTCAAGGCACTTGACTTTGTCTGATTCTTCAACAAATCACAGAATCAAAATGGAGGAACAAAAGTAGCACATTTGTTCTGAATTCTCTTGCCTTGTACTGGTGCCTGGAACTGCTGGGTTTGGATATTCTGTCTTTTTCTCTCAGTGATCAGAAATGCTCCCTCTGCTGTGAATTAGTCAATAGATCAGGAGCTTGGCACATAGAAATACTGATTCAGTGGGCCCTGAGAATATTTGAATTTGTTGTTTTAATCCTTGCTCCTGCCTCAACAGATCCAGTAGTCTCTGTGTTTCAGGCATTGTGGTAGGCACAAGGGGAGAACAGCAAGTAGGAGAGATGGTAGCCTTGTCCTCAGAAGTGTGATCATCTAGATAGTTAGATTAAACGTTTCTTTGAGGGTCAGAGAGTACAGATTAGGTCTGCATGCCTCGTATTCTCCCTTACAGATATTTCATCACTCTTATGTGATTCATAAACAGTGTCACATAACATAATTTAATTTACATAAACAAGCACAGGCTGGGCCTGGTAGCTCACAACCAAAATCCCAACATTGAGATGAGATGGTGATTTTTAATCCAAGGATAGCCCAGGCCATATAGCAAGACTCCCATCTCCAGAAATATCAAACAAACACACAAACTGAAGACAGCAATATAAACAAAACAAACGAAAGATTTTCACCATAAGTAGCAGTGTATATGTGTTTATAATATACTCCTTTAAGATGTAGGGATTGTTATTTTTCTAAGTCACTTTGGCTGGTCATTGGCAATTCCATGTGGCTTATTCTGAAGGTTCCAGGTACCAAGTACTCTATCTGTTCTTTCTTACAAGAAGCTCACTCTTTTAAATCTGCTTTGTAAAATCATAAGGTATACAATATGTCTTTCCTCCCAAGGGGTTTGAACTCCCACTACTAGGAATTTGGTTTTATTTTGTATCTCTCTGGAGTGCCAACTCAAGATCTGACATGACATATGGGCCCCTATGTCTGTGAACTAGCCACAATAGTGGTTTTCTTTTTACTTAGTTATAGACAGAAGGGAAATAATCTGATGTCACCTGATCCCTAAATAAATAACTGTTCTACTTCCCAATCATCCCTACCTCCCCAATGTGGTTTACAATCAGAGGGTTGATGGTTGCTTTTGGGAGAGTCAGTGAACCATTGCCTCCACTGTGGCATCCCATCAGTGATGAAATACTCACCACAAGAATTCTGACTGTATAAGGAATATCAAATGCACTCGAAACCACACTCATGAAACCTATTATACTTGTTGCTGCAGCCACCACAGAGCTAATGGTGTTCAAAGTTATACTGCTGATGACCTAGAAAGGAACGGGAATCAGTTAATTCAGTTGTATCCTTGGTACAGCTCCATTGATATTTGAAATACATCATGAGTTTATTAATGCATTTCATCCTCTTTTTGCCAAAAGTAGAATCTGTTTCTTTCCTTATGATGTCTTTACTTCCAATCCCTTGCCAAAGTCAAAGCTTTGTATTGTTTTCCCTAAGACTAAATTCTCCAGATGATTCTCAAGGGCAGAAGATGCTCTTCAAATTTCCTCGTGAAAAATTTCAGGGCCATACCCATTCTTAAAAAACAGGATTAGTCATGTAGTTTCTCTTGGGCTAGTAATGTCACACTGACCCATGCATGTACCTCTAAGTTGGTGAGGTGTCCCAGACATTAAACAATGGGGTGAACCTTGAGCAGTCAGGGTCCATGCAGAAAGGAAGCTCCTGTAAGGACTATGTCTTGATGTAAACAATGTTTTTTAGCAATAAACAACATGTGGGAATTAGTCTTTATGTACATTCTGTAGGTGCAGGTTAGTCTGTTTTACACTAGTTCTATGGTCTTTGCAAAATGTGTAAAAGACTATCTTTGAGACTGAGAATACTGTTACTTTCCTGTGTCATTAAAGAAGAATATTCTGGTAATATTCCTGCTCATGAGAATTACACAGCTAAAACAGAAATCCACAGCTAAATGTGTGCCCAGAGATGTAAAACACACTACCAAAGGGCTGTGGAACGCAACCCACAGCTGTTCTTAATAGAGAAGCACAACAATGGCACCCGAGAAAGTTAAGGACAGAAAACAACTGGTTTTAACAGCCAGTGACCCCACGGCTTTGCCAGGTGGGACTACCCGAAGACTTACCATAGACTTTGCCTAGTGAGGCCACTCAATGGATTTTGTTTAATGGGGCTCCTCTATTGACTTTGTCTAGTGGGGCTACCCAATCCAGAGTTATTCATTTTGTAGGTCAATCTGTAGAGTACTAGTTGTCATCTGCTATATACTCCCACAGCCCTCGGCAAGAAGCCTTAGACTGTTCTTCCTAAGACTAAATTCTCCAGATGATTCTCAAGAGCACAAGATGCTCTTCAAATTTCACAGTGAAAATTTCAGTCTTTGACTCATTATCTGGAAAGCCCTGTCTGTCATTTCCCACCACACTCTGCTACAAACGCCTGACTATTCTTGTGTGAATGCTGACAGTCACTCATGCCCATCTCCCTCTTGCATAGTTCCTCCTATGCTGTAGATTTGGCTCCACAATTCTCTTCTCATGGTTCAGCACAGTGAGTTTTTGTATGAAGTAAAACTACTCAGGAAACTGAAAGTTTGCTGCCTCTCTACCATGAGGTACATTTTACTGGTCAAAGCTGGTTAAAGATGATAAGGAGGTAGATAGGAGCCCCAGTGTAGCAAGGTCACCTTGATCGTGCTACAGAAGTCGATGTTCACCTACTGCAGGAAGGAAAACTCAAATGCAGCTTTTAGTTAGTGAAATAATTGCTGGACTCTTGGCTGTTGCCTTTTATCAGTTTTATGACAGAAATTCTGCTGTAAATGTCTTTTTAATATCATTATTGTTTTGTATGTACAAATTTCGTCTGCATGTATGTACGTGCCTGGTGCCCACATAAATCAGAAGAAGGCTTCAGATCCCCTGGGATTGGAGGTCTATGAACCATCATGTGGGTGCTTGGAATCAAATCCAGGTCCTCTCTAAGAACAATAAGTGCTCTTATTTGCTGAGCTATCTCTATGGCAGCTGTAATTTTTTTTAAATCTATCATGTTGGATACATTTGTAGAAGCCATTTTAATCTGTCAGTCAATGATGTTATTGCCACTGCAAATATTTGATTTCATTGTCATGGACTGTATCTGAAGTTTGAAGGTTCATCTGTCTAACCCTACCTGGCATTCCTCCTCCAGAATTCACTGCACCAGGACTAAGATTCTCCCAGCATCTGCCTTGACACAATATCCACTCAGACGTGATGAGACCTGTTATGAACCTGTAGCTCAGCTACACATTTGAAAGTCAGATCATTCTAAAACTCATAGCCTTGCCTTGGCCTTAGGAAAATAGAACCAACCCCCTTTACATTTTAGCAGAATGCATACTTGATAAAATCATTCACATTTTATGGCAAAACACAACAAATACATACCAGTCCCTTTGTAGTTCTCACTGCTGCTGCAATGGACAAGGACCCTGAGAGCATAAACTGGTCATAAGAGGAAAAATTCAGGTTAAAACTTTATACAGTTATAAATCATAGCATGCTGGCACTCACTTCTAACTCAACTAGGTCTATTAAAGTGATCAGTTGTCTTCAAAGCAGTATTAGTTGTCACACACAACTTACCCACAGCAACAGGGGAGTAAGAGGGAGACATTGGAAGAATCAAGGTTTTCTTTGTGAACTATGCAATTATCATCCTACCAAAATTGTTTAAAAGCAACGAAGACTAGAACTCCCCAGTCTGTATAACAAGATTTTTCCCTCATGACCCTCAAACTGATGAAGATTGCTCCCCCCCCAAAAAAAAAACCAGAAATTATTCTTGCTGGAAATATATATTTGAAGCTGTAAATAAAACAATGGGAAAAATTGAATTCTATATTAGACAATCACTGGAATACTGTAGCTCATTTGAGTCTAGCAATGTGGCAATTATTTTCAATTTATTCTAAATGACTGCTGTCAACTTGATTGAGTTGACCTCTTTAAACTATTTAGCTAAATATACAGATGTCTGCATTTGCTTTCCAAATGTTGGTTTAGAAGATTTAAAGTTAATTGGAGAATCAGTAGGATCACACCATTGAAACTAAAATCAAGATGTAGATGTAAGGTTGGGGAGATGGCTGTCAGTCAATTGCTTCCCCTGCAGGCTTGAGCCCTTGAGTTCAGTCCTCCATCATGAACTATGAGAGTTGGTTGCCAAGATGATAATGAATAGGAAACAAAGATGGACACAGAAAACCATAGTGAGGAGATATATGAGATTCTGAGTCCTCATTCACGGAATGAATAGATTTTGAGTATATTCCCCTTTCCTAGTCTCATTTTTTTTATTTATAAATGATGATGAAAGCAAATCTCTCAGAAATTGGAGTGATTGGTTGAAGTAAAACATTTTACAAAAACATATAGTAATAGGCCCAGATTATAATGCAATGAAAGCTATTACTGGCATTATGGGTAGTATTATTATCCTATTAATATTATTATATATTATTATCATCAGTATTATTATCCTATTAATATTATTATATATTATTATCATTATATAATCATTGGTATTATTATTGATAGGTAAAGTGCCATGAAACTTTGAAAAGTATGGGAGCCTGTGGCATTCCTCATTTTTTTTGCATTCCTCAAATATTGAACACCTGTTGCAAATAGGAAGGGAAAATTAAAGTATCAGGTTTACAAAACAACTAAATTTTCTCATTCTCAAGGTTATCAATAAATGGAAACCTTACAACACTTGAATGGGATTCTCAGCTGAAAAATAACCAAGTTGGGCCGGGCGGTGGTGGCGCACGCCTTTAATCCCAGCACTCGGGAGGCAGAGCCAGGCGGATCTCTGTGAGTTTGAGGCCAGCCTGGGCTACCAAGTGAGTTCCAGGAAAGGCACAAAGCTACACAGAGAAACCCTGTCTCGAAAAACCAAAAAAAAAGAAAAAAAGAAAAATAACCAAGTTTATGAACTTTATTTTTCACTTGTCAGCTCATACCTTATAGGTAAGAAAATGTTTGATATTTTATACTTAACTGACACTCTGAACTACAAAAACTCTCTTCAGTTTTATTTAGAGGAAGCTTGTTTAACTTTTAAAAATTTGCTGAGAGTTGATTAGGCGGACTCTGTGAATCATCTGCTCGGTTCTGTCTCCTCACTCTTGCTAACACTGCCCCCTCATTTCACTCTTTTCAGGAGCTTCAGAGTTCAGTGATCCCTTCCCAGCTAGAGACATGGATCTCAATTTCCCCAAATAAAGATGCAAGCTGGTTGTCCTTAGGCTTAAGAGTATACTTGTAAACTATTTATGAGTAATGAAATAGATACATTAACATGTCAAATTGCTCTGTGATCAAGATGTGATGACATTCTTGTATCACTGAATAACCAACCCTAGGAATGACTAGCCTCTGGACTCCTGAGGAAATTAGTTGTGCCCATGCTTAAGTAACTCTTGTGGGTGTACAGGACTGCATACTGTCACAGTATTCCAAATGACATATTAAATAAACAGTCCACCTAGTTTATGTGAATGGTATGTTGATAGTGCAACATGAACAAGGAAAAGAACTGAATAAGGTTTAGATACACTCTTCTCAAACTTATAGACTACTTTAAAGAGTAGATAGAGGATTCCACCCAAGGTTAGTGGAGTTACAACACAGTGTTATTATCTCCAGTTACATAAGATGATATGTCACTCACCGGGATTGACCCCCAAACTGGGGCCCATATGTACACTGAAAGGATTTGCAGGGAATGTTCTGAATTCATCATTATTACACCCAAGCTGAGGTTTATGAGAGCAATCATAACTTGTACAACCTAGACACAAAAAAGTGAAACATTATCCACCAAAAAATGATGTCCATGCTAAGTACTATCAAACCACTAAGTTCCCTTCATCTCCACTTTAAATATTCACAGATGAATTTTGAAATGTGATTCTCTTGTCAGTAGTCTTCATATACAGGGGGGATGTACTAACTTACCAATTTCCCTTGGAGTATCTCTCACACACATACACACACATGCACACACACACATACACACATGTATACACATATTTCAGTAATTTCAAACTTGGAGGGAATTTGTGAAGTTCTTCCCAGAGGGACTTTTATGATACCCATTGTGCATCTCTACTACTGTTTTATCCTTTGTCACGTGCTTACACAAGAAAGACTCGGGAATTAGGAAGAAGTTATTCCAGCAAGAAGCCACTTGAAGAAACAAAATTTGATGCAGAGTGAAGAAAATATGAACAGACACACGATCTTCTTTGGGGACTTGGAGCATGAGGAAGGAATGTGAATACGGTGACCTGAAAATTGAGGGAACTCCCTTAGTAAAGACTAGACAAAATGAAAACAATTTATGAAGATATGTGGGAGGAAATGAGAACACTGCTTAGAAGGAAATGTACAGGCTATAGGAAGAGACTGGAAAAGACATGTACATATTTATGTATATATATATATATATATATATTTCATATGTATGTGTATTTGTAGCAATAATCTTTAAAGATAAAGAAGTTACGGATATGGGAAGGATGGGCAGCATGGGAGGGCTGGTGGAAGAAAGGGGAGGAGAGAAAGCTTATAATCCTATTTTAATTAATTTTTTTAAAATAAAAAAAAGGATACATTTAAACCAAGTCAACTCCCTGCACTTTAATTCATGGGAACTCCCAAAAAGGACAAAAATTTAATCAAAAGGAAAAAATAAAAATAGAGTGAAAACCACTGGAATTCAAAACAGTGAATCAATGGATAAAACTTACAAAACCTAGGTTTATTTTCCTTTAGAGATAGATAAAATCAATGACTTTCTAGGCAAAGTAACTGAGAAGACAAGTGATTAATACTCTCAGAAATCATGCTGGGTATTACACTGTGGAAAACCAAAAGAAGAGGCCAACAAATCCAATACACTTAGAGGAATTGCCCGAGAATACACTGTAGCAAATCTCAGAAAAGAAAATAGCCACTAAGAATAGTCTTATGTCATATGAAAAGAATTAATATTGCCTGATAACACTATGATTTTTCCTAACTGATATTTAAAGGAAGTAATAAAACACAGAGCACTAAGCTCAGAGTTCACAGCACTGGGGAGTGTCTATCTTTATCTCTCCAGTTTTTCTGTAAATGTAAAACTGCTCTCAACTGATAAATTCTTACTGATATATTTACATATACAAATTCCCTGCTGACACAAAATGTATATCATGAATAATGAATATTTAAAACAGCTGTCTGCCTAACAGCAGCTACCCAGTGGTTGTAAGGTTGGGCTAGTGAGTACATTCTGCATTTAGTGACCTTTAATTTGCCCGGGATGTTATTCTTTTGAAGTTCTCTATTTTTTTTTAGGCACACTCTTCTGCAGACAGAAGTATGTGGAAAATAGAGGATTTCTCATCTGAGTAGCAGGCAAAAGAAAGGCACTGGAAACAGATCAGAACAGCATGGGTTTATCAACCAGTGGGTAGACCTGGGCCTGGATCCCAGCAGAAGCTTGCAAAGCTTTTTCTCTGCACTGAAGTACATATGATCATCTTGGATGACCCACAGCTTAGAACAGACCTGAAGTTCCTATATTTTAAGCATAATTAAATCTGAAGTCTGATGTGATAGAATAACACATATTCATTTGCAAATGATAGATTTGAAAATCTAATGCCAATGATCTTGAGATGTGTTGATGAATCCTAAGCCAAGTGGGACAGAGTCCTGGTGTTAGCTTTTTTTTTTTTAAAATCATTTAGATATTTACAAAATCATACTCCCCTCAGATCCAAAAACATCTTACCCCTAGGACTTTGGGTTCCCCCTTCAAGAATTTCTCTGTGCTCTCTTTCCACAGTTGTGACCTTATAACAGACTTCTTTGAGGCCTGAACATCTCCAGGGACCACCTCTACAATGGTCTGTTCTGTTCCTTGCATGGTTGTCATGGCAGCAGAAACAGTGCTGAAATAAGAATGAAATTTTGGATGAACTTCTGGAAATGACTCAATGCCAGGTTTCTGCTTAAGGGTAAATTCCAAACTAAACCCTCCTATGTTATAATAAAAAAAAATCTAGCCTAGATATGTGGTGGTATTGTGTTCCCCAAAATATTGTGCACGCTAATAAACTTATCTGGGGTCAGAGAACAGGACAGCCACAATATTAAACATAGAGGATAGGCAGTGGTAGCACACGCCTTTAATCCTAGCATTCCAGAGGCAGAAATCCCTCTGGATCTCTGTGAGTTAAAGGCCACACTGGAAACAGCCAGGCAGATGGCAGATAGCAGAAATGTATATAAGGCATGAAGACCAGGAACTAGAAGCATTTGGCTGGTTAAGGATTTGGCTGGTTAAGCTTTCAGGCTTTCGAGCAGCAGTTCAGCTGAGATTCATTCTGGATGAGGTCTCAGACGCTTCCAGTCTGAGGAAACAGGATCAGCTGAGGAACTGGCAAGGTGAGGTAACAGTGGCTTGTTCTGCTTCTCTGATCTTCCAGCATTCACCCCAAAAACTGGCCTCAGGTTTGATTTATTAATAAGACCTTCTAAGATTCCTGCTACATAGTTAAGCTACAAAAATAGTTTTATTCTCTTAGTAAGAGAAGCTCTTCTATTTCTATTTTCTTAGCCTTATTTTAAATGCTTATGTTTTCTTTAGATAGCAACAAATACTTTGTACTTCATTTTCAAATCAGTTGTTGAAGCATTTGTACAAGTTGACTTCATTTTTGGGAGGTTTGACCCCCAACTCACTATCTGCTCCCAAATTCTCTCTCCTCACACAGTCTCTGGCTTCCATCAGATACAACACCCCCCGACTCCACTGTGTACTACTCAACCATCAATGGAAGACAGGATTCAAACAGTATTTGGTACTTCCCTTTCACTCTCCAGTAGACAAAGATGTTCTTAAGGGAACCCAAGGTGAAGGGTGTAATCCACTCCAATGCACAACTTTTTCACTTTTTAGAAAGGGCCTCTGCCACGCCTCTCAGAAATACCTTCAGACCTTGATTGTCTATTAACATTTTCTTGTCTATTAACACTCCCTTCGTGAGTCAGTTACTAAAGAGGAATCTGTAGAGTGAGTTTCTTTTTTATTAAATAGAAAATAGAGATGCATACACAAAAAGCCTAAATTTCAAGAGTTTGTTAGTAATAGATGATGATAGAGAAATGAAATATAAGCAGGGCAAAGCCTGGCGTAAGATCCAATAATCTGGAGTTCACTCCTAGCTCTTTCATTAAGATATGAATTTCTGATTAAACATTCTCTGGATTACTTTGGCAGCACCTGTGAAAGAGTGCATTGGGCACAATTGCTTTCAAGATTGTTTCTGATCTTCACACTGCTAAAAATCTGCCCAGCTTATGGCCTGTGTGTCTCCTAAATGAAGCCAAAGATGCTTGGAGACCTATTTCAGGTCACAATCCAACTCAGAAGCAGACTATAAGCCTATCAGGCTGGGCACTCAGGCTCCATCCTTTGCATCTTTACCAAAACCTGCATGGAACAGATACTGTCTTAACTAATGGATTGTCAAGATAATATGTAGGAGACAGAGGTGAATATTATGGAAGAAAGTTATTAAGAGTGTGTAAAATGGCCAGGCGGTGGTGGCGCAAGCCTTCAATCCCAGCACGCGGGAGGCAGAGGCAGGCAGATCTCTGTGAGTTCGAGGCCAGCCTGGTCTCCAAAGCAAGTTCCAGGAAAGGTGCAAAGCTACACAGAGAAACCCTGTCTGGAAAAACCAAAAAAAAAATAAGGTGAGTAAAATGATCAGTCAATAATTTAAATATTGTTTTCAGGTTTTTGATACTCTGGGAATAGAAAGACTAGAAAGCAAAACAACCCCACACAGTGTCCAGATGAGGTCTTTACTTTTACTTAAACTTTCTTTTTTAATGTTATTATTTTATTTTTTGAGAATTTCATACTTGAGTACTGTATTTACATCATTTCCATCACACGCTCTCCTCCCTCCAACTTTTCCCATGTTCCCCCACTCCCTTTCACATTCATGACCTCTTTTTCTTTAATTATTATTGTTACATATGCATATTATTATATATAATCTCTCTATATATCTCTATATCTATATCTATATATGTATCTCAACCTGTGGGGTCCATTTAGTGTTGCTCATATGCATATATTTAGGGATAACCAGCTAGATTGTATAACCCAAAAGGGAACTCATTGTTGGAGAAAACTGATTCTGACTCTTTTAATAGCCAGTGATTGAAGTTCTTCCTCTAAGGATAAACATGGCAAGATATCCACAAGGGTACCATAATGACACTTATATCTTGATAATAGCCAAGAACCGTCAAATTGGCCTTACAGAATACTCAATAGGAGGAAATTCATGCCTGGTACTGTCAACCTAGCCACCTGCCTGTGGCTGGTGAGGTCCTGGACCTGGAGGAAAAAATATTGCTGCCACTTTAGCAAGCCTTTGTCTTTTCTTTGTCCTTATTATTTGCATGAAAAACTGCCTCCCAAGGCACATTTAAATGTGTACGCAACTCTAATTCAAAATAATAATGTGTGTAGTGAAAGGTGATCTCATTTTTCCATCCAGATGTTCTATATTCATCCAGTAAATTAAAAGCCATCATACTGATGCAAACCCTGCACCTACCTTCTTCCAGCCTGCAATGCCTGCTGTCTGTGTCTGATGAAGGGCAGGCCCTGGGATAGCTCCTCAGAGTCTTTGTTCAGATCCAGTGTCCACCCAACACTCAGCACTCACTCAGCTGAAATTTGCATGCTGCTTCTATGACCTTTCTAAATTATAAAGGCTGTGGTATGAATTTCTGAAAAGCACACCTACTTCCTGCTCTTTCTATAAAAGCTGTTAACTGACTTTCGATTCCTCAACTAGGGTGTGTAAGTTTACTGTGAAATATATTCAAAAAGAGTGGCAAATAGGTTTCTTTTTCACAGAAAATGAGAATGTTTATTGTGATAAGTGTGAAGATTTACTCTTTGTAAAACTCTGTCAAGGGAATATAAACAAAATGCTATGATATATAAAATTGTATGACCCATTTTTGTATATTAAAATTAATAAAAAACAAAATCAAAACTAAATAAAGCATAAATATCAAAATATAACAAATATACAATTTTAAATACTTAACATACTCAGACTAATGTCATTTAGATGGCTTTTCAAAATCTATTTGCAAAAATTTACACATTGCTGTCACTGTTTTTCTACAGAATTGTGTATATAGAATTTAAATATGCTAAGTGTACATGAAACTCCACTTTTGTTGTCAAATAAACATATTTCAAAGTAGAATTGATGTATAGGTATATTGGCAAAACTCTGTCCCCTGTGGGGATGACAGAACATCTGTGTAATTTTTTCTTGGTTGAAATAATAGCACAGGTATTACCCTAGGCTCGGCCTGGGAGGAGGGGACTGGACCTGCCTGGACTGAGTCTACCAGGTTGATCTCAGTCTGTGGGGAAGGCTTTGCCCTGGAGGAGATTGGAGTGGGGGGCGGGCTGGGGGGATGGTGAGGGGGGCGGGAGGGGGGAGAACAAGGGAATCTGTGGCTGATATGTAGAACTGAATTGTATTGCAAAATAAAAATTTTTTTAAAAAAAGAACATAAATTTGAAATCTAAACTCACATGGAAATCCCTAAGATTATATCTTTATTAGTGTTTTTCTACTACAATCAGATTGTCAAGAATTTCATGACCTTTTTCTCTGGCTATTTTGATTTTTTGTAATCTAAATTCATTTTTTGCACTTCATACATCATTACTGCATTTACATTATTTCAACTCCTTGTATCTCCACCCCAAGTCCTCTCATGTCTCTCCCATGCCCTCTCTAATTATGAATTCTTTAATTATTGTGAAACACACATTATACACACACATATATATAATGTATATATTTATTTATATACATATATATTCTGCTGAGTCCATAGTGAAGGTTTCTCACTTAAATCTGACAATTCAAGTCAGATACTAGTATAGCTGTGTATCTTCTTGGGCCTAGAGGAGAATGACTATTATCAATGTCTTTAATTTTCACCAGCACTCTTTTTTTTACTGTGTGCAAGATATACACCTTTTGTTTGTTTGAGACATGGTTTCTCTGTGTTGGAGATTCACCTGCCTCTGCTTCCTGAATGCTGGTATTAAAAGCATACACCACCACTGCCGGGCAAGTATATACTTTTTGTTCCATATTTGAATTTCCACATCAGAGTATCTTATTTACTCATTCATATGTATGTTATAATTAAAATCTAATTTCATTATTTTCCCTTTTTCTCCTCCCAACCTACCCTGTGTACCATCTCTCCAACCTTCTTGCTGCCCCTCATTCTCTCTCTAATTCACTGTCTTTTGCTTTGATAATTATCTTTGTAACAATAAAGCATAAATATATAAACATAATGTGTCAAGTCCATTTAGTGTTGTTTGTGTGTATATGACTTCAGGGCTGACCACTTAGTATTGGATAACCAATTAGGGGCTCATCCCTGAGGAAAACTAATTCTCCCACTATTATCAGTTGCTGTCAACTCTTTGTTATGGGTGGTGGCTTGGTTCCTTCCCAATCCATGCTGGAATGATAACAGGTGTGACCTCATGTAGTTCTTCAGCAGGCAATCATAGTTGCTGTGTGCTCATGAGTGCTACAGCCTTGTTATGTCTAGAAGACTCTATTTTGTCTGAGTTCTCCCAAACTTCTGGCTCTTAGAGTTTTATTAGGTAATGTCATGCTTAGTAGGAAGAAGAGGAAAGGGGAGATAAAAATAAGTTGAATCTTATCTACATGCCCCAACATACATTCACTTGGACATTGGCATACATTGACTTTGCTATTCTGTGGTATATTTTTATGGCATACAAGAGAAGTAGGACCAAAAGAAGCAAAATTCATGTTTCTGTACTTCTTGAAGGAAAAAACACATCTCCAAATTGTTTTTTTTTTTAAACAAAATAAAAAACCAAAGTTAGACAAACAGGAAGAACATTACACAAAGTAGTAAAAATGTGTAGTCAGTGTGAAAATCTCACGTGATTAAAATCATTTCATCTGTTTACTTTAAAATCTTCTTGGCTTATTTTAAGCACTTTTAGATTGTCTAAAGTATGAATAAACATGGTCAAGTGCTATTTAACTAGTAAACGGATGGTTTATTTATTCCATTCTGATATTCTTATGAAAAGCCAGTGGAATGATCAGCCAAGTTCCTGGGGAAACATGAGAATGTCATTCCAAACTTACACACACACACACACACACACACACACACACACACACACACACACACACAGAGGCATCCACATCAGAGTTGAAATCTTGTGTTTCCCCATGTGTAGTTCTTGAAAAAAAAAAATCACTGCAGATTTTCTGGAACATTTTTCTCTTGGTATGCCCGTGGTACCAAACCTCCTTAAAATGATATAGGACATGCTGTTTCTTTTGTGGGAGGACTTGATGGCATAATTACCATGACCTGTAAAGTCAATCAGATGTTGTTACATTATTCACAGACCCTCAAGGATTCTCTTCTTTACCCACATATTGTACCATCACCAATGTTCACCCTGTCACTACAAAACTGAATCTCACATCAATCTGAAGGATTTCTCAGGCATCCTTTTGCTGTGAATATTGCTCTGTATAAATAAACACTGATTGGCCAGTAGCCAGACAGGAAGTATAGACGGGACTAACAGAGAGGAGAATTGAGGGAACAGGAAGGCAGAGGGAGAGACTGTCTGCAGCCACCACCAGGACAAGGAAGATGTAAGGTAGCAGTAAGCCATGAGCCACATAGCAAAGTATAGATTAATAGAAATGGGCTAAATATAAGAGTAAGAGCTAGACAATGGTAGGCCTGAGCTAATGGCCGAGCAGTTTAAATAATATAAGAGTCTGTGTGTTTATTTTATAAGTGGGCTCCAGGACTGGCGGGACTTTGCGGAAGCTGGAGAGAAATTCTCCAGCTACATCCTTTAGATGAGGCTATATCTAGGACACACATTCAGTCGTAGAATTTTACCCTTTAGAAGCTTCTGGCTGCTGATGAGTCTCAGAGTGGAATAGTATGAGGCATGAATGAGAGTACCGGTGAATTTGCTTAAAATGATCTTTTATAAAAAATACAGAGCTCTTTTCCAAAACTAATTTGCTAGTGCTGATAGCAGCAGGATACATAAATCATGCCTTGGTTGCCATATGTAAAGTACTATGATATCAGACTGGCCTGGAGTGGCAGGAAGAACCCTGAAAGCATGGGCAAATCTCGTTCTTGTTCTGCAAAGTTACGTAACATAGAGTTTGATAGGAATAGCTGAAGATCCCAGAGAATATTAGATTTGCATTACATGTTACATGCCATTACACATCTAGACTCAGAGAGATTGAGGGCAATGCTTTTCAGCTTTTCTACTATTACAGAGTTCACAAGAAGCACAGACTTCCATCTAGTAAATACTAAGGTCTGAAAGGTGTGAAGGAATTTGTCTATCTCCAAATTCATCATTCAGTGAAATCACAAAAACTTCAGCACTACCCAAGAAACTTACAACTCTAAGGCCTTAAATTGCAAACCCATCATAAGCTTTGCCGTAATTTAGTCCAATGTTCTTCTTTAGGCTGAGCCTGTGGAGATGTAGATGTAATGTTTCTTGGGAGCTCCCAGAAAGAGGAAGGGAAGCATATAGATGAATACCCAGGGATCTCACCATTTTATTATCACTTTATTATTAGTTGTGAGTTCTGTCCATCACTGGGCCTGTGGGCAATGAGATTATTGAGCAGCTGTGGGGTTTTACTAGCTTCTAACTCACTCTAGAGTCCTCAATAATTAAAGAACACAATGGTCATACTCTTATCCTTGCCTTCTTCTGTCTCTTCTTCCATTCTCCACTCTGTAAGATCATTTTTCTGAACAGAAGCCAGAAGGATTTGCTACAAATATCAGGGTAAGACAATGCCTAGGTGGATACCAAATGACAGAGAAGTCTTATCCCCAGTGCTTTTTTATATCCAGGGAAGGCTACTATGATAAGAGAGTGGAGTAAATCTGGTACCCTCTGTGGACTTCTAAGATGTTTCATCTCTATAGTCACTTCCCACCAAGGCATGTGGGCTTCAGCTGACTGAGTCACTTCAACCTCCCTTCTCCTGAAGTTAAGGAGCCTTTTGTTGATGCTGATCTGCAGTGTGTTGGAATTTGGCCTGGCTGTGCTCACTACCATGTTGTAGTGACAACAGGATCACTCTGACTTCCCTCGAGTGAGTGTGCTAGAGGCCTCCCAGAATCTCACCTGGTGTTCCTCTAGGCTATATTAATCAATGCCACTAAGAATGTCAGGCAGAATCATGAGTTATTTTGAAATGTATATCATGTGGTTTTCACAGTGAGGGAATCTCATTAAATAATGGAGAGAGATGTATAGATGATGAGGGAGACCTGGACTAGAAATAGTTGTACATTGCATATAGCTTGGTTCTTTCTTTCCCAGAAAAACAATCAGAAGTTTGGGGAAGTTAAATGTATCTCCTGGCATTACAATGAGTTTGCCTGTGCTCAGAATGCCAGAGCTCAGTTGCCTCACTTCGAATCAGGAACACTTTCTCTAGGAATGACTATCCTCTGACTATCTTAACAATTCTCATCTTTGAATAGAGACGAAATCTATGAAAAACTTCAAAGAAAATTGTATTTATATCTGTAGCTACTTATCCATAGGTAAAGATAGACAGGTGCACATACATTCAGTTCATTCTGAGTAAATTCTAAAATCTGATATATTTTCTTTTTTCTAGAATGTGATTTTCCTGTTTTAGGACTCAAAGAATAAATCCAATGTATCCTTGGAGTTACTTTGTAACCCTGAATATGAGAAAGTACTGGCTTTATAAGGATTAAGTAGAAATTATATAGCAGAAGATCAGTCTTTAATATAATTTAGAACACCATCTATTGCATGACAGCAATGCTTAAAAATCTTAAAATATGTGTTGGTTATTCAGCAACTATGAAAAACGTGTTGAATGGCTGGGTTCAGTAGCATGCTCTTGATTTTGCTTCAAACAAAGCTCAGACTTTCAAGTTCCAATTTTATGTACTGGTGAAAGAGCCTGAGATATTTCTCAGATAAGTAGCAGAATGTTTCAGAGGTTCACGGTGGGCCAAAGGGGCAACATTTTTTCTTATCCCTTGCACTTGACTGCAATAGGTACCCATTAATTCCTGTGATCTAATCTATGTATGTGGCATGGAATTTTATCATATCTATTTTATTCATAAGTGCTATGATGTCTCAAAGGAGACATATGCTATTGTACTCCAAATAAAATCTTTATGTAATTGCAAATTTCACTTGTATGGTTTTGTTTTTGCTTTGTAGCACACAGTATATCACCAGTGATAGACATATCAATATAAAGTTGCTATATTCCCCACCAAGTACAACCAAAATTTTCACAGAAAAGCTAAGCAAGAATACTCATCATTTACTAAGAAAGAATCAGGATATCAATTTTTTCTGATTTCAAAATTAGAAGGAATAGTTGTATATTTTTAACATTTTCCCCATGCTCATGCACTTGTTTGTTCTGCTCATGCATATTTCTCATATTTCTCTTTCTGTTGTAAATCCTATCTACAAAACTGGAAGAAATGACATCAAGGTAAAAATGTGGATTAAAATGAATCTGAATGGACATTCAACATTTAGCAACATTGGGTAACAGGTAGGATACTTGATTCTGGGATCACCAGAGTTAACACTATAATATTCTTGGCTTCAAGCCATTCATAGTCAAATATGGGAAATGGAGTTAAGAGAAAATTTAGGATTATATTGTACAGGGCATTCATTCAACCTTAGTCTAGAATAAAGTCTCTTTTATTCTTCCCACAAAAAGTAGGAAACAGGAAAAGAGGAGGATGAGGGGGTGAGAGGGAGTAAGAGAGGAAGAGACATAAAGAGACACACAATTGCTAAATGGTCTTATTAATAAAAAACCCAGAGCCTGATATTGGGGTGAAAGCTGATAGACAAGAGAAACAGAAAAAGCCAACTAACCTCACCTCACCACCTCCTCAGCCTCCAGAGAAAGCTACTTCCTGCATACCCATGCATATATGCCTTGTGTGCTCTGCAATCTTACTTCCTTTCTCTGTCCAGGTACATCATTTCCTTTCTCTACCCAGTTCTATCATTTTCTGTCTGTCTGTATAGACCTCCAGACCTCTGTGGTCCCTGGACTTCAACATGGCCCCAGGTGGTGGCCCAGACCACAGGCAGAAGCATGGCCTTTGATGGTAACAGGAGCCATGGACCTCAACACAGGCCCTGGCTGCAGCAGGTTCACACACCCAGACATGGTCCTTGGTAGCAGCCCAGGACTGGATGTCACCTTGGCCTTGGGTGGCAAGCAGGCCTCCCACATCAGCCCATTCCTCCATGCCTTTACCTCTCAGATCTGACTCTCTCCATATGACATGAACCATTCTGCCCCTCTTATTCTCCAATACCCCGCCACATATTTGCTTGTCATAATGGCATCCAACCACCTAGTCCTATTGCTGCTAGACAGGCCCATGGTTTCTTCCTTCCACCTAGGGCAAAGCCCCTGGGCAAGCATGTGTGTGTCCATCTCCAAACATCCTGTCCTAATGGTGCCTAGCTGGCCCATGGTTTCTTCTTGTCATTGGATCTCTTAGTTTTTTTGTTTGTTTCTACTTATGAGAGACACACAATACTGTGTTCTTGTGTCTTTCTTGTTTTATTGACTTGATGCCTCCATATTCTATATATTTTTTTTCTGGAAATGAGAGGATTCCACTTTTCTTTATGGCCAAATATTACTTGATTCTGTATATATGCCATTAATTCCTTATCTATTCACTAGTTGATGGACTTTTGGGCTGAGTCCATATCATTAGCATTTAAAAAGCAGGGAGAGATTAGTGTCTTACAGAGAGAGTACTATGATTGCAACCTCCCAGATGGTCTTCTGTGAGGTTGAGTGAGGTAAGCAACAGGAAGCAGATGGCCAACACAGGACTCTTGGTCATGTTTCTGTCACATGCCCACATCAGAGCAAGTCAGTCTTTTTGAGAACTGTACAGTCTATGTAGTAGAAAGGACAATAACTGTTGTGATTGTTCTCTGAAAATATGCAAATTTAAGAAGACACCATACCTTATCCTAGGTTCTTATTTTGTCTCTGAGAAGGAGCCCAGTGAGGAGAATGAGAGTAACTGAGCTATGGGAAGGTCAGAGTAAATAAAGCTAAAGGAAAGGCAAAAGTGGAAAATGCCATGCCTAAAGTCTTGCCAGGAGTTAGCAATTAGCATTTTCCTTTTTAATCTGAGAGGAAATCACCCAGATTTCTTAGGCTTAGGATCATTGCTTTAACATCACTAACACTGTCCACATTGCTGAGGTCAGTTGTAAAACATCATGATTTATTTGAGCTGGTTTCTTGGGCAATAAGGAGATCTACAGCATGTCTTTAGTTAAAACAGACAGAAATTGGACATGTTTCTATCTATTCTCAGAAACCATGAATCCCTTGTGGCTTGATATTGGCAGTGATGGTAACAGATTTGAAAGTGGTCTGCTTTTTTCTCTGGTACCAAAAGTAGCAGTTGGACACACAAGGATTACACAGACAACATACTACTGACCATGAACTTCCCAAGGAGTGAGAAGGACTTCCAGCTAGGCCAGCCAGTGGTTGGGTCCTGCCCTCCTGCAACAGCAGAAGCTGCTGATCTTTCTGAAGGGTCCTGGGGGTAAGTGAGCATGAGAAGAGTACATACGACTGGGGAAAAGACTGCTTCCTGGCTAAACTATGGTGGCAGGTAATTTTAGTTCTCTATTTCATTAATTCATACCCTATTCTTCCCTAACAATCACTTATTATATGATTGGCTGTGTCTCAGCCTTAAAGAGTGTCTGTAATCAAAGTGAAGGCACTGATTAAAAATGAGTGGTATTCTGTAAATTAGTGCAGAAATGTGAGAGAGGGTCCTGATGAAATGATGAGACTTCAACTCAGTTTTGTTTCTAAATATATAACCAGACTAGTGAGTGTGTCCCCAAATGCATCCAGTGGTTACTTCCTCAATTATTATGCATAATTGGAGTAAATATACTGAGAAATTGGTAGAATCTCCACATTGGTTTCCTGGCCTGTGGAGTGAGGTATATTGTGGTTAGAAAGGCCAGTAGAAGCTGTTATATGTGCTTCTACTTGGGAAAATAATGAGTCAAGGTCATTAATCATGTCCTTGGAAAAGTTACAGAGAGAGTGACACCACCAATAATCTGAAAGGTGCAAGGTAATGGTTTCAACTACATCTCTGTTTAACTTTCCTGTTTGGCCTGTGCAGAAGACAGACAGACCTTAGAGCATGACAGTTTTGTCTAATTATGTGGTGGATCAAATTGCTGCTGCTATACAATGTGAATTCCTTATTTATTTATTTATTTATTTATCTATCAGATAAGTTATCTCTTGGTACTGCATGCAGCAACTGATCTGGTAAGTGCTTTTCTCTCCATACCTGTCTATAAGGTCTACCAGAAACAATGTACCTTCAGATTGGTGTATTTTGCTTTAAATATTGAAATTAATTACCAGTGAAGCCCTCTCTTATGACTATTGCTCCCATTCCTACACTTCTTCTGTGACCATACATATTTTAAATTCTTCTGTAGTGGTTACTTTTGAGTTGTTTTTTATTATTTTTTAATCTTCATACTATTTGTTCTCATTTCATTTAATTGTATAAACTGTTTGCACAATGGTGTTCACTATATGACTTTAAGGCCTTTCAGTTTCTGTAGTGTTGGTAGTGATGTCTCCTTGCTCATGAGATGTTTGGAATCTTTGATGCTAACAGTGATGGCTGAGCTAGAGTGGGGATGCAATGATGAAAACACCAACTATGATTCCTAGGTGGTAGGCCTTCCTTCCTCTCCTGAAGCAAGATCAGTCACATGATTGGCAGTAGGCAAGGGCTGGGGGACATGTCTCAAAGAAAGGCTCTCCTCTTCTATAAATGATTTGAGGCAAAAAACAAGAGTCAGAATACTTTGTTGTGGACTCAAATAGACATTAATGGCTTATACAATATGATCCTAATTTTATTGTCATTTTCCACTTTCCATATTTTACTACAAATTTCTTTTTTTAATATGTTTTTATGTTGTATGCATATGTTACATGGATGTTTGGCTGTGCACCACATGCATATCTAGTGCCCATAAAGATCAGAGGAGGGTGTCAAATTACCTGGAACTGAAGTTACATATGTTTATGAGATGCCATGTGGGTGCTGAGCACTAAATTCAGGACCAATTAGTGCATTTAACTGCTGAGATATCTCTCAAGCCTCCTATAAGAACTGAAGAAATGTTATTTCCTGGTAATCCTAGAAATAAGTATGTTATATGACACCTAAAATATATATTGCTAAACTTTGAATGTTCATTCAGATTAAGTTTAAGGCACGCGTGCATGCGCACACACGCGCACATGCACACACACACACACACACACACACATACACATACACACACACACACACATACATACACACAAACACCAGAGTTATATTCCAAGTTGTCTTTCCATGTCTTTTTTTATTGATAGACAACAGAAGGATATCAAAATGATGTGTTTATGTATCATAGGGGACTTTATCTGTGCTTAAAGGCAAAACAACAACAAAAACTGTTACAAATAGACCATATAATCACAGAAATACTTTATTTTGAAACAAACACCACGTATAGTTCTTGAGACTTTATTGCAGGTCACTTGTTTCTATGTACTAATGAATAAATTTGATATGATGAAAAACCCATGCCAACACAGAGATTCTGAACACAGGGACCAAACGGTTAACAATTATTGTTCACCATTAGGGGACAAGAAAATATTACTCCTTTGTTCTACCACAATCCCCTGAAACATTATTTTAGATTTCCAAGAAATACCTGTGGCTCTTTGGCCACTATTTGCAGGTCTGAGCTTTGGATGATGCCAAGATCATGAAAATCAAGAGTGAGTCACTGAACACACCCATTCAACACATTACTGGTATTCACTTTTTAAACAGCCACATTTTAGGAAACTTCAGCATTGCTGCCTTGTGATGGTTGGATTTTCTTCATTATCATGAAGATGGACTCGCTGCTGTAGAGCTCCAATTTTTTTTATTCTTAAGAAACTAATTGTTTCTCATATGCAGGGTTACAAAGTGACTTTGATTCCATGTTGGATGCATTATTTGAGTTACGAGACAGGAAAATTACATTCTAGAATAAAGAAAATATGTGATTTCAGATTACAAATGAATATATATATCCACAAATGTATATATGTGTATACATTAGGAAGGTAGATACATAGACACATGTAGATACATGATAGAATTTCATTCAGTGTTGTACATAGAATTTATAGCTGTTCCAAGATGAGAATAACACCTCATTAAGTTATGCACATATTTAATGTATATCATCTAATCTTCATTCTACACTCTAGCTAAGGATCTAGTTAGAGTAAACCTCTTTGGTTCGGTTACTGAAGACATGCACTCTGAGAGCTGGCTGAGAAGGGTTATACTCAATTATTAAACATCGTTGCCTTAGTACCTTTGATGCAAGAAAAATTCAAGTGTACAATTGGTCTTTACCAAGTCAAGGATTTTAATAAGACTTGTCTCTGTAGGAGAAAGTATTCCTACTTAGAAGGGAGGCATCGGCCCCAGCAAACAACATAATCCCAGGAGACAAATTTAACTTCTTAGAGCCTCAGTTCCTTTGTTTGCAAAAGGGAAGGAAAGAACCAGGTGATGAGTTAGGGTCACCTGTGGTCATGTTCAGATAATCCACATCAGCTACACAATTACCTTCTACCCCTTCACCTACTGTCCTACCTTCCTGTCCAAACAACCTGTTCACATCATGGTAACTGATTATTCTATCTGCATTCATGGCATAGATCAGCACATCCCAGAGGAACACCAGACAAGATTTCTGGGAGGCCTGTAGCATACTCACCCGAGAGAAGTCAGAGTGATCCTGTTGCCACCACAACACGGTAGTGAGCACAGCCATACCAAGTTCCAACACACTGCAGATCAGCATCAACAAGAGTGCTCCCTAAATTCAGAAGAAGGGAGTCTGGAGTGACTGTGTGAGCTAAAGCCCACATGCCTTGGTGGGAAGTGACTGTAGAGATGAAACCATCTCCACTATCAGAGAGTGAAGAAAAGGACACCATGAAAAAGTGAAATGGATTCCCCAAACCTAGGCCTAAATCGATGCCTGGTCCCTGCATTCCTTGAGTAGAAGTGGGTGAAAAAGACAAACTAAGTCAACGAAGCTGTTTCATGCCACTGCTTCTCACTTGTCTTGGGCAGGGATCCCTGACTACCCTGTTCACATCAATGAGGGAGAAGAGAGGACTAGTGACTGCCAGGACAGTCAGCAGCTCCTGCTCTTGACTCTCTTAGTGGGAAGCTGGGCAAGTCTCTGCTTCTCTGGCTTCTGGCAGCTCACTTGTCATAGATGTGTATATTTCTTCCACGGAGACTTGTGAGGGCAAGTGAGGTTCTGACTGTGCCAGCTCTTTGTAAAAGTCATCACCAACAGAACCTTCCTCTTTGGGATATAATTCTTTGGCCTTTTTTGCGATGGTAAAATGCAGAAAAACAATCCAATTTCTATAGCTTGTAACATCACAAGTCAGCTAAAGAAGTGCCTAGGTTAAGAACACACAGTCCTTGACTTCTGTCTTTATGAAGGCTGCTTGATAGGAAGGAAGATGAATGTCATACTGTAAACTCTTCATTTGGGCACACACAGGCAGAGAGGAGATAGAGCATGTCTCCATTACCTAGACACTGTCTCAGCAAATACACTCAACCCACTCTCTGATTTACAGTGTGAAACTATCCCAACATGCTCTCATGATTTGTGGTCCATGCAGATTCCTCCTCAATGTTTCAGGTTTCTAAAGTCAGGCTTAGTTATTCCAGATGGTAATTTACTCCCATTGTTCTGTATCTAATTTGAATATACCCTCTCTTATTGTGGTTTCTTAATTAGGAAGACACACTGAGTCCAGCTCTGCAAGGAACTGAGAAAGTCTGAGGTTGACCAGACTTGACCATCTGGCCACTTTCCAGATGTGCTTTTTCTTACTTTTATTGTCCTAAGGGAATAAATATTCTGCAGTATCTTCACTGTTGTCTTTCCAGATTTTCTCTCTATGTATTGGAGGCCAAATGTATGTCCTTGGATGTTCTGATAGAAAGTTTATTATTACTATTAGTCATATTGCATTACTTCCTTCTAATAAAATGGAATGGGTCAAAGTTCTTGGTTTGAGCTCTTATAATTTATGCTTCTAAAGTTGAAACTTTTTTTCAGTTCTTAAGAAGCTCTAATAACAACCTTTATGGTTTCATCACCTACATTATTTGGCAATTTTCCCACAACTTCTCGCTATTACCATGTAAATCCTTATTCTAGACTTCAATTCCATGCTCTTCTTTACCTTTACTTTATTCAGCCCTGACTTTCCCCTAAGATCTCAAACCAGACAGAGTGAAAGATTTTCAAAGATAGGAAAAAGCTCACTATTTTGTAAAACCTAAAAACTTTTAATGCAGTCTTTAGAAATACTTACAGCCAAAACAGCCTTGGGGGTAGAGCAGTCATTGCTGACTTCGAAGGAACGATGGTAGTAATAATGTTGAGTTGGTTTAGGTGGCTGGTTCTGCTCACACTGCTCTGAGGCAGGATGCAAACCAGCCAGGCTGACAGAGAGGATAATGATGCCAATGAAAGCAAATAAAACACTCAGGATGTTCATAGTCAGGCTGCCATCCACCTGAAATGAGCAACAGGTTACACTTACACCTCTTTTCCAAGATGTTGCACCACAATTCTTCATATGTCTTCATTAGCAGCTGAGAGATTAATAATTTATTTCCCTATTCCCCCTAAGAGAATAATTGTGATCATTAGTAATTGTGATCACTAGAAAGAGGAGAGGCCCTGGTTTTCCATCCTTATGTTCCCTATGCTCCATTTCCTAGATAATATTTGCTCAGACCACTTTACCCAACCTCTACCACATGTATCTGGCCAAAAGAATGTCTAGGAACACACAAACCCAAAGCTTAAATGACAGTTGGGTGGGCAAACAGGATTTCAATGAAGAGAAAGTATATATTCCCCCTGAAAATCTTCACCCATGACTTTTAATGGGACTCCATAATGAAAAACTGGAAAATTCTCAAGACAGTGTGAGCAAAGGAAGTGGTGCAGACACCAGCTGTGTTTCCTGTCCCTCCACATTCTCAGTGCTGTAGTTTGGATTTCTTGTGGTCTGAGACCCACGTATTAAAGACCTGGTCCCCAGGTAAATGTTACTGTGACATGTTCGAATCTCTAGGAAGTGCTGGGCCTCACTTCCTGATCAGAGTTTGGTCATCAGAGAATAGCCTGCAAAGGGAGTATAACAGAAACGATTCCTTCATCTTAATCTCTCTTTTCTTCCTTGCTGCCATGTGGCACACAGCTTTGCTCTCTTAGCACGAGACACTCACTGCCTATCTCCAAGCTCAGAACAAATGGATCTACCAAAAGCATGCACTATTGAACCTCCAAATGATGAGCCCAAACAAAGCATTCCTCTTTTGGATTTGAGTTATCTCAAGAGTTGAACTTGGACACACCTAATACCAGCTAATATACTCAGAATAACATACTCTGATCACACACCACACTTGAATGCATTAACCACACAGAAAAGGCAGGCAGGTAAAGCAGTTCATTCCTGAATACTACCTCAGAAGCTCATATGACCAATGGTGAGTGTGGGGACTTTGTTCTCAGTGTCAGGTAGGCTTTGGAAGTCTGGAAAGGCTTATGATTGGCTATAACCAGGGCCATGTGGGGGTGGATGTAGATAGAAATCTAGACATGTGACGAAGGATATTGTCATTTGTGGAGACAGTGTGAGACAGAAAGAAACAGATTTGGAATTAGATGTTGGTAAATTGAGGCCACAGTGCCAGAGTTCCACGGTCTTTCATTGTTCTTGAGTACTCAGTGCCAATGTTCACTTTGGATCTCATCTCTACAACGTTCATAGCGTCAGCAAAATAAACTTTTCTCAATAGTGGCTTCCTTTCTTCCTCAACTTACAGAAAATGAAAGTTGAGCTAAGACCTCTCTGAAAGCTATGGTTACAGGTAAGTATTTCCAGGGTGTACCCAGATATCTTGCACTGGAGTGTGATTTAATTTCAGGATACTTATATTTTAGACTGATTGTATAAATCACTCATGATTTGGTGCTTTTGAGTGCTACTTTCCACAAATAGTGACTAAAGTCAAACTCTTGGACTCCTCTAACAATTGTTGATATCAGGATGCTGATCATATGTATGTTCTTAGAACAAACTAGGTTTATTCTAGCTGACATTCTTCTTTAGTTTCCATACATAGGATGAAAAGAACATTCTCCAGCATAGGTTAAATGTCTTTCATGAGCCTTATTCTACCTAGAGACTACCTATATCCTCCATTGCTTTTAGATGTGGTATTTTACCACAGCAACAGAGAAGTAAGTAGTACTCTGTGTATTTGAGAGACTGGTTTAGTCAGATCTTAACAACTAAATCCCCAAGATGTTGCATTACATGGCACTTTCTTCCATGATTTCCTGAATCAACTCCTTGAGGAATGTGAGTTGACTGATGACTAAGTGAATCTTTACATATCTCAAAAACTTCTTCCTATAGTCTGTCTTTCTTCCCTCAATGACTTCAGTTTTCCCCTGGATAAAGTTAAAAGTCAGTAAAGCTGAATTATTAGCCAAAACACATAACTACTAAGACTTTCTGAATTCAAATATTCTGTTCAAAAATGCATGCTCAATCCCAGCAAAAGTATTACCTTTATGGAGATATAAATGAGAGATGATTCTCACGTGAACATTTTGTCTGGGACTTTTCATGGATTTTAAGTGGTGAGATTATATAGTATACCCACAACAACTACAACTCTTTAAAAACAAGGACATTAGCTTCATTACTAAAGAGTAAAATTTGAAAGCTTTTATGTTAGACTTTTCATTGCTATGACAAAATGCCTCATATAAACAACTTAAGCACCAAAATATATTTCGCTCACAGTTTCAGAGTCTCAGCCCATCATTGTGGGGTTGGTGTGGCAGAACAGAACAGCTCACAGCATGGTAGTCATGGCTGCCATGGTGGTCATGGAAGCAGAATGAGAGGATATCTATGCTAAGCACATTTCAACTTCCCCTGTTTATTCCATCTGGGTATTTATGCTAAGGAATGTCAGTATCACATTTTGGAAATAGAACAGCCTGGGAGGTATGCTTTATAAATCTCCTAGGTGCTCCTCAATCAGGTCAAGTTGATGATCAAGGTTAATTATCAGAGCCTGCTGTCTACACAATGGGATCATAAGAAAGCAGGAGTTTTACATGAGATTCCTTGGTACTGATCTCCGGCATAAGGTACTCTATAATTTTGGTCACCATGACAGGAAGAATATGCTCTATACAGGGATATGGAGAACCCAGAATTAGCTCATGTAAAGAACAAGTAATTATTATTTTTTTATTTTTATTTTTTTTAATTTTATAATTTAATTTAATTTTACATATCGGCCACAGATTTCCAGTTTGAAATATCAACATGGAAAGCCTGGCCATAAAGGGTCTGGGTTTCATCACCATCAGTGCGGGGTGTGACTCTTGTACTCACCAAAGACTTTGTTGACTTTGTCTTCGTGATAACTGACAGAATTCCAGAGATAATAAACTGCTCAGACAAGAGAAAAGTATTATCACATCAATTTCTATGTACAAAGTGACTATAGTATTACTCTCTATGTTTTATGACAAACTTCCATGGGAAATCCTCAAAGAACAAATGACCAATGATAAACTTGGGTTCCCAGAGGGGTATCTTTGTCCATGTACTATTCAGAAAACACAAGAATAGGTAGATTAGAGCAGAAATCTATCCCATTAAAATTGATTAAAAAAAATCTTTAAGAGGTAATAAAAACATATTTTGTTAATTTGAAAGGAAAATTTCAGAATCAGATGCTTTTTAGATCTTGAGGCATTGGTCTATGGGGAGAGAGAATGGAAAATAGCAATGGGATTTTTGTCCCCTCTTTCATTAAAAGAGCTATGCCACTCTGTATAAACTATGCAAACTTCTCTCAGTAAATCTCATTTGAACATGTTGCAGTATCTTTTTAACATGCAGTTTTCAATGTGCTACTATTTTAGCGAGGAGTTTTGCAGCTACCATTCTTTAGAATGTTGGCCCACTATCCATTTCCCGTCATGCTCTTGGCTGGCATTACACCATTATCCTAGTGTCAAGGCAAGGCTGGTGTCCTAAAATGACTTTGGGAGAGTACATCTTCCTTTCAGATCTTTGTGATAGTTTGAGATCAACTTGCACTAGTTTTGTTGTTGTTGTTTTGTTTTGAATAAGGGAAGATATTAACAAGCACAGAAGAAAAGAAATAGAACTTTCAGTGGCTGGTCCTAGAGACTATGGGAAATGAGAACAAAAGGAAGCATAAGGTTGGATGATGAGAAACCCTTAACATGATTAGAAAATCAAGAAATAGTTACTCTCATCCAATAAATTAAAGGAAATCAAGTAGCAAACAATCTTTAGAAATGTTTAAAAAAAAAAGCTAGAAATTTTATGATTTCTATTCTCCAAAGTAAAGTAGCTTATCCACACAAATGAATGCTGAGTCTTTATCTCTGTGATGCTAGGGTCTGTGCGTTCTACGCATGTGTTCAACTGCTGAGCTACATCCACAGCCTCACATGCAGAGTCTTTCAATATGACTCTTTTATTTATCAAAAAATAAATAAAACTAACAGTTACCAAGTGCCTCTTTTAATGCAAAGGATGCTAGTGATATGTAAAGAGCACAATATGGAGAGGAAGAAAAAATAAAGTAACAGCCCTGACCTAGGAATCACCACATCAGCCCCATGATCCAGGTTAAGTCAACAGTGGAATGATGTAAATAGTGTGCACCCTTCATAGAACCAGACAGTATGGCATATCACTGCTGTCACCTGAACAGTCACCATTCTGTGCTCACTTAAAGAGTAAGAAGATATCAGACAAATTAAAACTTAGAAATACTTCACAAAATCCTGACCAGTACAACTCAGAAACTGTCAAAGTCACCAAGGATAGGGAAAGCCTGAGAAGATCCAAATGAGGAAGTCTAGTGGAGACTCTGGAACAACTAGTGGAATGCAGTGTCTTTGAATGGAACCTGGGACAGAGGACATTCATGAAAAACTGGTAGAATCAGACATTGTATTGGCCTGAGATGACTAAACCAAAAATCATTGGCACAACAGAAGGAAAGGTGGAGCTGTGGATGCATCAAAGAAAAAAGGTAGGAAAGGAGAGAAAAATTTTCTGAGCTGCAGTAAGCAGATGGGAAGCCACAGGGACAGGAAACCTCACTTGTGCCTGAGACTCATCCTAATCAATCTAGAGGAGAGCTGTCCTCCGAGACAAGGATTTTCGTGTTCTCCTGACCCCAGATATGGAGCAGTCTCTGAAGAATTTCTAGTGTATCACCTCAAGATCCTCCAGCAGAGCCAGATTCTAAAAATGATTTTTCCTACAGGGTTGTCCAATGGTTGTCACTGCACTATACAGAAAGCTCTAGACCATGTGGATTCCACTCTATGGACTTTTCCCTAAACCTACTCAGCCGCTCTACTCATCATAGCTCAACAGAGTGAGAAGAAAAGGTGGTATTATCAGAAATGCTTATTTGAAGTAGATGAATAAAATATTCAGAATTTTATTCTAATAAATAATTTTTATTCTAATAACGCCCTAATACACCAGGACTTTCTGTGGGTGATATACAGAAAAACAAAATCTACCATTGTCCTCTTTCTCAAAGTAGACAGAAATTGAGATAGGTGACCTCTCCTTCCTCTGTTCTCCCCAGCTGGCTCCCCATAAAACTCTACTTACAAACAAGGCTCCTACAAATGGATAGCCAGATTTTAACAGGACAGAAAACACTGGGGTAAAGTGTGGGACTGTGGGAACAGATGCCAAAATGATGCCGAGACTCAACACCATCACACCACACATGATCTGGATCGCCTGTTGAAGGAAGAGAGATGGGAGATTAAAGCCAGCAATGACAAGCAGAACCTCTCCACTACTCCCATGGAGCTCATGTGTTGTCACCTTCTACAACATCACTGTTAGCACTGTAAAAGCTCTGGGGTGAGAGAGAGGAAAGTTCATTCTGGAGGAGATGTGGTTCTGCCACAGCCTCAGGCCACCTTCAGGTATTTTTGTCCACACCCCCCTGGCATGCTCAAGACCCTTTCTGGCATCTGCTGGCTGGGGCTGAGCTTTGAGTCCCCAGTTAGTCAGTCTCCTGCTCCCTCTAGTGGGAAGAAGAGTGATGTGAAAGTCCTTCCACCCTGAGCACTTCCTGGTGGAAACCTCTTCCTCATCACCCAGAGCCCATAGAACACATCATACAGCCAGCCTATGTGTCCAGCTCCATAGAGGCTTCCGTTCAGGTGTCCATTCTGGGGCTCCCTAGCCTCTGTACTAAAAGGGCAAGTTTGTCTTCCTCACATCCTCCTTCCCCTCACAGACTCACAGCCTTATAAGTTTGGATAAGCAATTTTTAAAGGTTTGTCACATGTACTTTAAAGGAATCCAGATGATGGTATGCCCAAGGCAAGGCCATCGGTTCCATTAAGTTCTGAAACTGGGTGATACAGAGTCCATGAAGATAGTGTTAGGACAGACAACACTGAAAAACAGCACAAAATATATGTTCTTTCTCATATCTTCCCTTTACCCAAAAACGTCCCTTTAGTTAGTTGGGACGAGCACAGAGGGGCAAACGAATGGTGTTGTTGTACCATCTCTTCTCTCTAAAGAGGAGAAAGGTATTCTACACTCAGTGAGCACTGATAATGTATCTACAAATTATTTTTATAAATAAAATACTAACAAGTACTCTCCAAAAATGAAAACAAGAAATTATTTAAATAACAAAATCTCAGTGACTCATTTTTGCAATAAGGGGAAATACTTGTCAATTTTCAGAAAGTCTTAGAGATATAAGCAGCTTACCAAAGGCTTTCTTCTAGTCTACAGACCACTCTGTGATCACTTTGTCAAAACCAAAGGCTTTCCATACCCCAAATCTATTTCTAGTCTTAAGACACAGTGTCTCCTCTCTCTGCCCTCCACCCACCCTAGAGCGTTCTGAGTTGGATTTACCGCAATCACTTTGACCTCTGCATTTAGATGTTTCTTCAGGCTGTTTTGTCTCTGCTCGGCAGGCTGGGGCTTGTCTGTTTGGGGAAAGGTGACTCCATTTGGTGAAATCACTGTGACAGTCTCATTGGTCACAATTTGTGGCATCATGATGGAGCTTCCACGGCTGGAAGAGAAAATGCACTGAGCTCTTTAAAAGAACTGTGATCATTGTAGGAGTTTTATTGTTTTACTTTGCTTGTTTGGTTGGTTGATTGGTTTTGTTTTATGTTTGGTTGTTTGCTTTTATTTGCCTATTAGTTTGAGAGAGAGAGAGAGAGAGAGAGAGAGAGAGAGAGAGAGAGAGAGAGAGAGAGAGAGAGAGAGAATGAAGTTTAATGGGAAGGGAGGACCAGAATATATTGCATGAATTTTCAATAAAAAATTAAATACTTTACTCTGAATCCAAAAAAATCCAACCAACCAACAAAACAAAAAAAACAAAAAAAAAAACAAAAAAACCCCAACAAACCATGCTCCCAGGTTCTGCTGCCACTTCCCAGACTGCGCATCTCTCTGGATTCTCGGACCTGTCCTCTGTCAGAAGAAGCTCGTGGTACAGAGAAATGAAAAAACCACTATACCTTGGGTTCCTGAGGTCTTTCCTCATATTATTAGACATGGCCCACTGATTTTTTTTTTCAGATAATAAACACATCTTAGGAAGGGACAACATGAATCCCCAGAGGTTCCTGTGTTCATACCTAAGTGTTCACACAAAATTTGCAAAGTGTAGCTCCAGCTCTTTCCTCAATTCTACCTAGTTCAAGTGTATTTTCTTTATTCAATGACTTTCACCTTCAGGTTACTCTGCTCATCATGAGGTATTAAAATTCAACCTTCAATATTTTCTAATTCATGCTAAATAGCACTCAAAATACTTAATCGCATTTGTGTATTTTGTGAGTCTAACAGAACCGCTTTTAGAATTAGCACTTCATATTTTCGTAGAAGTGATCTTGCAGTATTTTCAATCCTCAAAACAATCCTTTCTCTCAATGAACAAAATCATAATCAGTAAGAAAATCCAGAGTCAAAGTTTTGATGTGCATGTGGAAGTAATTCATGTTTGTATGGTGACATAAAATCAATGTTAAACAAATATTTAAAGTTCTTATTATTAATCAGTTGCCTACACACAGTTGGGTGCTGGACGCCAGCTGTCTGTGACTCTGTTTCCTCTCCCCTTTTTGTCATCTGTCAATGGCATCCTGTTTCTGATTCTCTTTAGTGTGAAGAAGCAGCTGGATGCAGTGGTGTGGGGTCCTGAAGTCATAATAACCTGAGGTTCAAGGTTAGAACCATGTCCTTGTTAACTGGAAGGACCAAGTTGCCTGTGGAATTGGTTTCTAAGCTCAGCTTGGTGTTGTGGGATATTTTGATCACACTTTGACCCACCCAAGCCTGCCCAATAAAGTTATACCTTGAATCAGGGGGCAGAGCCAGTGACTAGCTGACTGGAATTGGCCATAGAGAAGCCAGGAATTTGGATAGTGAAGATGTACAGGGAGGAAAGAGTAGCAAATGGAGTTTGAGTTTCCTCTCAGTACTGGGACGAGAAAAAAAGACGTGTCTCTTATGGTGTTTCTGACCAAAAAGCAAGGTCAGCCAGTTGCTACTCAGCCTCTCTGAGCTAGCAGGTTTTCAGGCCAGCCTTTGATTTCTGTGTCTTGTTGATAAATACAATGATAGAGACTTAAATCAAACCTACATACTGCGGCTGCAGCAGAGCCAGGGCCATGGGACCAGAAGCCCTGCGAGGCCATGACCTGAGTGGCCAGCAGGGCGATGACTGAGGGACTGTACGGTGTCAGATGGTAATTAAAGTATCTGTAGATTCATGTGTAGCCACTAAGCTGACAGAAAAACATCAGCTTGGCTCTCTTTTCTCTGTGCCATTCTCAGCCCTTAGGCTGCCCAGTTAGTGAATGGCCTCAGAGCCTTTGCAGGTACAGGAGTTCTGCTCCCATTAATCACATGGTCTTAGGTCAGTGACCAGCAAGATCATGAGGCTTGAAACAGCAGGGACAGAGGTAAGTCAGATGCCCTGTTCCTTGGCCCATTTAGTTCTGAAGTGCCCCGGGGTCTCCATATCTTTCATAAGCATCAACAGTTTCCCCTAATGAGGACTCAGAAAGAGAGTTTTGCATAGGAGAATGCCTCTTCAGGGTTGCCTACCTGAGCCTTTGTGCCTCTCTGTCTGCCCCCGCAGGGCTCTCAGGATTCCCAAGAGATTTTAGTGCTGGGTTCTCTCAGTCTGATCCTTAGTTCTTACTCGTGAAGTTCTGACTCTCTCCAGTCCTTCCTCTTTCAGTGTTAACTACCGCACAGGATGTGATGCTTACAGACTGTGGCCATGCGAATGTAGCTGCACTTCCTATTTCTGAAATTCCCCAGAACTTCAGAAAAATCACCAATCTAAACAGCGCTGAAAGCATGTGGGGTGGTGAGCTCCAACCCCACCAGCTCCAGGTAATGCCCAAGTCCACGTTTTTGAACTTTAGTTGTCTAAGAGTTAAAGAGAAAAACAACAAGCTGGGGAAACCCATGAGATGAGAGAAAGTGTCTTTGAAAGGCCTGTCTTGCTTCTAAGTAGTATTTAATGAACTGTAGTGATTACTAATGATATTGCCAGTCATAGTAGTATTGAAGAATAAAACATTTCACAATATACAATAAAGTATAATGTTAATAGTAATCATGAGTTTAGGCTTTAAAAGAATATTTAATAACATATAATCAATGGTAAAAATTGAACATATTACAATCCTTTTGGTACTTTTTTACCTATATATATTTACTAATTCCTCAGCCTCTGGAAAAGCTACAAGCAGCCTTGCAGTACTCATTGATTGCTACCCACTTTAGAGCTCTTCTAAATTTCATCTTCTAACTTACCTCTCGACCACTGGACTTCTCTGACTGTGGAGGTGCCCAGGGAATAACTGGACACTATTAGGAAAGTAACATAGCAGGACAGGAGCAAGTGGGAAACTTTCAACACACCATGAATGACTTCAACAATCCCACACTCAGGATGCTGTCATGAAGACAGATGTCCTTGTGGCTTTCAGGCACAGTTCAGAAGCTGGCTTTGACAATAATTAATTGTGCAGGAGAACCAGAGCCAGATGCAGCAACTTTACAGCCACACTCTGGAAACTTCCAGAAAGAACGCAGGGATCCAGCATGAGCTGTCACTGTCACATCAGAGGGTTGTGGGTCCTGAAGTACCTGTACGAACTCTTCTGAATAAGTCCTGCTTCAATTCTAGAGAAGATTGGGAGACTGGATTCTCTAAGAAATCTGTAGAAAGGGGCTTTCTGACCTGGTGTTTGTTCTCCTTTCCCAGGATGCCTGTGGCAACTGTCCTTTATCCATCATGCCCTGTGCCCTCTTCACTGTCCCAGGACCCAGTGAATTAGTGAGATACAGCTACTCTTTGGAGCTTTGACAAAGTAGAAGTGTGGCCTCTGGGGGGCAACAACACCCACTTTTGTTTGCAGTAGAATTTGCTAATAAACTAGTTAAATTTGTCTACTCAAGATTCCTCTCCAGTCTATTTTTCATCTCTATGCTCTCACAATTTCAAGTGTACTTAAGGACATTTTCCCCACCCATCCATTTCCATCATCAATCTACTCTTCTCCCCATCCTAGGGCTTCTGTGCTTTATTTGGAGAGGGGACTTCTACACTCTGAGCAAAGAGCTGCTCTCTCCAGTCTCAGCTTAGTTCCATCCTGCCCTTATACCCTCGGGTTCCAGTACCTGTACCTGGAGATAAGTGACTCATTGTCAATAACACGTTCTATTTAGTCATCTAGGCTCCACTATTCACAATCTCCTATTCTCTGTAAGCACCTTAGCAAATGTTCTGCTCCTCTGCCCATCACCCGCAATGGGAAATGCCTCTTCACATTCTGCCTTCATTTAGGATTGCTGTTTTCTCTTCTCTTTTCCCAAGCCAACATGTACCGTCTCTGATGATTAATCATTTTCTCTTTGCTTAACTCTTGTCCACCATAGGCTACCTGCTGTCTGATGTTTTGTAATATGCTTTTCTAGTTGTTATGCTTTCTGGATTTGATCCTTATTTTCCCTTTCTAAGTATAGGCATGTGGAGTTTAACTTGCCTTAATTCTATCTCAAAATAATTTTCTTAGCATCTTGATCTTCTTCATTTAATAATCATATCTCATAACCATCTCAGAATAAAAATCTAAAACTAAGCTTCTATATTTAGTTTTTCTCTGCTACTCTTCACTATTCAGATTTCTATATTCTTGCTTCCCTCCCCGCAATGTTATCAATATTCAGTTTTATTAAAGACTGAAACACTCAATATATCAATCAAACTGTTGTCTCTTTAACTATCTTTTAAGGTGTTAACAGCTTGAACCAATTTCCTTTTTGGTCTTTTGATGTAGGATCCTGTGTAGCCCAGGTTGGCTTCTAACTCTCTATGTTATGGAGGCTGGCCTTGTGCTGGCATCTAGGTACACATGCCCAGATCTTCCAAATGTGGAATAGATGTTTATCTACATGTGTTATACATGATCATTTCTTGTCATTTCCATTGACTGCCTTTAAATTCATATTCATCAATTTGTTCATCATCAGTTTATTATTCATTCATCACACGTGTCTTACTAAACCACAGATATACTCATAGGTTCTCTGATTTTACCTATCCATTTCACTAGACTGAGTGACTTAATACCTACTACTCACCAATTGGTAATCACCACTGAACAATAACTGTGTCAGAGAATGTACTGAGAATCAACAAGATCCATCTTTTTTTTTTATAAAACTTTATGTCTTTGAAAAACCATTATCAGTGATGACGCAAAATATTTCCACATAGAATGTTAGAAAATTGTGTCACTTATCCATAGGGAACTGTTTAGGAGGCCCCCAGGGAGTGGGACCAGAACCTGTCCATGGTGCATGAGCTGGCTTTTTGGAATCTAGGGCCTATGGAGAGACACTTTGCTCAGCCTTGGTGCAGGGAGGAGGGTACTGGACCTGCCTCAACTGAATCTACCAGGCTGGGCTGACTCTCCAGGACCTTGCCTTGGAGGAGGTTGGAATGGGGGGATGTTTTGTGGGGGAGAAGGCTGGGGGGTGGGAAGAGGGAGGACAGGGGAATCCGTGGCTGATATGTAAAATTAAATTAATTGTAAAATAAAAATATATATAAAAAAACAAAAAAAGAAAGTTAGAAAATTATCTATCTATCTATCTATAGATATGGAGAGAAAGAGAGAGACAGAGAGAGAGAGGTAGATTTGGTGGATGTACATAATGCCCAACTATAGCTGTTGGAGATTTAAAAAAGAACCATGAGCCAAATATTGCCTGATTAAGTTTGTTAAATTCCCAGCCTGCTTCCTCCTTGTTTTCATGATTATAGACATACAATAAAAGCTAACTTATTCCTCGAAGACTTTCCAGAAGGAATGTGTGTGAGACTGTGACACAAAACAAGAAACTGGGAGTAGATTCTGGAACTACTCCCAAACATTTTTGAGATGCATCTTCTCTGGCGCATGTGTGTAATTTCCTGGTTAAACCAGTTCACTGTTTGTCCTTTAGAACTCAGCATCACTTTCTGTCCTGTTCACTGTAGAGCTGCAATCACCCCTGTGGGGGGAGACAGTAGGGTTCCCTAAGACAGGTTCCAATAAGATACGGAAGCTGTGCTATCTTCTGTCATCTTTCTGTGTCAGACGAGACAGAAAACAGTCTTGTAGATCACCTCACTAGAGGCCAAGCATCTTGTCCTTTCAGGAGAGAAGCTCAGAATTGTGTTTTCTCCCAAGTACACTTCCGGAGTAAGAGTAGAGACAGAATAAGAACATTGAATAAATTCTTTACAGTTTAGTAAATGAAACCTTGTAGTTAGAGGAAAAATGTTTTCCTTTCTTCTACTTACATTTTCTGTTATTCTTTTCTATTCTCTTGGTAAGGAAAGAACTGAAAAAAAAACTTCCCAAGTGCTTCAAATGGAGAAGAAAAAGATGCATTGTTTCGCAATAGTATTGGTCTTGTTCATTATGTCTCGTGGCTAAAGTGCGATTGGGAAATAGGAAAGATGCAGTTGTGAATGCAGCCTGGCCATCTGCTCCAGCGTCGACCAGATTCAGAGAACAAAGGCCGAGAGTGTAACATAAGCACTTTCATGATCTGACTGAGACGTCTCATCCTTAGCTGAGAACTCAGTTCCCATAATGAGAACAAGGAAGTAACATGAAGAACCAAGAAAGAACCACATGAAAGTCAACAGAATTGGGCAAAGTTGGGATTCATCCTGAGTGTGACAGATTACTTACTGGAAGCACATCTGTGGCTTTGTCTGACTCTCTAGCATTTGAATAACCCCAGTAAGGAAAGTGTCTCATTTTTCTTCCTTGAAACAGCTTTAGATTAATCATTTTCTTAATGGTACTGGTCTTAAATCAATTGCTTTACATTTTTGTCCAACATATTATTTTTATAGATAAATTTATTTCATTTTACATGTTGTTTTGTGTGATGTATATATGTGCACCTCTTGTGTGCCTGGTGCCTGCAGAAGTCAGAAGAGGGTTGTGAACCACCATGTGGTGCTGGGAACTGGAACCAGGTCCCCTGCAAGAACAACAAGGACTCTTATCTGCTGAGCCATGTCTCTAGTCCCATTTGTTATGTTTTTAGGGTTTTATTTCTGAGAACTCTCTTGATACACTATATTAAAAAGTTAATTTAACGTTATAAATAAAGAAAGAGCAGCATGTTTGTGGTTTTGGTAAGTTTTTGCCTTTTGGGACACATCAGTACCTGAGGTTTGTATCCTGGCTGCTTGGAGATATGCAAATAATTTAAACTATGCTATGTCAAACTAACACAGGCTATAGACTTATTCCATAATGAACTGTAAATATTGACACATATTTAGAATCAATTTGGCTAAGAATTTATTTACACTTATTTCTTTCAGGGAAATTTAGCCTGATAGCAGAGTTTTTGTACTTTGCTTCCAACCAGAAAGGTAACACCAACATTCAACAAACAGTAACTGAACTAAGAATGCCCTGGAAAATTTTAAGAATGTTAAGATCATTTAGTAAACTTCTAGGAGAACATAATATTCACATGTACCTAAACAATCTGTCTACTGGTAACTTCTCAGCAATGAATTTGCAAATAAATCTTTATCATGATGACAGCCAGTGGAGAACACTTTTCTTACATGGAATGTTTATCTCTCACAATTCTGGAGTCTGAGACTTCAAGATCAAGGCACTGACACAGTCTCATGTCCAATGAGAGCACACCTTTAATCTACAGAGCACACCTAAAAACTACTGCCTTCTGCTGTGTCTACATGGTAGAATTCTCTGGGATCTGCATCTGTGGGCACTGAGATCATTCATGAGTGACCTGCTCTCCTACCTTAGACACCCCACAAATGCCCTGTAACACTGCAAGTTAGGATTCCAACATCTGAATTTGGGGGAGAATTTCAAGGACATGCAATTTTTACAAAACAATCAATCTAGACTAACTCCATAAATTAGAAAACAATATAAGAACAGATCACAAATGAAACCAGTGTGGGAGCTGACCTAAGCATCTAGATGATAGCACTCTTAAAAGACTGGAAAGGCAGCTATATTTATAAGCCAACAAGATTTATTTGAATGTATGTGTAAATGTAAGATATAGTATTCTAGACAAATTTTGTAAAATTTGTTTACATATAAAAATATATACTTTGTGGACAGTGGTAGAAACTTTAGTAGGAATTTTATACTAGATTATGTTTATAATCTCTGGAATGTACTATTAACAATGAGGTTATATAGGTATATTAATTACTTTAGTTAATGGCTTCTGCAGGTATGGTCTGTAGAGGGGGGGATGGTGGGGCATGGCTATTGCTGCAATCACGTTTGGCAGAGTCTCTCAGTGAGGCTTGCCCAGAAGCAGAAAGCTCATGAAGAAACTGGAAGGCAGCAGAACCTTCAAAGCCAACCTTTAGTGACTCACTTTCACAAGTTAGAACTCATAGCTGAAAGATTCAGCAATCTGTCAACAGAGTGGTACCACTTAGGGACCAAGTGTTCAAACACGTGAATCTCTAGGGGACATTGCAGATTCAATTCACAACAATAAGAAACTGCTTTTTTAGGTTATATATAATACATACATACATATGTGTGTATCTGCTCCCTGTATCGACACTACACATATACAATACATACATACTCACATACATATGATATATATGTATATATATATGTATATATATAGAGAGAGACAGACAGAGAGACAGAGATACAGAGAGAGATGCATAGTGTGTGTCTGCGCGTGCGCGCACGCGTGCCTGTCTGTGTGTGTGTGTGTGTGTGTGTGTGTGTGTGTGTATTTAGGAATCAGGTATCCTGATTTCAACCACTTGTCTTCACTGTAATTTTTATCCATATTAATTAAAGTATATTCTATGGTATTATGTCATGCACATGCACATAGAGATTAAAATTGGTGGCTATAGTTAATGGTTTAATTTGCCTATTGTCTTACATACTTTATGTGTATTTACATGGTCATGAGTAGCTAAATCTACTTATTTAGCAAAAGCCTCAAATAAAATGTGAACTGTAGTCTTCACTTCTCAGAGACCTCATTTTGCTAACACATTTTTTTTCAGTTTGCATTTAAAACTTCTTTGCCAATTCAATACCCATGTACATACAATGAATGGAAGATACTCAGGTGTTGTTGGCCTAGTAAATGCTTGGGTTTATTTATTTATAACAGGTCTGATACTCCAACCAAAAGCCAGTGCAATGAAGCATTAATTTCTCAGGGGGAAAAAAACAATGAGAACATGATTCTGAAATCACATACATGCATGCAGGCATGCACACACGCACACACACACACACAAATCAGAATTGGACTCTTCCTCCAGTGGGACTCTTGTATAGATTTTCTGGAACATCTTGTTGTTGGTATACTGGTGGTACCAATGGTTGCAGTGGCATGGGAGGTGCTGCTGCTGACACAGCAGGATTTGCTGGCAGAACTACCACAACCTGTGAAATGAATCACAATGTCACTGAGTCACCCAGTACATTCAGAGCTTCCTTCTCCTTACCCTACGATGTCACCTTTACCAGTGTCTACACTGTTGCTATGGAGTTGAATCCTACATCACCCTGGTTGGTGTCTCAGGCATAGGTCAGGTGTTGCACACATAGGATGCTCATTCTACAGCAGAGTTGGACCAGAGAAGCTGGTGTTTGCAGCACATCTTGGAGCATGAATCTTCCATGTAAATGGCTTAAGAATCAAGGTGTTGTGGAAAATGACAATGGTGTTCTTCCAAACTAGTTTACTCCTGTTGACAGCAGCACATCCATGCTGTGACCTGACAGACACGAACAAATTTCTCCACACACGACAGTGGCCCAGAATGGCAGAAGCGTCATGAGACTTGGGAAAAACCTGTCCTTCACAAACTCAAGTGATGTGGGGGCAGTGGTAGAATGAAGAAGATGTACATGCTTAAGCATCACATGCCCCTAGGCCACTGCTTTTGTGGGTTAATACAGGAGGTCAGCAGGAACAGCATCGCTCAGCTCTAGGGAGCAATTGCTAGGCTTCACTGGCTCCTTTCTCTACTTGAGGCTTTGCAGCTTTGAGGACACTCCTGGCATATAATCCTCATGGTCTACTTCTTGGTCTTTTTTTCTCCTCATAAGTCTGTCACTTTCTTATCTCTATGTAACCCTCTTCCTCCTCATGGCTCAAGATCATCTGCATCAGTTCTTGGGGAAAGACAATGGTCATGTGTGCACGAACTGAAAGTTTCTCATAAACAACAGCCCAGTCAACTCCCTGAGCACATTTGAGGCAGGACAACAGGGTTTGGAAAGGAGTGATTAGAACAGAGGAAAAGGAGTTGGATTTGATCAAAGCACATTATCTGCAGTTATGGCGTTCTCAAACAATAAAGATTAGCACGTGAAAGAAACCAGTACACAGAAGAAGATTGGAAAGACTTTTCCACCTGGGTTTCATCTAAGGAACAGAGCTTGCTAGGTGGGGATGGTTGGCAGTGAATCTGTGAGACACAAACAGAAGAGGCAGGATCTCTCACAGTCCTGTAAAAGGGTGCTACATTCTGTGGCTGGAAGCCTTTTGGATTCTTTCTACACCTCACAAACCCACTTCCATTCTTAGTAATACTTTTCTTTTTCTTAATAAATTGTCTCTATTTCTATTTCTAAGTACGAGTCTCTGGTACAGTCTTTGCTCTGAAACACAGGGATTTGGAATTGGGTAACCTCTGAACTCAGATCCATGGCTTGGCCATCATAAACATGTTTTCCCAGACTCCCTTGGTTTTCTAGATCTTTCTCTCCATCTCCCCTCTGCCTGAAGGCTGCAGATATTTTCACCTCGTCTGTTCTGTTGTTTTCCCTCCCAGAAACTGTCATAAAAATGTTCATAAGCTTCCTTCTGAGTCTGGTTCTAAACTCTTTTATTAATGAAGCTAAAAACCCCAAAGGGAACCTCAGTTTCTCTGGTAAGCCTTTGAAGTCTGAGCAGAGGACCCAGCTGATGGTCTTGACTTGAGGAAGGTGAGAGACAATGAAGATGTGTCCTTGTTAGCTGCTAGATTTATGTGACTGATTACAGAGCAATAGAGATCTACTGAACATCATTTAACGAGGACTGATACTTACCTCACTGGAGGTACAACAGGATGCCTTACACCCAAAGGCAGCAATGGACACAGTAACGCAGAATCCTAGCACATTTAAAATGAACATCAAAGCATCCATACCCTAAAAACAGATTCATACAAAGGAATGTGAAGAGTGAGTGGAGATTATAAGTTTGAAATATGCCCTCCCCCTTGACTACCATGCCCAAAGAGGAAAGACCCTAGCCAGGGATTTGGAAATACAGCTTTTGATATGGTCCAACCCTTAGACAATTTCTTGGCCTCCTGAAAGTCATTTATTTTATCAATTTTTTATTATTAAAAATTATCAGGACCCCAGAGCCTGCTATGCTCTGGTGCTAAAAATTTCACATGGAGAAAAATCATAACATTATTCCACATTTGAAGAGAATGGTCTTTCAGGTTGGCTTTCTAACCAAGCCCTGGAATGGGGAGATACTAGTTTGCAGTGGGAAGGAAGGTTGTTTATTAGATAATATAGGCAGACTATCCTGGCCTGTGCAAGGTGTCCAAGTTATTACAACATCTTCACAAGTAGAAGCAAGATGCTGAAGAATCAAAGTCCTAGAGCCTGAGGAGATTGCAGTATTTGCCTTGAAAACAGAGGACAGAATGATGAGCCGAAGGATGGAGACAGAATGTAGAAACACAAAAGCCAAGAAAATTACCTGTCCCTAAATCTCCCAGGCAGGACAACAGCCCTGTCAACATTTTGATTTTATGCAATTGAGACTCATTTTGAACTTCTGTCATCCTGTAATATATCTGGATTATGCATTCAATTGGTAGCAATTATCACAGCTATGATAACTGATTGGTGTTGTACCCCACGTCCCTTAGTATTCAAGGCACTTGACTTTGTCTGATTCTTCAACAAACCACAGAATCAAAATGGAGGAACAAAAGTAGCACATTTGTTCTGAATTCTCTTGCCTTGTACTGGTGCCTGGAACTGCTGGGTTTGGATATTCTGTCTTTTTCTCTCAGTGATCAGAAATGCTCCCTCTGCTGTGAATTAGTCAATAGATCAGGAGCTTGGCACATGGAAATACTGATTCAGTGGGCCCTGAGAATATTTGAATTTGTTGTTTTAATCCTTGCTCCTGCCTCAACAGATCCAGTAGTCTCTGTGTTTCAGGCATTGTGGTAGGCACAAGGGGAGAACAGCAAGTAGGAGAGATGGTAGCCTTGTCCTCAGAAGTGTGATCATCTAGATAGTTAGATTAAACGTTTCTTTGAGGGTCAGAGAGTACAGATTAGGTCTGCATGCCTCATATTCTCCCTTAGAGATATTTCATCACTCTTATGTGATTCATAAACAGTGTCACATAACATAATTTAATTTACATAAACAAGCACAGGCTGGGCCTGGTAGCTCACAACCAAAATCCCAACATTGAGATGAGATGGTGATTTTTAATCCAAGGATAGCCCAGGCCATATAGCAAGACTCCCATCTCCAGAAATATCAAACAAACACACAAACTGAAGACAGCAATATAAACAAAACAAACGAAAGATTTTCACCATAAGTAGCAGTGTATATGTGTTTATAATATACTCCTTTAAGATGTAGGGATTGTTATTTTTCTAAGTCACTTTGGCTGGTCATTGGCAATTCCATGTGGCTTATTCTGAAGGTTCCAGGTAACAAGTACTCTATCTGTTCTTTCTTACAAGAAGCTCACTCTTTTAAATCTGCTTTGTAAAATCATAAGGTATACAATATGTCTTTCCTCCCAAGGGGTTTGAACTCCCACTACTAGGAATTTGGTTTTATTTTGTATCTCTCTGGAGTGCCAACTCAAGATCTGACATGACATATGGGCCCCTATGTCTGTGAACTAGCCACAATAGTGGTTTTCTTTTTACTTAGTTATAGACAGAAGGGAAATAATCTGATGTCACCTGATCCCTAAATAAATAACTGTTCTACTTCCCAATCATCCCTACCTCCCCAATGTGGTTTACAATCAGAGGGTTGATGGTTGCTTTTGTGAGAGTCAGTGAACCATTGCCTCCACTGTGGCATCCCATCAGTGATGAAATACTCACCACAAGAATTCTGACTGTATAAGGAATATCAAATGCACTCGAAACCACACTCATGAAACCTATTATACTTGTTGCTGCAGCCACCACAGAGCTAATGGTGTTCAAAGTTATACTGCTGATGACCTAGAAAGGAACGGGAATCAGTTAATTCAGTTGTATCCTTGGTACAGCTCCATCGATATTTGAAATACATCATGAGTTTATTAATGCATTTCATCCTCTTTTTGCCAAAAGTAGAATCTGTTTCTTTCCTTATGATGTCTTTACTTCCAATCCCTTGCCAAAGTCAAAGCTTTGTATTATTTTTTCTAAGACTAAATTCTCCAGATGATTCTCAAGGGCAGAAGATGCTCTTCAAATTTCCTCGTGAAAAATTTCAGGGCCATACCCATTCTTAAAAAACAGGATTAGTCATGTAGTTTCTCTTGGGCTAGTAATGTCACACTGACCCATGCATGTACCTCTAAGTTGGTGAGGTGTCCAAGACATTAAACAATGGGGTGAACCTTGAGCAGTCAGGGTCCATGCAGAAAGGAAGCTCCTGTAAGGACTATGTCTTGATGTAAACAATGTTTTTTAGCAATAAACAACATGTGGGAATTAGTCTTTATGTACATTCTGTAGGTGCAGGTTAGTCTGTTTTACACTAGTTCTATGGTCTTTGCAAAATGTGTAAAAGACTATCTTTGAGACTGAGAATACTGTTACTTTCCTGTGTCATTAAAGAAGAATATTCTGGTAATATTCCTGCTCATGAGAATTACACAGCTAAAACAGAAATCCACAGCTAAATGTGTGCCCAGAGATGTAAAACACACTACCAAAGGGCTGTGGAACGCAACCCACAGCTGTTCTTAATAGAGAAGCACAACAATGGCACCCGAGAAAGTTAAGGACAGAAAACAACTGGTTTTAACAGCCAGTGACCCCACGGCTTTGCCAGGTGGGACTACCCGAAGACTTACCATAGACTTTGCCTAGTGAGGCCACTCAATGGATTTTGTTTAATGGGGCTCCTCTATTGACTTTGTCTAGTGGGGCTACCCAATCCAGAGTTATTCATTTTGTAGGTCAATCTGTAGAGTACTAGTTGTCATCTGCTATATACTCCCACAGCCCTCGACAAGAAGCCTTAGACTGTTCTTCCTAAGACTAAATTCTCCAGATGATTCTCAAGAGCACAAGATGCTCTTCAAATTTCACAGTGAAAATTTCAGTCTTTGACTCATTATCTGGAAAGCCCTGTCTGTCATTTCCCACCACACTCTGCTACAAACGCCTGACTATTCTTGTGTGAATACTGACAGTCACTCATGCCCATCTCCCTCTTGCATAGTTCCTCCTATGCTGTAGATTTGGCTCCACAATTCTCTTCTCATGGTTCAGCACAGTGAGTTTTTGTATGAAGTAAAACTACTCAGGAAACTGAAAGTTTGCTGCGTCTCTACAATGAGGTACATTTTACTGGTCAAAGCTGGTTAAAGATGATAAGGAGGTAGATAGGAGCCCCAGTGTAGCAAGGTCACCTTGATCGTGCTACAGAAGTCGATGTTCACCTACTGCAGGAAGGAAAACTCAAATGCAGCTTTTAGTTAGTGAAATAATTGCTGGACTCTTGGCTGTTGCCTTTTATCAGTTTTATGACAGAAATTCTGCTGTAAATGTCTTTTTAAAATCATTATTGTTTTGTATGTACAAATTTCGTCTGCATGTATGTACATGCCTGGTGCCCACATAAATCAGAAGGCTTCAGATCCCCTGGGATTGGAGGTCTATGAACCATCATGTGGGTGCTTGGAATCAAATCCAGGTCCTCTCTAAGAACAATAAGTGCTCTTATTTGCTGAGCTATCTCTATGGCCGCTGTCATTTTTTTTAAATCTATCATTTTGGATACATTTGTAGAAGCCATTTTAATCTGTCAGTCAATGATGTTATTGCCACTGCAAATATTTGATTTCATTGTCATGGACTGTATCTGAAGTTTGAAGGTTCATCTGTCTAACCCTACCTGGGATTCCTCCTCCAGAATTCACTGCACCAGGACTAAGATTCTCCCAGCATCTGCCTTGACACAATATCCACTCAGACTTGATGAGACCTGTTATGACCTTATAGCTCAGCTACACATTTGAAAGTCAGATCATTCTAAAACTCATAGCCTTGCCTTGGCCTCAGGAAAATAGAACCAACCCCCTTTACATTTTAGCAGAATGCATACTTGATAAAATCATTCACATTTTATGGCAAAACAAAACAAATACATACCAGTCCCTTTGTAGTTCTCACTGCTGCTGCAATGGACAAGGACCCTGAGAGCATGAACTGGTCATAAGAGGAAAAATTCAGGTTAAAACTTTATACAGTTATAAATCATAGCATGCTGGCACTCACTTCTAACTCAACTAGGTCTATTAAAGTGATCAATTGTCTTCAAAGCAGTATTAGTTGTCACACACCACCCCCTTACCCACAGCAACAGGGGAGTAAGAGGGAGACATTGGAAGAATCAAGGTTTTCTTTGTGAACTATGCAATTATCATCCTACCAAAATTGTTTAAAAGCAATGAAGACTAGAACTCCCCAGTCTGTATAACAAGATTTTTCCCTCATGACCCTCAAACTGAAGAAGTTAGCCCCCCACAAAAAAAATAGACCAGAAATTATTCTTGCTGGAAATATATATTTGAAGCTGTAAATAAAACAATGGAAAAAATTGAATTCTATATTAGACAATCACTGGAATAGTGTAGCTCATTTGAGTCTAGCAATGTGGCAATTATTTTCAATTTATTCTAAATGACTGCTGTCAACTTGATTGAATTGACCTCTTTAAACTATTTAGCTAAATTTATAGATGTCTGCATTTGCTTTCCAAATGTTGGTTTAGAAGATTTAAAGTTAATCGGAGAATCAGTAGGATCACACCATTGAAACTAAAATCAAGATGTAGATGAAAGTTTGGGAAGATGGCTGTCAGTCAATTGCTTCCCCTGCAGGCTTGAGCCCTTGAGTTCGATCCTCCATCATGAACTATGAGAGTTGGTTGCCAAGATGATAATGAATAGGAAATAAAGATGGATGCTGAAAACCATAGTGAGGAGATATATGAGATTCTGAGTCCTCATTCATGGAATGAATAGATTTTGAGTATAATCCCCTTTCCTAGTCTCATTTTTTTTTATTTATAAATGATGATGAAAGCAAATCTCTCAGAAATTGGAGTGATTGGTTGAAGAAGAACATTACATACAAAAACATATAGTAATAGGCCCAGATTATAATGCAATGAAAGCTATTACTGGTGTTATGGGTAGTATTATTATATTAATATTATTATATATTATTATCATATAATTATTGGTATTATTATTTATACATAAAGTTCCATGAAACTTTGAAAAGTATGAGAGCCTGTGGCATTCCTCAAATTTTTTGCACTCCTCAAATATTAAACACCTGTTGCAAATAGGAAGGAAAAATTAAAGTATCAGGTTTACAAAATAACTAAATTTTCTCATTCTCAAGGTTATCAATAAATGGAAACCTTACAGCACTTAAATGGGATTCTCAGTTGAAAAATAACCAAGTTTATGAACTTTATTTTTCACTTGTCAGCTCATACCATACAAGTAAGAAAATGTTTGATTATTTTATACTTAACTGACACTCTGAACTACAAAACAGTATCTTCAGTTTTACTTAGAGGAAACTTGTTTAACTTTTAAAAATTTGCTGAGAGTTGATTAGGCGGACTCTGTGAATCATCTGCTCGGTTCTGTCTCCTCACTCTTGCTAACACCGCCCCCTCATTTCACTCCTTCTTTCAGGAGCTTCAGAGTTCAGTGATCCCTTCCCAGCTAGAGACATGGATCTCAATTTCCCCAAATAAACATGCAAGCTGGTTGTCCTTGGGCTTAAGAGTATACTTGTAAACTATTTATGAGTAATGAAATAGATACATCAACATGTCAAATTGCTCTGTGATCAAGATGTGATGACATTCTTGTATCACTGAATAACAAACCCTAGGAATGACTAGCCTCTGGACTCCTGAGGAAATTAGTTGTGCCCATGCTTAAGTAACTCTTGTGGGTGTACAGGACTGCATGCTGTCACAGTATTCCAAATGACATATAAAATAAACAGTCCACCTAGTTTATGTGAATGGTATGTTGATAGTGTAACATGAACAAGGAAAAGAACTGAATAAGGTTTAGATACACTCTTCTCAAACTTATAGACTACTTGAAAGAATACAGAAAGGATTCCACCCAAGGTTAGTGGAGTTACTACACAGTGTTATTATGTCCAGTTACACAAGATGATATGTCACTTACCGGGATTGACCCCCAAACTGGGGCCCATATGTATACTGAAAAGATTAGCAGGGAATGATTTAAATTCATCATTATTACACCCAAGCTGAGGTTTATGAGAGCAATCATAACTTGTACAACCTAGACACAAAAAAGTGAAACATTATCCACCAAAAAATGATGTCCATGCTAAGTACTATCAAACCACTAAGTTCCCTTCATCTCCACCTTTAATATTCACAGATGAATTTTGAAATGTGATTCTCTTGTCAGTAGTCTTCATAAACAGGGGGGATGCACTAACTTGTAAATCCCTTGGAATATCTCTCACACATATACACACACATGTATGCACACACATATTTCAGTAATTTCACACTTGGGAATTTGTGAGGTTCTTCCCAGAGGCACTTTTATGATACCCATTGTGCATCTCTACTTCTGTTTTATCCTTTGTCATGTGCTTACACAAGAAAGACTTGGGAATTAGGAAGAAGTTATTCCAGCAAGAAGCCACTTGAAGAAACAAAATTAGATGCAGAGTGAAGAAAACATGAACAGACACACGATCTTTTTGGGGGACTTGTAGCATGAGGAAGGAATGTGAGTATGGTGAGCTGAAAATTGGGGGAACTCCCTTAGTAAAGACTAGAGAAGATGAAAACTACTTATGAAGATATATGGGAGGAAATGAGAACAGTGCATAGAAGGAAATGTATAGGCTATAGGAAGAGACTGGAAAAGACATTTACATATTTATGTATATATATATATATATTTCATATGTATGTGTATTTGTAGCAATAATCTTTAAAGAAAAAGAAGTTATGGATATGGAAAGGATGGGCAGCATGGGAGGGCTGTGGAAGAAAGGGGAGGATGGAAAGCTTATAATCCTTTTTAATTAATTTTTTAAAATAAAAAAGGATAGCTCTAAACCAAGTCAACTCCCTGCACTTTAATTTGTGGGAACCCCCAGAAAGGACAAGAATTTAATCAAAAGGAAAAAATAAAAATAGAGTGAAAACCACTGGAATTCAAAACAGTGAATCAATAGATAAAACTTACAAAATATAGGTTAATTTTCCTTTAAAGATAGATAAAATCAATGACTTTCTAGGCAAAGTAACTGAGAAGACAGGTGATTAATACTCTCAGAAACCATGCATGGGATAGCACTGTGGAAAACCAAAAGAAGAGGCCAACCAATCCAATACACTTAGAGGAATTGCCTGAAAATAAAATGTACCAAACAAGTCTCAGAAAAAGAAATAGCCACTAAGAATAGTCTTATGTCATATGAAAAGAATTAATATTGCCTGATAATATTATGATTTTTCCTAACTGATATTTAAAGGAATTAATAAAACACAGAGCACTAAGCTCAGAGTTCACAGCACTGGGGAGTGTCTATCTTTATCTCTCAAGTTTTTCTGTAAATGTAAAACTGCTCTCAACTGCTAAATTCTTATTGATATATTTACTTAAACAAATTCCATACTGACACAAAATGTTTATCATGAATAATGACTATTTAAAACAGCTGTCTGCCTAACAGCAGCTACCCAGTGGTTGTAAGGTTGGGCTAGTGAGTACCTTCTGCATTTAGTGACCTTTAACTTGCCCAGGATGTTATCTTTTTGAAGTTCTCTATTTTTTTAGGCACACTCTTCTGCAGACAGAAGTATGTGGAAAATAGAGGATTTCTCATCTGAATAGCAGGCAAAAGAAAGGTACTGGAAACGGATCAGAACATCATGGGTTTATCAACCAGTGGGGAGTCCTGGGCCTGAATCCCAGCAGCAGATTGCATAGCTTTTTCTCTGCACTGAAGTGCATATGATCATCTTGGATGACCCACAGCTTAGAACAGACCTGAAGTTCCTATATTTTAAGCATAATTAAATCTGAAGTCTGATGTGATAGAATAACACATTCATTTGCAAATGATAGATTTGAAAATCAGATGTCAGTGATCTTGAGATGTGTTGATGACTCCTAAGGCAAGTGGGACAGAGTCCTGGTGTTAGCTTTTTTATTTTTTTAATCATTTAGATATTTACAAAATCATACTCTCCTCAGATACAAACACATCTTACCCCTAGGACTTTGGGTTCCCCCTTCAAGAATTTCTCTGTGCTCTCTTTCCACAGTTGTGACCTTATAACAGACTTCTCTGAGGGCTGAACATCTCCAGGGACCACCTCTATGATGGTCTGTTCTATTCCTTGCATGGTTGTCATGGCAGCAGAAACAGTGCTGAAATAAGAATGAAATTTTGGATGAACTTCTGGAAATGACACAATGCCAGGTTCCTGCTTAAGGATAAATTCCAAACTAAACCCTCCTATGTTACAATAAAAAAAATCCAGCCTAGATAATCTACAAAAATAGTTTTATTCTCTTAGTGAGAGAAGCTCTTCTATTTCTATTTTCTTAGCCTAATTTTGAATGCTTATATGTTTTCTTTAGATAGCAACAATTATTTTGGACTTCATTTTCAAATCAGTTGTTGAAGCATTTGTACAAGTTGACTTCATTTTCGGGAGGTTTGACCCCCAACTCACTATCTGCTCCCAAATTCACTCTCCTCACACAGTCTCTGGCTTCCATCAGATACAACACCCCCCCACCCCACTGTGTACTACTCAACCTGCAATGGAAGACAGGATTCAAACATTATTTGGTACTTCCCTTTCACTCTCCAGTAGACAAAGATGTTCTTAAGGGAACCCAAGGTGAAGGGTGTAATCCACTCCAATGCACAACTTTTTCACTTTTTACAAAGGGCCTCTGCCATGCCTCTCAGAAATACCTTCAGACCTTGATTGTCTATTAACATTCCCCTTGTCTATTAACATTCCCTTCGTGAGTCAATTACTAAAGAGGGATCTGTAGGGTGAGTTTCTTTTTCATTAAATACAAAATAGAGATGCACACACAAAAAGCCTAAATTTCAAGAGTTTGTTAGTAATAGATGATGATAGAGAAATGAAATCTAAGCAGGGAAAAGCCGGGCCTAAGATCCAATAATCTGGAGTTCACTCCTAGCTCTTTCATTAAGATGTGAATTTCTGATTAAACATTCCCTGGATTACTTTGACAGTCCCTGTGAAAGAGTGCATTGGGCACAATTGCTTTCAAGATTGTTTCAGATCTTCACACTGCTAAAAGTCTGCCCAGCTCATGGCCTGTGTGTCTCCTAAATGAAGCCAAAGATGCTTGGAGACATATTTCAGGTCACAGTCCATCTCAGAAGCAGACTATAAGCCTATCAGGCTGGGCACTCAGGCTCTATGCTCTGCCTCTCTACCAAGTCCTGCATGGATCAGATATTGTCTTAACTAATGGATTGTCAAGATAATATATAGGAGACAGAGATGAATATTATGGAAGAAGGTTATTAAGAGTGTGTAAAATGATCAGTCAATAATTTAAATATTGTTTTCAGGTTTTTGATACCCTGGGAATAGAGAAAGAATAGAAAGCAAAACAACCCCACACAGTGTCCAGATGAGGCCTTTGTCTTTTTTCAAACTTTTTTTTATGTTATTATTTTATTTTTGAGAATTTCATACTTTACTGTATTTACATCATTTCCATCCCACCCTCTCCTCCCTCCAACTTTTCCCATGTTTCCCTGCTCGCTTTCATATTCATGACCTCTTTTTCCTTAATTATTATTGTTACATATGCATATTATTATATATAATCTCTCTCTCTGTCTCTCTCTCTGTCTATCTCTGCCTCTGTCTCTCTCTGTCTCTCTGTTCTCTCTGTCTTTCTCTCTGTCTCTCTCTCTCTCTCTCTCTCTCTCTGTCTCTCTGTCTCTCTCTCTGTCTGTCTGTCTGTCTGTCTCTCTCTCTCTCTGTCTATATATATATATATATATATATATATATATATATATATATATATATATATATACCTACAACCTGTGGGGTCAATTTAGTGTTGCTCATATGTATATATTTAGGGATAACCAGATTGATTGGACAACCCAAAAGGGAACTCATTGTTGGAGAAAACTAATTCTGCCTCTTTTAATAGCCAGTAATTGTCTGAAGTTCTTCATCTAAGGGTAAACATGGCAAGATATCCTCAAGGGTACCATAGTGACACTTATATCTTGGGAATAGCCAACAGCTGTCTAAATGGTCTTACAGAATACTCAATAGGAGGAAATTCATGCCTGGTACTGTCAACCTAGCCACCTGCCTGTGGCTGGTGAGGTCCTGGACCTGGAGGAGAAAATATTGCTGCCACTTTACCAAGCCTTTGTCTTTTCTTTGTTCTTATTCTTTGCATCAAAAACTGCCTCCCAAGGCACATTTAAATGTGTACGCAACTCTAATTCAAAATAATAATGTGTGTAGTGAAAGGTGATCTCATTTTTCCATCCAGATGTTCTATATTCATCCAGTAAATTAAAAGCCATCATACTGATGCAAACCCTGCACCTACCTTCTTCCAGCCTGCAATGCCTGCTGTCTGTGTCTGATGAAGGGCAGGCCCTGGGATAGCTCCTCAGAGTCTTTGTTCAGATCCAGTGTCCACCCAACACTCAGCACTCACTCAGCTGAAATTTGCATGCTGCTTCTATGACCTTTCTAAATCATAAAGGCTGTGGTATGAATTTCTGAAAAGCACACCTACTTCCTGCTCTTTCTATAAAAGCCGTTAACTGACTTTCGATTCCTCAACTAGGGTGTGTAAGTTTACTGTGAAACACTCTCAAAAAGAGTAGCAAATCGGTTTTCTTTTCCATAGAAAGTGAGAATGTTTATTGTGATAAGTATGAAGATTTACTCTTTGTAAAACTCTGTCAAAGGAATATAAACAAAATGCTATGATATATTAAATTGTATGACCCATTTTTGTATATTAAAATTAATAAAATGTAAAATCAAAACTAAATAAAGCATAAATATCAAAATATAACAAATATACAATTTTAAATATTTAATATTTAGTCATTTAGATGGCTTTTCAAAATCTATTTGCAAAAATTTACACATTGCTGTCACTGTGTTTTTCTACAGAATTGTGTATATAGAATTTAAATGTGCTAAGGGTACATGAAACTCCACTTTTTTGTCAAATAAATATATTTCAAAGTAGAATTGATGTATAGGAATATTGGCATTGCTCTGTCCCCTGTGGGGATGACAGAACATCTGTGTAATTTTTTCTTGGTTGAAATAATAGCACAGGTATTAAGATCATAAATTTGAAATCTAAACTCACATGGAAATCCCTAAGATTATATCTTTATTAGCGTTTTTCTATTACAATCAGATTGTCAAGAATTCCATGACCTTTTTTGGGGCTGCTTTGGTTTTTGTAATCTAAATTCATTTTTTGCACTTCATACATCAGTACTGCATTTACATTATTTCCACTCCTTGTACCCCCATCCCAAGTCCTCTCATGTCCCTCCCATGCCCTCTCTAATTATGACTTCTTTAATTATTGTGAAACACACACATTATACACACACATATATAATCTATATATTTATTTATATACATATATATTCTGCTGAGTCCATAGTGAGAGTTTCTTACTTAGATCTGGCAGTTCAAGTCAGATACTAGTATAGCTGTGTATCTTCTTGGGCCTAGAGGAGAATGACTATTATCAATGTCTTTAATTTTCACCAACACTCTTTTTTTACTGTGTGCAAGATATACACCTTTTGTTTGTTTGAGACATGGTTTCTCTGTGTTGGAGATTCACCTGCCTCTGCTTCCTGAATGCTGGCATTAAAAGCACACACCACCACTGCCTGGCAAGGTATATACTTTTTGTTCCTCATTTGAATTTCCACATCAGAGTATCTTATTTGCTCATTCAAATATATATTATAATTAAAATCTAATTACATTATTTTCCCTTTTCTCCTCCCAACCCATCCCGTGTCCCCTCTCTCCAATCTTCTTGCTGCCCCTCATTCTCTCTCTAATTCACTGTCTTTTGCTTTGATAATTATCTTTGTAACACTATAACATAAACATATAAACATAATGTGTCAAGTCCATTTAGTGTTGTTTGTGTGTATATGACTTCAGGGCTGACCACTTAGTATTGGGTAACCAATTAGGGGCTCATCCCTGGGGAAAACTAATTCTCCCACTATTATCAGTTGCTGTCAACTCTTTGTTATGGGTGGTGGCTTGGTCCCTTTCCAATCCATGTTGGAATGATGACAGGTTTGATCTGATGCAGGTCTTCAGCAGGCAATCACAGTTGCTGTGTGCTCATGAGTGCTACAGCCCTGTCATGTCTAGAAGACTCTATTTTGTCTCAGTTCTCCCAGACTTCTGGCTCTTAGAGTCTCCATCTCCTATTTCCATGTTTCCTGAGCCCTGGTGGGAGAGATGTGATATAGATCCTTCATTTATTACTGAGCACCCCCAGAAACATTTGTTTTCTGCACTTTGACTAATTTTGGGTATCTACATTAATCACCATACACTGCAAAATGTTGGGGAGAGGGTAATAGATGTGATATGAAAGCAGAATGGGAGAGATTGGGGGGAAGAAAAAGGCTGAAGGGAGGATCGGGGACCAGGGGAGGACAGCAGGGAGAAAGATAAATTAGAACCAATTATGTAGTAAAGTGCCATAACAAAGCCATTACCTTGTATGTAAATTATTAAAATGCATAAAATAAACTTTTGAGGCATAATATGTGACAGCCAGAGCACAAGCTGTTTTACCTGTGTTCTGTCAAGTAATTGCTACTGGTCGGTGGGCTGGGTAGTGTTCTTAGCCATCTTCTGAAAAGGTGTGAGGCACAGGGAGATTTTGCTGTAGTTCTGTGGTTTTTATGGGTACAAGTGAGAAAGAGGGAGTTCTCAAGATGAAAACTCATGGTGTGATATACCAGAAACCTTCCATTCTATTCCATTTTACTCTATTTCCAAACTTGACAGTTTAGATTATTTTCTCTAATATCACATGTGAATGTAGTCGGTAGCACATGGAAGCAACAGTTTCTAACTTGTTTGTTCTGCAATCAAAAATAAAACATGTTTAATGCAAATCTAATAAATATATCTAGTCATGTCCTGAAATACATGACACAAGAAAAAAGTTTAATTAGGTATTGTCTTGCTTAGTAGGAAGAAGAGGAAGGGGGAGATAAAAATAAGTTGAATCTTATCTACATGCCCCAACATACGCTCACTTGGACACTGGCATACATTGACTTTGCTATTCTGTGGTACATTTTTATGGCATACAAGAGAAGTAGGACAAAAAGAAGCAAAATTCATGTTTCTGTACTTCTTGAAGGAAAAAATACATCCCCCAATTTTTTTTAAACAAAATCAAAAACCAAAGTTAGACAAACAGAAAGAACATTACACAAAGTGGTAGAAATGTGTAGTCAGTGTGAAAATCTCATGTGATTAAAATCACTTCATCCATTTACGTTAAAACTTTCTTTGCTTATTTAAAGCACTTTTAGATTGTCTAAAGTATGAATAAAACATGGTCAAGTGCTATTTAGCTAGTAAATTGATGGTTTATTTATTCCATTCTGATATTCTTATGAAAAGCCAATGGAATGATCAGCCAAGTTCCTGGGGAAACATGAGAATGTCATTCCAAACTTACACACACACACACACACACACACACACACACACACACACACACACACACAGGCATCCACATCAGAGTTGAAATCTTGTGTTTCCCCATGTGTGGTTCTTGAAAAAAAATCACTGCAGATTTTCTGGAACATTTTTCTCTTGGTGTGCCAGTGGTACCAAACCTCCTTAAAGTGATATAGGACATGGTGTTTCTTTCGTGGGAGGACTTGATGGCATAATTACCACGACCTGTAAAGTCAATCAGATGTTGTTACATTATTCACAGACCCTCATGGATTCTTTTCTTTACCCACATATTGTACCATCACCAATGTTCACCCTGTCACTACAGAACTGAATTTCACATCAATCTGATGGATTTCTCAGGCATCCCTTAGGTCAGGCTATATCTAGGACACACATTCAGTTGTAGAATTTTACCCTTTAGAAGCTTCTGGCTGCTGTTGATTCTCAGAGTGGAATAGTATGATATAAGTGAGAGTGCCAGTGAAATGGTTTAAAATGATCTTTTATGGAAAATACAGAGCTCTTTTCCCAAATAATTTGCTAGTGCTGATAGCAGCAGGATACATAAATCATGCCTTGGTTGCTATATGTAAAGTACTATGATATCAGACTGGCCTGGAGTGGCAGGAAGAACCCTGAAAGCATGGGCAAATCTCGTTCTTGTTCTGCAAATCATGTAACATAGAGTTTGATAGGAATAGCTGAAGATCCCAGAGAATATTAGATTTGCATTACATGTTACATGCCATTACACATCTAGACTCAGAGAGCTTTGGGGGCAATTCTTCTCAGCTTTTCTACTATTACAGAGTTCACAAGAAGCACAGACTTCCATCTAGTAAATACCAAGGTCTGAAAGGTGTGAAGGAATTTGTCTATCCCCAAATTCATCACTCAGTGAAATCACAAAAACTTCAGCACTACCCAAGAAACTTACAACTCTAAGGCCTTAAATTGCAAACCCATCATAAGCTTTGCCGTAATTTAGTCCAATGTTCTTCTTTAGGCTGAGCCTGTGGAGATGTAGATGTAATATTTCTTGGGGGCTCCCAGAAAGAGGAAGGGAAGGATATAGATGAATAACCATAATTTTATTATCACTTTATTATTGGCTATGAGTTCTGTCTATCACTGAACCTGTGGGCAATGAGACTATTGAGCAGCTGTGGGGTTTTACTAGCCTCTAACTCACGCTAGTGTTCTCAATACTTAAAAAGTACTTAAAGAACACAATGGCCATACTTTTGTCCTTGCCTACTTCTGTCTCTTCTTCCATTCCCCACTGTGTAAGATCATTTTTCTGAACAGAAGCCAGAAGGATTTGCTACATGTATCAGGGTAAGACAATGCCCAGGTAGATACCAAATGACAGAGAAGTCTTATCCCCAGTGCTTCTTTATATCCAGGGAAGGCTGCTATGATAAGAGAGTGGAGTAAATCTGGTACCCTCTGTGGACTTCTAAGATGTGAACTGTTCTCTGGTCTGGACTTTAAGGGGGTGTCACTTGCAAGAAAAAGAATGGTAAAACTGTACTACTTTGACCATAATAAAAACCAAAATCCTGGATGTCTCTCAGTGACCCTCTCTTTTAGTGTGGATAAGACATGAGAATAGAATAGCATATCATTCCTGTAAGTAGGCCATAGATCAGTTGACTTTGAGTCAATTAATATTCTAAATGAACCTGTTCATTGTATGAACCAAAAGAACCTAAGACATTGGTTCCCTTAGTATCTTCAAAGAAGTGCACTGTCCTACTTTCTATACTAAAGAGGATATGAATTGTACCACATGACTATATAAGAGAAGCTTGAAGCTTTGAAGCTTCAAAGGATCCTACAGACCATCCAACTGCACGAACATGATCTTGTGGGTCCTTGAACAGAAAACTCAGGTGAGCTGTGCCCATTCTTCACCCATGGGAGTTGAGAGGTAATTAGTGAGAATTGTGTTCAGCTTCTGTGTTTGTGTGATTTATTAAAGAGTGACAAAAAAAACAGGAAGAGACATATTCAAAAGAAAGCCAAAACTTACCCCACCAGGGTTACAACACATCACTCTGCATCCAAAGGCAGAGAGAGACACAGCAATGCAGAACTCCAGCACACTTAAAATGACTACCACGATGTCCAGACCCTGTCAATAAATCATAAAGCAAGCATGTGAGGGGTGGGAGTCACACAGTCCAAACATTTATGCACTGAAAGAGGAGAGGCACTGGCCAAGAGCCCAGGAACACGGCTCCTGGCACAGCCTGACCCTTAATTGGTTCTTGGTGTTTTAAATGTTGCATATTCTGTCACTTTTTGAAGCACATGTATTAGTTTAACCCCTGTGGAACTGTGGCCTTTCAAGGACACCTGTAGTTGAGTCTTGCTAATTTCATGAGGTACAGTCCAGTTATCTCACACAGTATGATATCTATCTGTTCTTTCTCATGAAGAACTCACCTAATCTGACATCTTTGCTTATAATTCCATGCTTCATAATGTATCTTTTCCCCCAAGAATATGAGAGCTTTTTGAACTAAGAGAGCTGTATCTGAACTGTCCCAGTATTAACCCTGGGATCTTACATAAATTATGTGCTCCAGAGACTTGGGAGATGGCTTAGCTGGTGTTTTCTACGCAAGCATGATGGCCAGACAACAGATCCATAGCACCCCATAAATGCCAAGTGGGCATGATGACCTGCATTCAATCCCCATATGCAGGCAGGGGATTCTTGGAACAAAAAGAATAGTCAGACAAGCTGAATCTGAGAGCTGTGGGTTAAAGTGTTACATCCTGCTTCAAAGTGGAGTGCAATCATGAAAGACACCTGATGACAACCTTTGGCCTACACACACACACACACACACTGGCACACACAGATATACTCCTGAGGACATACATACATATATTCATGCATAGTACACAAAATACAGACATGAAAAAAAGGTGTGTGTGTGTGCTCCAAGGTCTGTGGAATAATGTCCCTGGTGCCCAGATAGGAACATACTTGACTTCAAGCTTAATGAGGCCCGTCCTTGTGGAGGTCCTGACATAAGATGAAACAGGAATAAAATAAGACCTACACAATTCAGAAGACTTCGTGACTTTAACAAGAAGATGGCTGATTGAGATGAATGATGATTCCATTATATAATGTGAAGAAAGCAGCTGCAGAATTTATAACAAGCCCAGAGCTCTTTTAAGCATGAAGTATGGTGTGAGGTCACAGGGCCCATAGCCAAGGAAGGTACCTCACACAGCTGTCAGTTCTAGAGCTGTGTTCATATCATTGTACCCTGGATGTCTACAAGGTAACAGGCCTTCAGAAATAGCAAGCAAGATTATTAATCAGAATAACTACATAGAATAGGAGAGTTATAGGCAGGGAATTCTAGAACTTATCTTTGTCAAGTTCTGAGTGCCTTTGGAAAATTGTTCCATCTTCTAAACATTTGTATCTCATTTTGGTCGAGTGCATAGAGATTGAATTGCTTACTATAAGGACTTTTAAAATGTTCAAGGGGGGATATTAGTTATCAATGTCCCTCATGCAATTGTTTTGTGTAAATAAATAGGGCCCAAGATTCATGGACTTTAACTTGGAAAACAATGCAGTTTATTCTGCATAGGGAGTGAGAATGTTGATTCCCTATATTTACCTGCATTTTTTTTTTTATTTTGCAATACAATTCAGTTCTACATATCAGCCATGGATTCCCTTGTTCTTCCCCCTCCTGCCCCCCTCACCTTCCCCCCAGCCCACCCCCCATTCCCATCTCCTCCAGGGCAAAGCCTTCCCTGCAGACTGAGATCAACCTGGTAGACTCAGTCCAGGTAGGTCCAGTCCCCTCCTCCCAGGCCGAGCCAAGCGACCCTACATAGGCCCCAGGTTTCAAACAGCTGACTCATGCAATGAGCACAGGACCCGGTCCCACTGCCTGGATGTCTCCCAAACAGATCAGGCCAATCAACTGTCTCACCCACTCGAGGGCCTGATCCAGTTGGTGACCCCTCAGCCATTGGTTCATATTTCATGTGTTTCCATTCGTTTGGCTATTTGTCCCTGTGCTTTATCCAACCTTGGTCTCAACAATTCTCGCTCATATAAACCCTCCTCATTCTCGCTAATGGGACTCCCAGAGATCCACCCGGGGCCTAGTCATGGATCTCTGCATCCAGATCCCTCAGTAGTTGGATGAGGTTTCTAGCACGACAATTAGGGTGTTTGGCCATCCCATCACCAGAGTAGGTCAGTTTGGGCTGTCTCTCGACCATTGCCAAGAGTCTGTTGTGGAGGTATCTTTGTGGATTTCTGTGGGCCTCTCTAGCACTTTGCTTCTTCCTATTCTCATGTGGTCTTCATTTACCATGGTCTCCTATTCCTTGTTCTCCCTCTCTGTTGTTGATCCAGCTGGGATCTCCCGCTCCCCCAAGCTCTCTTTCCCTTGACCCTCGCCCTTCACTACCCCCACTCATGTCCAGGCTATTCATGTAGATCTCATTCCATTTCTCTGTCATTGGGCGATCCCCGTGTCTTTCTTGGGATCCTGTTTTCCAGGTAGCCTGCCTGGTGATGTGAGTAGCAGTCCATTCATCCTTGTTCCACATCTAGTATCCTGCTATGAGTAAGTACATACCATGTTTGTCTTTCTGAGTCTGGGTTACCTCACTCAGGATGATTTTTTCTAGATCCATCCATTTGTCTGCAAACCTCATGATGTCATTGTTTTTCTCTGCTGAGTAGTATTCCATTGTGTATATGTACCACATTTTGTTTATCCATTCTTCAGTTTGAAGGGCATCTAGGTTGTTTCCATGTTCTGGCTATTACAAACAATGCTGATATGAACATAGCTGAACAAGTGCTCTTATGGTGTGGTTGAGCATTCCTTGGGTATATGCCCAAGAGTTTACTTGCATTTTTTTCTCTTTTGGTCTCATTGTACCCAGGGGTGTGAGTGTGAGATGTAACTCTCACTCCTAAATAAAGGTTTGATCAAGTTCTCCATGGTTTCTAACTTCTCAAGGTGGTTCTACAATTGAGGAGTGTTACTCTTAGTTTTGTTGGGTCAGTTTGCCCCAGCCTTGCTTCAACCATAATTCCATGAAAACAGAAACCACTCACAATTAAAATGGACATGGTCATGAGACAGCTTTCTGAAGAGCTTCTATATGTACAGTAGTAGAAATGGAAAGAATAAATGCCTGGGCTCAGTGAGCTGATTATGATCCCTGAGATAGCAAACACGGAGCTGGTGATGTTCAGGCCTAGGCTACTTCGAACCTAGAAAGGAATAAAATTGATTAATTCAATATCCTCAGGTCTATCTCCACCCATCACCATAAACTCTTTAATTCTTTCCTTATACATTTCATCCTCACTGTTTTGATTAATTCAAAAGTACCTTAATTTGTCTCTACCATTATTTTCAACTCAACTCTCTTGTCAAAACAAAAATGTGAATGTCATGTCTACAACTAAATCTTTCAGATTACTCCTACAGAGACACGAAGCATACTCCAAGTTTCTCCTACCAAGGATTTCAAAACTACTATACTTTTAAAATAAGTTTATTATTTAATTTGGGATGTGTGTGCCTGGAGAGGTCAAAGAACTTTTGGGAGTTAGCTCTCTCCTCCCACCATGTTGTAGGGTAGGATGTCTCTTTTTATTTATGAAGCTGTGCAGCCCAGTTAGCCTCCTGTGTGTCCTCAGGTTGTCAGGCTTGGCACGTTCACCTGCTGAGCCATCTCCCTGGGCTGTCTATTATACTCTAGCAGAAGCAGGAGATCTCTATGTGTTGGTCTCTTACCATTCTCTGCTGCAAGATTCCCTGATTTCTTCTGTTCGGATAAATGCTGCTGGCCTCTTATTGCCCTGCCCCCTTTGCATATTTCCTTCTCTGCTGTTTATTTCTTTCTGCAATTCCCTTCTAGTATTGAAAGTATATCAGCTTTTTATAAGAAGCAAAACTTCCCAGGAAAGTGTGAGTGGTTTGGTGAGAATGTAGCATGGTAGGTATATACTGATGGTCACAGCTCAGGGACGTGTAGGGGCACAGATTTGGAAATGTTGTATTAAACACACTCTAGAGTTTGAGGTGTCTCTTTTGAGTAAGGAGAATGCAAGAATTGTCCTAGCTAGCGTCGTTTGTTGAGATCTTGGTTTGAGTCCTTTTCCTTGGTTTTGTGACAGATATCCTGGCATGTTATATTTTAAATTTGTCTCTTCCTGAGAAATAACTCATCGTGAAATTTGTTTTATACAAAAATCTTTTCTGAATACAATCAGAACACACATTTTGATCAATCAGTCAATAAATGCTATGTCACTCAAATGTTTAGTGTCATGGTCATGGGTGTGGATAGTAAACTTCAAGGTACATTTGATTAATCATGCTTGATTTTTCTTATCCTGAATTCTCTACATCCTGTACCAAGATTCTCTTTAAAAATCACTGTGACACAATATTCAACTTCATGTCAGAACTTAGCTAATTTTTGGCTAAAAATTTTAATAGGAAGGTTCTTCTAGATGAAATACTAACTCCTCCTTTGTTTCTTAGATGTTAAGAAAAAATTTTTTTTATATCCTGGCAGAACAGATGCTTTGTTATATCCCTCCTCTTTTGACACCATAATATATATATATATATATATATATATATATATATATATATATATATATATACTCACCAAACCTTTTGTAGTTCTTCTTCCTGCTACAATTGAGAATGATCCTGAAATAATAAACTAGAAATAAGAGGTAAAATTCAAGTTAAAATATTTTATTCATTATTGGAAATTATAACATATTGAAACCTACTCCTAAATTTGATATATATGTGAAACAGATTGACTATATTAAAAGAACCACAAAAGTTAAGAAAGTGTCCGTTCCCCCGTCCCCCCATCCCCCCCTCGCTTTGTTGTAGAATATTATTTTAAGGTGTGTTACTTTTGTTTATGTTGCATTTGTTTAACTCTATGAAGCTGTGTTACTGGGCCTGTCTAAAACACCTGATGGTCAAATAAAGAGCTGAATGGCCAATAGTGAAGCAGGAGATAGAAATAGGTGGGACTGGCAGGCAGAAAGTATAAATAGAAGGAGAAATCTGGGAGGGAAAAAGGAAGTAGCTAGAGAAGGAGGAGGACTCCAGGGGCCAGTCACCTAGCTACTTATCAAGCCATGGAGTAGAGTAAGATTTACAGAAGTAAGAGAATGGGGAAAGCCCTGAGGCTAAGTTAAGAAAAGCTGGCAAGAAACAAGCCAAGCTAAGGCTGAGCATTTTATAAGTAAGAATAAGCCTCCATATATGATTTATTTGGGAGCTGGGTGGTGGGCCCCCAAAAGAGCAAAAACAACCAACAACACCCCCTTTTCCTAGAAAACAGAAGAATTCTACTAGACAGGTCACTGGTACAATTCATCAATGTTTTAAATTCTTTGACAATTTCATACATGTATATATTAAGTGATGGTCATTTCACCTTCCCATCCCATTACACTCTCTCATTCACTCTTTTCCACTGAAGCTCTTCTTCCCAATAATTTTAAGTATAAACACACACACACACACACACACACACACACACACACACACACCAAAATTGCTATTAAGACTGTTTAAAAGCCCTGCGACATAAATTTCTAAAAAAAAAAAAAAATCTAAATCTCTAAAGTGAATTACTGTTCATATAGCAACAAAATTTAAGGATTTATTAAACAAAGAAAGGGACTAAATATTATACTTATTTAAATAGCTACTTGGTCAGTCACCTAGCCAGGGGAATACCACTCGGGAGTTATGACTCACTTTAAATCATGCTAAAGAGATAGAAGAAATAATTATCCCTTTAATGACATACTGTACTTTTCTTTCCCAGAACCCTGGCTCTCCAGGTGCTGTTCCTAGGGGCCACCATGTGGTTCAACTAGGTCTGTCCACTTGTCTGAGTCTTGACTCAGAAAAGACTTAACTATTTCTTTTTTCTTCTTTTTTGTCTCCTTTATGCATGCTGGCCAGAGTCCAAGTACCTTTTTTATTTGGTACTTTGGGCTTAATTGCTTTTTCTCTAAAACATCCCTCCCACCATATGCCTGCTTGGCACTACATGGCTGACACCCATGCCAACTTAACTCAGGTGGCATGGGTTATTATTTCCTCCTCTCAGCAACTTGGGTTCTTTCAACTTGTCAAGTGTTTTCAGTTTACCTAAAATGGCTAGTGCCAACACAGTTGGACTCACCTACTTTCACAGTTCTCCTATATAGGTTTCAAAGGTAACTTTTCACATTTGATTTTACATTTAAATACATTGTCTTCATTCCAAAATGGGTGAACTAATGAAATAGTTTGAAAAACTTATTTTTCAACACATTTCTAATGTTAGGATGTTAGCTGATTCATGTAAATGTAATCAACAGTTGGTGGGAGGTGAACACAGAGATTATTTGTCACAGTATCTGAAATACGTTATGAGTATATGGTATGGTCTTCCAAATGGTACTGTTGGTTGGATCTTGAGTGTCTCTCAAGGCCTTTGTGTTAAAGGCTTGGTTCCTCCTTATCATGTGCTGTTTGATTGTGGTGGTGCTTTTAAGAAGTGAGACTTAGAAAGAGGTTTTCTGATTAAGAGACAAGCCTGTAAAAGGGGTAGTAGTGGTGAATATTAGCAATAAACAGTGGTATCCATGTGATGCCCATTATTTTGTATCTTTAGTACTAAATGAAAATAAACAAAAGCAAAATAATGGATACTTCAGTATCAACCTACATAATTATCTGAGAAAGACACTTGAATGTGGTTATTAAAATAACTATTTAGATAAACCCTCCTCTTTCTCGCTAATTGGACTCCTGGAGCTCCACCTGGGGCCTAGCCATGGATCTCTGCATCCAGTTCCCTCAGTCATCGGATGGGGTTTCTAGCATGACAATTAGGGTATTTGGTCATCCCATCACCAGAGTAGGTCCGTTCGGGCTGTCTCTCGACCATTGCCAGCAGTCTATTGTGGGGGTATCCTTGTGGATTTCTGTGGGCCTCTCTAGCACTTTGCTTCTTCCTATTCTCATGTGGTCTTCATTTACCATGGTCTCCTATTTCTTGTTCTCCTTCTCTGTTCTTGATCCAGCTGGGATCTCCCGCTCCCCCAAGCTCTCTTTCCCTCGACCTTCACCCTTCATTACCCCCACTCATGTCCAGGCTGTTCATGTAGATCTCATCCATTTCTCCATCATTGGGTGATGAGCAAGAATTGTTGAGGCCAAGGTTGAATAAAGCACAGGGACAAATAGCCAAATGAATGGAAACACATGAACTATGAACCAATGGCTGAGGGGCCCCCATCTGGATCAGGCCTTCTGAATTGGTGAGATAGTCAATTGGCTTGATCTGTTTGGGAGGCATACAGGCAGTGGGACCGGGTCCTGTGCTCATTGCATGAGTTGGCTGTTTGAAACCTGGGGCTTATACAGGGTTGCTTGGCTCAACCTGGGAGGAGGGGACTGGACCTGCCTGGACTGAGTCTACCAGGTTGATCTCAGTCCTCAGGGGAGGCTTTGCCCTGGAGGAGGTGGGAATGGGGGGTAGGCTGGGGGGAAGGGGAGGGGGGCTGGAGCGGGGAGAACAAGGGAATCCGTGGCTGATATGTAGAACTGAATTGTATTGTAAAATAAAATTAAATTAAATTTAAAAAAGAAACAGAAAAAAATAACTATTTAGATATTAATATAACTTATAGTGCCAACGTCTAAGACTATCACTTAAAACTAGTATAAATAACTAAGCACTAAATAAGGCACATGGGAATATAGTCTATTCATTTTAGTCATTCTCCCATGAATTTGACAAAAGGATGAACTAAAGTAGTGAATAACAATTGGCACAAGTTAATGATAGCAAATCCTTCACCCTTGTTAACAACTGTTTTGAAAATATGCATTGAAATATCTATCAGAAATGAGATATGTGAATAAATTAGATTGATCTACCAGCAATACTCATTGAGTAGTTTGCACAGCTGAACTAAACAACACTGGAAATGATAAGTTGCTGGCCTTCATCATGTGAAAGAATTAATGTTAACACATGTCCAATTTATTCTGATCTGAGTTCATGGTTACATACTACTGCACTATATCTTCATTGATACATACTAAATTTTTAAACTACTTGTGGCATTTATATTGTCATTGCTGTGTTATATATGAGTCAAAGGAAATTTTAAGACTTTTTTTTCTCAAATTTGCAGAAATACTTGATAAGAACTTATTCCATGGGTTGTTGGCCAGGGAGCCCACAGAAGCTTCCAAAACAATGCAGACTACTGCCATTGTTTCTGGATACCTACCAGAACTAGATAGTAAAAGCCTATTGATGATGACATCACACACTATAGATACAAAGGCAGAGTAAGCATTCTAGTGAAGTTCTCAGCCCTGGTCATAGAAACTTCTTTCCACAGTGCAGGATGGTCAAGGTAAGTACTGAAACTGACCAAAGTTCTGAGAATAAGTGACTGGTAAATGCTTGGCTCCCAAAAAGGACATCTATGTCACACACACACACACACACACACACACACACAGAGAGAGAGAGAGAGAGAGAGAGAGAGAGAGAGAGAGAGAGAGAGAGAGAGAGAGAGAGAGAGAGAGCCCAGTGAATATCACAGAAGACTGAATGGAAGGCTATAGGAGCTGAAGGATGGCAAGGAGTGTGCTGGGGTATAATCTTCTGGATATAACATGGCCATTGAAACCATGAACATATAGAAGCTGTGAGTTCCTACACAGGCCCTGGGAAGAAGGAAAAAAGTGAGGGAGTGAGGAAAGGAGGGAGAGAGAGACAGAAAGAAAGAAGGTGGGAGGAAGACTAGTTAGGAGACAGTAGTTAGTAGTGGTGGGAGAGGGCTGAGAGGGTAGTGAGGGGGCAGATATAAGTACAGTGTATTATAAACAAGTATTTTATTACCTATTTTTAAAAATAATTAAATGAAAAAGAGATAAGACCCCTCAATAAATTAATAAATTCAGAATCTTATAAACAATGTTATGCTAGACCCATTTATATTATAAGATATCCAACTTACCATCAGAGATCCCCAGACTGGGTACCCTATATACACCGAAACAGGAAGGACTCCACCGGCTGGCACAATAGCACTTATCATCGTGATTCCTATGCTGAGGTTCATGAGGGCAATCACAATCTGCACAACCTGGAGATGACAGCAAAGGAATCAGATCATTGACCACAAATGTGTGCCATGTCACACTTAGACCACCACTGAGTTACTCTCATTCTCCATCTTTGATACACTAAGGTGAAGTTCTGGATCATTTTGTCTTTTTTTTTTTTTTGTCCATGTAGCTGTGGATATAATAACTTAACAAATGTCCCACAGAACGTCTATCATTATGCCAGTAAAACCAGAGGAAATATTCCCGAGCCTTTTCCAAGATACATTTTCTGATACTCAAGATGCTACTTCCATAGCTATTCTCCTTAGTCACATGCTCAAAAAAGAGTGACCCAGGAATTAGTAAATAATTACAGAAGGCAGGGGCAAAGAAGTAACTTGAAGAAACACAACTAGTATTTGTTAAAAAAGAGTGAAAAAAAGAATGAATAGCTTTAGGATCTTGGGAGCATTGAGGGGGAAAATGTTAATAAAGTGCCTTGAAATGGGAGAATCCAGGGCTGGCAAGGTGGCTCAGCAATTAAGTGTACACACTGCTAGTTCTTGCAGAGGACTAGAGTTCTGTTCCCGGGACCCACATCTGAAGGCTCATAACTACCAGTAACTCTAGCTCGTGGGAACTTGATGCTCTCTTCTGGAGTCCACAAGCAACACACACACACACACACACACACACACACACACACACACACACACACACTTACAAAATAAAAATAAATCTGTTTTAAAAGTATGGCTACTATATAATAAATAGTCTCATTACATTAGAATACAAAGGAATGGAAAATTATAAAACTTGGGAGATTCAAGAAAGGGAATACATGGAAGTTAGAATGTATATTACCACAATGTATGAGTTTTTAAAAGATGACAGATCTAAAATTAACTACCTAAGTGTTTGTCTTTGGAAACCCAAGAAAGAAAAGCAACTGAAGAAGGGAAAGTGAATTTTAGAATGGAAATCAAGCATTTGATAGAATTCACTTCAGACACCTTCTGCATCCACTGCTTCCAATTTTAGAATATCACTAATTTTTAATTTATTTTATTTGATGACATCAGCTCATTCAGATTTTCTAGTTTTGTTTTGTTTTGCTTTTAATTTTGGCACATAGCGTTTTCAAAGAGTTCTCCATTTCATCTGCATTACTTAATCTGCAAACTTGGGAAGTGAAGGTAAGAAACCAATGGACTAAGACAAAATCTACAGTTATGTTTTTCACTGAAGAGACACAATAAAAATCTATTATCTGTTAACCAGGCTAGATAAGAAAAAAAAAGACTAAGGTCATCCATTAGTAATACCAGGCAGTATGTGCAAGTCAGATGGCCCTGGCTAAACAGAATGGGTCACAGAAGACACAGCCCCAGGAAACAGATTATGTTGGTAAGATGGGAAATGGAGTTGATAGGAAAAATGGAGATGAAAGTGTGAGAAAGAGAGAATGGTCACACTATGTTATATATTAGTATGAAACTGTCAAGTAACAAAATAATAAAAATGGGAAGAAAAGAAACTGTTGAAAAGGTATTACAGAATCAATGGATATTAAAAGACAGACAAACAAATACTTAGAGAAATCTGAATCTGCAAATTTGGTAACACATATGAAATGGAGAACTTAAAAACACAATGTGCCAAAACTCAGAACAAGAAACAGAAAATCTGAATGGGCCAATGTAATTAAATAAAATAAATTAACAATTAGTAATATTCTAAAGTAGAAAGCACCAGGCAGGGGCAAAGATTTCAGAAGTGAATTCTATCAAATGCTTGACAACAATAAAAATTTTGTATTTTTCTATTATCCCTTCAATAAAGTATAGGCAAAATACTTTTAACAAAAACTATCCAGCAACATTTCTAATAAATATATACACTAAAATACTCAGATAAATATTAGTAAGCTAAAAGTAACAATGCATGAAAATAACTATATACTATGACTAAGTTAGCGCTTATATCGAAAATTGGTTAAAACTTTAGTAATCAATTTAATCTACCACATAAAAACTTTAAATCATATGACATATCAACAAATGCAGAAATAGCATTAGACAAAATCTAATACATCTGTAAAGTCTCCCTAATATGTCTTCCCAAGCATGAGCTGAACTAGGACTACAATAGACACCCCAAAGTGGACAGGGAAAAGCCCCTGAGGCCTCAATACTACACAAAGAACTACAGACAACTAAGGAATGCTCAGAGTGACAAAAATAGTTTTCCCCAGGGAGGAGTATAACAATTGGTTATCTAATACCAAATGGTCAACCCCAAGAACATACATACAAGTAACATTCAGACTGAGCTGCTTATATTTAGGAACATATATTTATATACATATACGTATGTAACAACAATAAATGAAAAAAGAGGTCATGAATTTGAAAGAGAACAAGGAGGGGAATACTGGGAGGGTTTCGAGGGGGAAAGGGAAGGGAAATGATATAATTATATCATAATCTCAAAAACAAGGGAAAAAGGAAAATGGCTAAAATTCATCATATAAATGTATAAAAGATGTCAAATAATAAAAATAGGGAAATGACAGACTTAAGTACTATTTGGTGTTTGTTATGTGTAAATCTAACAAAGTATATAGAAAAATCTATAAGGAAAATTGTAAACCTCTGATGGCTTAAGTTACCAAAGAGAGAGGATATACTAGACTCCATGTTAATGGGTAAAAAGACAATATTGTAAAAAAATAACAATTCTCCTCACCTTCATATACAAATTTAATGAAAATCAAAATTACTGCAATTGTTATAGTTCTCTAAAGCTGATACCCAGCGTGAACTATTACATAGTGAGTTCCAGGCCAGCATAGCGTACATAGCAATTGTGGTGCCACAGGAATTCTCATCACTCCTATTTGAAATACTCAAGATGGCACGGTCTCATGAGGGTGGGTAATTAGGCATCTTCTTCGGAACTAAATAGTTTTACAAAATGCCAGTGTTCAGATTAAGTTTGTAACACAGAGGTTCACCCACAGAAAGCTTGGTCCCCAGCAAGGCAATGTTGAGGTAGTGGAAAATTTAAAACTAAAGTGTAATGGCTAGACTTACATCATCTTGACACAAACTAGAGACATCGGAGAGAAAACCTTAGGAAGTGCCTTCATAAGATTGTGTTGTAAGCAAACCTGTAGGGCATTTTCTGAATTAGTGATTGATGGGGGAGGGCACAGTCCATTGTGCTGGTGCCATACCTGGGCTGGGTATCCTGGGCTCTATAAGAAAGCAAGCCATGGGGAGCAAACCAGTAAGCAGCATCCCTCCACCGACTCTACATCAGTTTCTGCCTCCAGGTTCCTACCCTGTTTGCGTTCCTGTCCTGGCTTCCTTCTTTGATAGACTACATTGTGGAAGTGTAAGCCAAATAAACCCTTTCCTCCTCCAACCTGCTTTTTGGTCATGGTGTTTTGCCATAGCAATAGAAACCCTGACTAGGACAGCAAGGAAGATATTAGTGTTGGAACTATGGATTGAATATGAAATGTCTCCCACAGGCTCATGTGTTGAATGCTTCATTCCTCAGATGTGGATGCTATTTGGGGAAGTTCTGGAAATTTCATAGGGGAGGCTTACTTGGAAGAAGGAGATCGCTCACTGATGGGTATGTCCAAGTGGTTAAGGGTAGAAACCACCCTTGTATACCATTAGGTAAACAAGCTCTTTTGTCATATGCTCCTGATGCCATGAGGTTTGAGTCAAGCAAGTGGAGGGACACAACCATGGACTGACCCTCAGAAAAATGATCAAAACAAATCTTTTATCCTTGAAGTTGCTTTTCCAGTGACACATGTCATTGTGATGCAAAAATAACACACAAAATTGGTAGCGGAGAAGTGATTAAACCTGGCCGTGGTAGTACTTTCCCTTTGGAACTGGCTTACAGGAGGAATTTGGAAAAGCTTTGAAAAGCCTTAAGCATTGTGTACGCCAAGCTTAATTGATGGTTCTGATAGGAGCTTAGAAGACAAGAATACTGATGGTAACATAGAGTGCAGACCAGGCTCATGCGGTTTGACCTAGGGTATTGGGAATTCGACTAGAAGCCACATGTGTTATGTTGGGGAAAATGTATTGACAACTTCTCTATGTCCTAAGATTTTGAGTGAGGATAGATACAAAAGCAACAGGCTAATTAACTTAGCATAGAAAAGACAACATACATTCAGGATGTACATGGATATTGCTTTCTGGCTTTTACTCAGATTTACAACAAGACTATAAGTTAATAGAATATAATGCTTTTTTTTCAGAAGCTAAGTTCTACAAATTAAACACTAAAAACTCCAAGACCATTTGATGCATTAAGAGGCTAGCAGGACACTGTGGTTGGTGTTACATTGGTAATCTTAGAATTTACAGCACTGTTGTTCTCTCAAAATCAACATACCCCAAGGATTTTGGGTTCTCCCTTCAAGAACTTCTCTGTCATCCTTTTCCACGAAAGTGAATTCACATATAAAGGCTGTTGTCCCACCTTCTGGGCATCATAGCCATCTTCCAATGCAGTGTGTTCTATTCCTTGTATGGTTATCATGGCAGCAGAAACAGTTCTAGAAGAAGAAATGTAATTTAGGGTGACTTCCTGGAAACAGGGAGCAGGGAGTCTAAATACAATATGACACACAGATACCAATTGAGTTAAATGTGCTAGGACATGCAAATTAAGGAAATCCCATACTATAATTCTAGTTAATGATGTACTAATCTACGATCTGTATTCTGAACTTGATTATGTATATTCAAATCTACTTGTGAATTTTCTTCATTCATATTCCTCATAATTATCATTACTTATTTTATGCCTGGATATCTCCATCTAGTATTTTCTGTAAAGTTAGTTTCAGGTTGTGTCTGTCTGGGAAAAGATTTTATTTTTCCTGTATTCTGAAAAACTTTTTTCCTGGTTATAACAGTCTTGGCTGACAAGGACTCTTTTTTTTTTCAGTACTTTGAGGACCTCAACCTAGCATCTCCTGGACCACAGGGTATTTCGCTGAAAAAAATCCACTACAAGGCTGGTCATGATTTCCTTGTATGTGAAATGTTTTTCTCTCAATGTCTCTAAAGTTCTTCTGTCTCTGCTTTGGACAATTTCATTATAGTAAGAGAAAGTATATTTGGAACACTTGTGCTAACAGGACCTAGATTTTTATGTCTTTCTTAGGACTTGGTTCTCACCAACTGTTTAATGTACTAAATCTATTCTTATTTTTTTTTATCATTTCTCCTTCTAGTTTTATAATAAGAAAATTTATTTGTTATTAACATCCTAATAGCATCTTAGGGTCTTGTCATACTTTTAAAATTCTTTTTTTTTTGCTGTGGAATATTTTAAAAGAATCGTTTTTTTAAGTCTCAGATTTTCAATTTCTGCTTGATGTAGTCTGATATTGAAACTATTGTATCTTAATGCTATTTATTGGGGTCTTCAAATGTTCTGTTTGTTTTTTGTGATATGAATCTTTGTCAAAATTTTTATTTGTATCATGAATTTTCTTGTTGCATTGAATTCACACACTTTGAATAAATACTCTAGCTTCACTTGCTTCGGGTTGATTTTGGAAATCACTGCATTTGCAGTGTCCCCCCCAAGAGTGCTGTGGCAATCTACGTGCCCTTCCTTCATGGAAGCCCAACAATTAACTCAGCCAACCATGTTAGAAAACTGATCTTTTTTAAAAAAATCAATAGTGCTTCTTACCTGCCCTCCATGTCCAATAAATCATTTTTCCAAATCTACATTTATTCCACTTTATCAAAGGAATTCTTCATCCTATCTGACAATCTTTAAGCATTCCCTGGGTCCATTTAATCTTACCCTACTTCATAACCACATTGGTCATTTTAAAATACAAAACAGTTTTAATTTCTTATTAAGAGAAATTCATATTTTAATCCCAATCTATATTTCTAACATTTTTTTATTTTTTCCCCTTTTGATTTTTGAAGTGTCAAATATATTGGATATATTTAAGTTTTTCTACATCAACAAATTTACTTCTGCACATTCAGCCACCTTGCAGTATTTTTCTACCACATCCCTTTTCTGCTTTGCCACCACAACAAAAAGTCCGTTCTCATCTCTTCTCATGCACTGATAGTATCACATGTGCTCTGCCTTCCTTTGTACTCAACTCCCCACCACACATGAGTTACTCAGCCAACAATGGTAAGGAACTGTTTAAGAAATCTGTGTGACTTCCCTCATAAGCAATATAAGAAAAGGGTGTTGTGAAAGTAGCGGATGTTTCTTTTCAGTCCAATTTAATATGTGCTTTGGTTTATTTGCTTTTTGCACTTATTTTTTGTCTTTATTTTTCTAGACATACATTTAGAAGATTTATAAAATGTAGATTCTACCTAATTGCAACTATTAAAACCTAAGTAGGCCTTGCAAGCACTTCATTTGATCCCCAGTACCCACATTAAAAAAAAATTAAAAAGCCAGCACAGTGGCATGAGTTTCTAATCTCTGTGCTGGGAAGGCAGAGACAGGTGGATCCCTGGGGTTTGCTGACCCACTAGCCTACCCTACTTGTCAAGTTCCAGACCAGAAAGAAACCCTGTATCAAGAAAACAATTATACATAACCAGAGAAACGACACCCAAGGCTGACTGCTGGCCTCCGTAAGCATGTACATACATACTCACCCACGCACACATCGTCATTATACCCACATGCACACTCGTGCATGCACACACATGCACACACACTAAATAAATACTCTAGCTCCACTTGCTTCAGGTTAATTTTGGAAATCAGTGTGTTTGAAGCAAAAACAGTTGAGAGGTACAGTACTAGTCTCCTAAGATCTCTGCAGTAGATGTCACCTCTTTCTGGAGTTCTCTAAGGAGCTAACAGCTACTCTCAGGCGAAGATTGCCAGTCTTTTGCTTCCCTGGATTTGGGGAGGAATGTTGCCTTTTCCTACTTTCCCAGTTTTTGATGAGAGATGCTTTTTGTACCCTAATGATTCATTATAGGATTAGTTATTCGGGAAAACTAAAATGACCTGACCATAATGCTTAACCCTCAGTATATTTTGTTTACATTTCCAAAGCCCAGTACATCAGACAGCTTCAGGCAACAGCCACCTGTGCATTAGCAAAGCAGAGTATTCCAAATTTGTAACTTCCTTGTCACCTGCATATGTTATATGTGTAAACAGGCCCCCTGTATAAGCCTGTGTGGGTAACCCATAAGAAGGTGGCCTTGTTGATAACAGTGACCTTGGGCTGCCAAGTTTCAAAATCAGTCTTCGTTTCTTGCTCTGACAACTGATATTATAAGCACTGGCCTTTGCAAGTGTCTGGCAATGCACGTGGGTGTGGCAATAGTGCAAAACAGAACTGGGGGTTCTTCTGAGTTTGTGGCCTCCTTTCCAGTTAGACTGGAAGCTTCTCCAGGATAGACTCTGTATCAACAGTGCCTCCTACAGTATTTCCATGATTCTCTGCTAAAGTGGGTCATGTTCTGGATATCTGAGGCTGATGTTGGCTGTTTCTAAGGAACTCTGCAGGTAAATTCATGCAGCTGCTCCCTAAATTCACACCACAAAAATGTACTTTTGACGCAAGGCAAATAAATTCCTCAAGGACAAAAAAAAATGTGTTTTTATGGTCTAGAGTTCAGTGCTCCAACTTTCATAAAAGCCAAAGAATATTACACAGACATGAGGGATAGTTCTCCAGGCTAGATCTTCCAAGGTTTTACATTATCTATGAGACATTTATGAGACTTTTGGCACATATAGTGTTTTTATTTTTTTATCCACAGTAGAGAGATGGAGAAACACGGGCAGCCCCAGTCCTTCTAATAGCATCAAACTCCTTGTGGATCAGCACCAGCACCTGTCACGTTTCCTCACTTTTATATGAACATCTCTTTCATGGGTCAGAATGATCTAAAAGGAATCATGAAGAAGATGAAGAAGAAGGGCCATCCTCTCCTAGGACAAAAATTATAAATAAAGTGGAGATTCAAAAAGAAGTCTGAACCTGGATCATTCTTTGTACGAGATAATGGTGGTAATGTGGGAAAAATGATGACCTGGGCAGGGCCAGTCCTGGACTAAGATCCAGTAAGTGTGGGTTATAGTTTAAGCTCATAGAAGTTTTTAGTCATTTTCTTCTTCCAAGTATGATTCATCTATCTGAGGAAAGTCTCTGCAGTTTTCTCTGACCCTTAACCAATGACCACACTAAAAATCTTCAATGGCCACACTAACAATCTTCAAGGCTTCTTTCATTCCTAGATTTTCCACAAGAAGTTTAAGTTTATGACCTGAGTGTCTCATGCATGAATAGTGCCAAAGATTAGTGGGAACCTACATCAGCTCACAGTCTATCTCAGGATCAGGCTAAGTATGTTAGACTGGGGTCTTAACTTTCACCTAGATCATCTCCACCACATTCTGCATGTGGCAGGTAGTTTCTTAACTGATGAACCGTAGAAATAACACATGTTGGAAGAGAACAAATGCAGTGGAAGTAGGGACATTCAGGATGAATAAAATGATCAAAGGTGAAGGTACTGCTTTCTGTTTTGAAGAACAAATACAGCTAAAAATAGGTTTTAGGTCTTTTAGATCTTTTTAGATTTTAAAGATGGTGGAGGAGAATATAAATAAACTCAGCTACTGGGGAGTTTATAAGCTACTAGAAAATTCAGACAAGTCAACACAAAAATAAACATGTTAAAATTCTGGATAATCAGTTCTCTACAAGGTAACACAGAACAAACTGAGTCCTCATCAGACCCCAGTGACCCCAGTTTTGGAAATAAAGAGGAGACTTTCCAGAGATGATGCCATCCAAAACAATACCGAACCCACTTTTGGCTTTTACTAGGCCTTTATTTATTTCTTGCCCCCCAGCATTGCAACACAGATTGCTCCTCAAATGCCCCACAAGTACACGTCAACGTGAACTCTTCCCTCCCTTCATGTAGAACGGTGGCTTGTTCCATGTGACATGGCCTCTTTTTTCCCCCTTATTCTACTCCCAGGTGTCCTAGCATCCGAAATGAAAAACCATCATCACAAAAAGCTGTGGAAGGCAGGTTTGCACCTACCTTGTCTCTCAGTTAGAAAGCCTGTTGTGTATCAAGTGAAGACCAGTCTCCAGGAATGAGCCTCAGGTTCTTTGTTCAGATGTGATGCCTTGCCCACAGCCCATGTGCCACTCAGCGTAAGTCCCGTACTTTTTCTGAATCCTAAAGGTTCCTGTGGAGGTTCTCTAAGAAACACAACTAGTTCCCCTTTTATTAGCAGAAGTATCCAATGATTCTGCCTCTTTGATGTGTGTGTGTTGTTTTTTTTGGGGGGTGGGGTGGGGGTGGGGGAATGTACTGAAAAAGCAGTGTCTGTCACAATCTTTCAGATCACAACAGCACAGCTTTCTCTGAGCCTATCAGTGTGTGTATTCAACAGGCCAAAGTCATCATCATAGCCCTTCAACTCATTTAAAAGCCCGTTTCAGACAAGGTTGGTGGTGTATGCCTTGAGTCCCACTACCCAGGAGTCTGAGTCTGAAGGATTGTGACTCATAGCCAGCCAGAGCTTCATAGAGACAACCTCTCTCAAAACAGCAAAAACTAACAAATGCCTGTTTATGACAGTTTCACACATTTTCATGTTACCTTTCTTTCCCTAGAAAACTATCTATGCATACTTTTCATGTGGGGTTTTTATAAAATCTCACTGTTTGGGATTTACCATAAATGTCCATCAAGTGGCAGCATGTTGGCTGTAAAGAAATAAGTAGTGCTTTGCAATTATTAAGTAAATAACCCCTTTCTCAGCCAAGGAAGCATTTAAGACAAATTCAATTGCAACAATTTACTACATGATCTTGTCATCCTCCAGAATCTAGGATTGTTCACTGATAAAACAAAGTAATCCTTGACTTAATGTAGGAAGTATTATTCTGTTTTCCATTACTGCATCAAAATAGTTGGTATTGTATAATCTATATAAAAATGTATTTACTTCACTCATAGTTTTGAAGTCTCAAAAGCACGACCTTGGCTCTTGCTGGTTTTTGTTAGGGCTCTCTGGGTATAACACAACAAGAAAGATGGGAAAATGGTGGGAAAGTGGCTAAGAGGTGGAGATCACATGGAGAGGTGGAAAGATGATGATGTATTGACTCACCTCTAGGCCACACCTCATAAAGTTTCCACTACCTCCACACTTCCCCACTGAAGATCATAGATTCAGCTCATGAACCCTTGAAGGGCAGCTGCATCCAAATCACAGCAAAAATGAAAGTGGTTGGCAATTTTTATTCTTTCAATAATTTCTTAGACAAATTTCCATATACCAAGCAATATGCCATGAATAAGATGGTGTAGAAGGATATAAATAAACTCAGCTACTGGGGGGTTTGTAAGATACTGGAAAATTCAGACAAGTCAACACACAAATAAACATGTTAAAATCCTGGCTAATCAGTTCTCTACAAAGTAACATAGAACAAACTGAGGCCTCATCGGACCCCAGTGACCCCAGCTTTAGAAATAAAGAGGAAAGTTTCCAGAGGTGACATCCAAAAGGAGACCAGATAATGAGATAACCAGATATAAGAGAGTTGGGGATGGAGGGAGATCTTACATACTGATTCAGTAGTCATTCTTTCAAACTTTTACAGAGGGGCTTTAACCAAACAAAACTTTCATCAGCAGATGGACTGGAGGAAATGTGATGGTTCTCTGGTTCCAGAGGATGCTGGGGTGCAGGCTCTGTATGGCTTTTCAGTTGTGGTGAATGTCATCAGTGGCTGAGGGTGCCTCTGTGGTTGAAGCTGTAGAAATTATTAGCAAGGTTTGGGGGCAGGGGAACAAAGGTTTTCTTAGTAGTAGTGGTTTGAGAGATGTTTTAGTCTCGCTTTCTCCATAATGGTGAGAACTAGCTGAAATGACCCTCTAAGGGTTGGATCTGTCCCAACCCCCTGTGGTCACAGCAGTAGCAGAATATAAAGCATGCGTTCCCAGAGTCACTGCAGATCCTGAACCTTGGGCTTAGTGGTTTCTAAAACTCCATTTAGTAATTGACTCATTGAGGTTAGAGCCCTTGTGGTCTTAACAAGGTAGATTCATCTCAATGAGCGAATTAAAGACACAGCTAATAGTAAAGACTTGAGAAAGAAGATTTATTCCATGTAGCTACATTGAGAAAACAAGAGGTACAATGAGCTCTCCTACCCCTAAGTGATTTGTCTGGGTCTCCACATGAGGTTTAAGTTGAAATAAAAGAAAGCACACATCTAAGCAGTCCTGGCCCAAGTATGGTTCCCGCACTGACTCATCATTGTTTGACTCCATTCTCCCCTGCAAGGTGGTCTGACAAGTTTTCAGAACTTCGAGAAATCTCTTCCAGGAGACAGATCCTCTTCTGCTACTGCCAGGACTTCACCCCTTCCTTTTACAGCACAAAATTCATGGGGAAAATTTCAATTTCTTGGGACCACCATTTCAAAAGTTCAGTTGCCAAGGGCAGAGCACAAGTGTCTCTTTAAAACATTCCCCTTTCTTGCAGGGCAGTCATGCTTTCACCTGAAACTGTCACGGTGACTAACAACCACACACAAAGTCGGGATCTGTCACTCTGAAGCATCCTGAAAGCTCAGGAAACAGTTTAGCCATAATTATGACTTTGGAAGCAGGGGCAAGATAGTCACATGGCTCTGGAAATGAAGAAGTTTGGGCTTAGGGCATCAAGATGCAATTGCAATTTGGATCTGGAGAGTCATGAGGGCTCAATAGCAGCTTATTAGGATGTTGCACCATTCAGTGGTGACTCTCAGTCCTGCTATGGTTGACAGGGCAGGGATTCAAACCTGTGAGATCAGGTACACAGGAATCCAATTTTTAAGATAGGCATGACATAGTTATGACTTTGTTCAAGAAAACAGAGGATTCAGCCGGGCGGTGGTGGTACACGCCTTTAATCCCAGCACTCGGGAGGCAGAGCCAGGCGGATCTCTGTGAGTTCGAGGCCAGCCTGGGCTACCAAGTGAGTTCCAGGAAAGACGCAAAGCTACACAGAGAAACCCTGTCTCGAAAAAAACAAACAAACAAACAAACAAAAAACCCAGAGGATTCAGTGATATGTCTCCTTACTACCTGGGGGGCAGAGGACCACTGTAGCCCAGATTCCAGCTATTCTAGTTATAGCAAGGCAAGGTGCATTGGCTGTCTGCTCTTGATATTATAAGGGAAACCAATAAAAGAACTGAAGAACAAAGAAGAAAGCTTGAGGACAATTTTACAAGCATTTCAAAAGCAGCACTCTGAAGCAAGCAAGCTGCAAATCTCAGCAGCTGCAAATCTCAGTAGCTGCCTGAAGAAAGAAGAGAGAAAAGAGGAACAGAGACACCCAAGCCATGCCAATGAGCTAAGCACTGAGGTCATCTACCACATGGAAAATAAGCAGCCTCATTGCACAAAAAAACAAAACAACAACAACAACAAAAAAAACCCAGGCAGATGAGGGATTTGGAGAATGAGCAAGGGAGCCCAGAGTACCAGAAAAAGTACACTTAGGCTCTGACCAGCAACTGAAAGAAAGACAGAAGAAGAATCAAAGGTCCACTTTTCTGAGAGATGGACACTCACCAGAACGCTATGGCAGCTCTACAGCCATTGCACAGGGTCAGGAATTCTTGGAAGGAGAAATACATTAAGAGAATAATTAATCTTCTCATCTGGTTATCATATTTTAAGATGGTTAGCATATCTTAAGACCTTCATGAGGAATAGTCCCTTAGCCAGGAAATTGACCTGCCCAACTCAGATGTTAGGTCTCCACCCAGGCCAGAGATTGCATTTCTCTTGACCAGAAGGAAAGAGTTTGCTCTTAATAGGCCTTCACTATAACACAGAGAGCAATAAACACATCTCAGCCAGCCCTACAGTTCTCCAGGAGGAAAAGGCTCTCAGAAGTGCAACTGCTTGACACAACAATTGCACCATTTCCCAAGCAGAGAAGGCATCATGTCTATCAGGTACTGGGAGGGAGGGATGACTGACTGTTTCGTTCTGTCAAGACTCCATACCCCAGAGTGGGAAATTCTGTAACTACCTCTTAAGAGGCAAGGCTGTGTATACTCATTTCCTGTGAAGGCAGGGCAACAAAGGTCATGAGGGTCCTGGTTTCATTAACACCCCCTCCAAAATAAAATATAGCCATCTGAGTAACTGTGCTCTGTATGACTTACAATATCCTTGTATTGTAGCTCTGTGTTCTCTTTCAGTTGTTTCCATGAAAATGTTTATTTGTTTATTCACTGTTTAGGGGTTTTTTTGTAAGAAGGATGAATTTTAAGAACTTCTTGTCAACCATCCTCCTGGAGTCACTACTTTACAAATAACTTAGCAGTATAAATGGGGTGTGTTGTCTGTATAGATTAATAGCTACCATCCTACTGTCATCTGATAAACCCATGAAGGACAAACATATATACATTTGGTAAACTTTAGATGTAGCAGTGTTCAACTGACTTACAATAAAGCAGAACTCTAACAGGTTCAAAACAAGCCTGGCATAGGAGTGGATGCATCTGGAGTCCTTGAACTCGGCAAAGAACAAATACGTAATGTTCAACTTCATTATCATTTCAGTTCTGCATCATTGGATACCTTATTTGCCTCTTTCTGTTTAGCTAGGAATAAAACCTGAATTTCAGTGTATTGTTTTGTCCCTGAATAGACATAATAGAAAGAATAACTAATGCTTTTTAAAATCTGCAAGCATTACATACAGATCAGTGTGTTTATTATGTAATTGATTTTCATAGGAATGTGGCAAACCTTTCTGAGCCACATTTTTGGGTCAGTTTGGGTTCTTTCTTTAAACAAGATCAAAGCCTGAGATAGAGTTTTAGTGATAATATTTCAGTTAGATGAAAACATAAAGCATAGACATTGTAAGTGTGTAACTCAATTATGACAAAATAATCTTATGTACATATCTACTTCCCATATTGAAAAATAAATTAGAAGATACCTGATGCTCTGAAGACATAAATATTTTTTGCTCTTTCCTATACCATCAAGGACAGAATCTCAGCTTCTAATACCTATGATGTTTCGTCTAGGTTTGATGTTTTAATAATGGAATCATTTTAGCCTGTATTATTTTTATATCTTCTCTTTGTTATTGTTGTATTATATCCTTGGACAAAATACAACCAAGAAAAAAACTTTAAGGATTGAGCTATATGCAGAAGTTTGTACTTAAAATCCCAATATTGTCAGGTGTAGATGGAGGAGGATTATGAGTTCAAGGCCAGTGTGGTCTGCATAGGAAGATCCTGTCTTAAAAACCTCTCAAGGATTACATTAAATATATCTAATCTTTCTCTGGTTATGAGTCTGGGAATATTAGTAGAAGAAGAAAAATATGTTGAAAAGTTTAAGCTTTAGCAACTATGTTTTGTTTTGTTGCACAAGAAAAACAGGAGAAATGGAGAAGTAACTTCCTGATGACCTGTTATGATTAAGAAATTCATATACAGCCTCTAGGACCCAGGCACTGGGACACAGCCAGTCCCCAGGAACTCCCACCCAACTCTGCATCAGTTGCTGGCCAGCAGGGAAAACTCCTGTGGCCAGGCTCCCCCACCAAAACTCCCCATCAGACCCTGCAATCTACAAGACCCATGCCCTACCCCAATATCCATCTGCCTGTGACCCCAATAACTTACTGAGACAAGAAATCTGCCAGCTCTCACTGGACCAGGAGTGGCTTCCTGAGACACAGAATCTGTCAGTTCTGACTGAACCAAGAGCCCTGATAAGAACAAGAGTGGCTCCCTGAGTCACAGAATCAGCTAGCTTGGATTGGGACAAGAGCAGCTCCCTGAGATATAGAATATGCCAGCTCCAATTAGACCAAGAGTTAAGATTAGACCCAGAGGGGCCTCCTGAGACACAGACACAACGAGCACAGAGTAGACCAATAGCAGCTTGCTCAGACAAGGCACCTCTTGTACCTATTAGAGGAAGAGATGGGCAGACATCAGTGCAAAAATACATACAACAACATAAAGAGCAATATGGCATCACCAAGCCTAGCCCTCCTCCAACAGCAAGACCTGAACATCACAATGTAGAAGAAGCAGAAGAAAGTGACCTTAAAATAGCTTTATGAAGATGCTAGAGACCTTTAAAGAAAAAATGAAAAACTCCCTTAAAGAAATTGAGGAAAAGACAAACAAAAAATGGGAAGAAATCAATAAATCCCTTAAAGAAAGTCAAGAAAACCATGAAAAAGCAATTAAACATGTGAAGGAAACAGTTCAAGATCTGCAAATTGAAATAGAAACAATGAAGAAAACACAAACAGAGGAAATGATAGAAATAGAATATATGAGCAAATGAACAGGAAACATAGATGCAAGCATAACCAACAGAATGCAAGAGATGGAAGACAGAATTTCTAGTGTAGAGGACACAATAGAGCAAAGAGATTCATCACTCAAAGAAAACTCTAAAGCCAAAAAAGTCATAACACAAAATGTCCAGGAAATTTGGGACACCATGAAAAGACCAAACCTAAGAATAATAGAGATAGAAGAAGGGGAATACCAACTCAAAGGCACAGAAAATATATTCAAAAAAATCATGGAAGAAAATTTTCCCAACTTAAAGAAGGAAATACCTATGAAGATACAAGAAGCTTATAGAACACTAAATAGACTAGACCCCAAAAAATGTCCCCTCGCCACATAATAATTAAACCAATAAACATATAGAATAAAGAAAGAATATTAAGAGCAGCAAATGAAAAAGGCCAAGTGAATCATAAAGGCAGACCCATCAGAATAACACCCAAATTCTCAATGGAGACTTTGAAAGCCAGAAGGTCCTGGACAGATGTAATGCAGACACTAAGAGACCATGGATGCCAGCCTAGACTAATATACCCAGCAAAAGTTTCAATCACCATAGTGAATAAGAGTTCACCAGAGTGAACAAGACATTGCAAGTCAAAACCAGATTTAAACAATACCTATTCACAAATCCAAACCTACAGAATGCAATAGAAGGAAAATTCCAACCTAAGGAAGTCAGATACACCCATGAAAACACAGGCAATAGATAACCAACCCCACAGCAGTAAATCCCAAAGAAGAGAAATATACACACAGTACCACCAAAAGATAACAGTAACCAACAACCACTGGTCATTAATATCCCTTAATATCAATGGTCTCAATTCACCTATAAAAAGACACAGGCTAACAGAATGAATACAAAAACAGGACCCATCTTTCTGCTGCATACAAGAAACACACCTCAACTTCAAAGACAGACACTACCTCTGAGTAAAAGGCTGGGAAAAGACTTTTCAATCAAATGGACCTAATAAGCAAGCTGGTGTAGCTATCCTAATATCTAGTAAAATAGACTTCAAACTGAAATCAACCAAAAGAGATTGAGAAAGATCTTTATCACAGAAAAGATCCACGAAGATGAAGTTTCAATTTTGAACATTTATGCCCTAAATACAAGGGCATCCATATTTGTAAAAGAAACATTACTAAACCACACATAAAACCCCACACGATAACAGTGGGAGACTTCAACACCCATCTCTCACCACTGGACAGATCTGCCAGACAGAACCTTAACAGAGAAATAAAGAACCCAACAGAAGTTAGGACTCAAATGGGCTTGATAGATATCTACAGAACATTCCACCCTAACAAAAAAGAATATACCTTCTTTTCAGCACCCCATGGAACTCTAAAATCAACCACATACTCAGTGACAAGGCAAATCTCAACAGATACAAAAAAATGGAATAACCTCCTGTATTTTATCAGACCACTATGGCTTAAAGTTAGATTTCAACAACAACAAAATTTACAGAAAGCCTACAATTTCATGGAAACTGAACAATGCCCAAATGAATCACCAATGGGTCAAGGAAGAAATAAAGAAAGAAATTAAAGACTTCCTAGAGTTCAATGAAAATGAATGTACAACATACCCAAACTTATGAGACATTATGAAAGCAGTGGAGGAAAATTCATAGCACTAGTTGCCCACATAAAAAAGTTGGGGAAATCTCATACTAGTGACTTAACAGTACACCTGAAAGTTCTAGAAGAAGAAGCAAACTCACCCAGGAGGAATAGATGCAAGGAAATAATCAAATTGAGAGCTGAAATCAATGAAATAAAAACAAAGAGAACAATACAAAGAAACAATGAAACAAAGAGTTGATTCTTTGAGAAAATCAACAAGATAGACAAACTCTTATCCAGACTAACCAAAAGGCAGAGAGAGAGCATCCAAATTAACAGACTCAGAAATGAAAAGAGAGATATAACAACAGACAATGAGGAAATCCAGAGAATCATCAGGTCATACTTCAAAAACCTCTACTCCACAAAATTGGAAAATCTAAAAGAAATGGACAATTTTCTGGATAGGTATCACATACCAAAGTTAAATCAAGACCAGATAAACAATCTCCAGACTGGGCAGACCAGGTCCCTAGCCCTTAGGCCCCGGGGGCACATCTTGTGCCCCTCGTCCAAGCCATTGGAGCCCCGGGGCCAGCTAGCTGCACCTTCCCCCACCTCCTCACCAAGAAAACAGACACTTGTGATACCAGTGAAAACCAGAGACATAAGCACACCCTTCACCGATTGGGAACAGATTGGACCAAGAGCCTGGATTAGACCAAGAGCTCCCACTAGACCAAGAGTATCAACCAGACCAAAAAAGGCTCCCTCAGATACAGACAGCACTTGCATGGAGTGGAGGAAGAGATGGGTGGACACCAGTGCAAAAATACAGTCAACAACATAAAGACCAATATGGCACCATCAGAACCTAGTGGTGCTACATCATCAAGATCTGAATATTCCAAAGCATAAAAAGCAGAAGAAATAGACCTTAAAAATGACTTTAAGAAGATGATAGAAGCTTTTAAAAAAGAAATGAAAACTTCCCTTAGAGAATTCAAAGAAAAGAAAAACAAAAATTGAAAGAAATCAAAAAATTCCTCACAGAAAGTTAAGAAAAAGTAATTAAACAGGTGTATTGGTTTAAATATTAAGGCAACTCCTTAATATTAAAAGGGAGTTTTATTTTGTGGGGTAAGTTACAAGTGAAGGGATAGGTAACAGGGTCTGAGAAATGTGAAGCGCAGTCCAGCAGTGTTCTCTGGAGAACTCTGCTGGGTCTACCTCCAGCGTCCAGGATCCAGGAACCAAGAGAGCCGGCCCATCTGGATCTCAGGTCTTCAGGAGTCCTCCCTTGGCCTTGTAGGTGTGAAGATTACTGAAGCCTCAATGGGTGGTGGCACTTCCAGGTCAAAGTTGGAACGGCTACCCACTACATAGGTGAATGAAAAAGTTCAAGATTTGAAAACTGAAATAGAGGCAATAAATAAGACACAAACTGAGGGAAAGCTGGAAATGGAAAATCTGAGTAAACGAACAGGAACTACAGATGCAAGCATAACCAACAGAATGCAAGAGATGGAAGAGAGAATCTCTGGCATTGAAGATACAACAAAGTAAATAGATTCATCAGTCAAAGAAAACACTAAAGCCAAAAAAGTCATAACACAAAATGTCCAGGAAATTTGGGACACCATGAAAAGACCAAACCTAAGAATAATAGGAATAGAAGAAGGAGAAGAATATCAACTCAAAGGCACAGAAAATATATTCAACAAAATCATAGAAGAAAACTTTCCCAACTTAAAGAAGGAAATGCCTACGAAGGTACAAGAAGCTTACAGAACACCAAATGACAGGATAAAAAAAAACAACCCTCACCACATAATTATGAAACCATTAAACATACAGAATAAAAAAAATATTAAGAGCTGCAAAGATAAAAGGCCAAGTAACATATAAAGGCAGACCCATTAGAATAATACCTGACATCTCTATGGAGACCCTGAAAGCCAGAAGGTCCTGGACAGATGTTATGCAGACACTAAGAGACCACGGATGCCAACTGAGACTATTATATCTAGCAAAACTCTCAATTGCCATAGATGGAATAAACATAATATTCCATGATAAAAACCAGATTTAAAAAATACCTATCTGCTGTGGGATGTTCTGTATGGCAAATGTGTTGCTGATTAGTCAATAAATAAAACACTGATTGGCCATTGGCTAGGCAGGAAGTGTAGGCAGGACAAGGAGGAGAATAAAGCTGGGAAGTGGAAGGCTGAGTCAGAGAGACACTGCCAGCTGCCACAATGACAAATAGCATGTGAAGATGCCGGTAAGCCATGAGCCAAGTGGCAAGGTATAGATTAATGGAAATGGATTAATTTACGCTGTAAGAACAGTTAGCAAGAAGCCTGCCATGGCCATACAGTTTGTTACCAATATAAGTCTCTGTGTTTACTTGGTTGGGTTTGAGCGGCTGTGGAACTGGCAGGTGATAGAGATTTGTCCTGACTGTGGGCCAGGCAGGAAAACTCAAGCTACACCTATCCACAAATCCAGTCCTACAGAAAGGACTAGAAGGAAAAATTCCAACCTAAGGAAGTTAGGTACAACCATGAAAATACAGGCAATAGATAATCCCACACCAACAAATACCAAAGAAAAGAAACACACAACATCACCAACAAAAAATAACAGGAATTAACAATCACTTGTCATTAATATCCATTAATATCAGTGATCTCAATTCACCATAAAAAGACACAGGCTAACTGAATGGATACAAAAATAGGACCCATCCTTCTGCTGTATATAAGAAACACACCTCAACATTAAACATTAAACCAGACACTACCTCAGAGTAAAAGGCTGGGAAAAGACTTAAGAAGCAAGCTGGTGTAGCTATCCTAATATCTAATAAAATAGACTTCAAACAAAAATCAACCAAAAGAGATCAGGAAGGACTTTACATAATTATCACAGGGAAAATCCACCAAGATGAAGTCTCAATTCTGAACATTTATGCCCCAAATACAAGGACACCCACATTTGTAAAAGAAACATTACTAAAGCTCAAATTGCACATCAAACCCCACACACTAGTAGTGGGAGACTTCAACACCCCTCTCTCACCACTGGACAGATCTGCCAGACAGAACCTTAACAGAGAAATAAGGGACCTAACAGAAGTTATGACTCAAATGGACTTAATAGATATCTACAGAACATTCCACCCTAACAAAAAAGAATATACCTTCTTCTCAGCACCCCATGGAACTGTCTCTAAAATTGACCACAAACTCAGTCACAAAGCAAATCTCAACAGATACAAAAAAAAAAAAATGGAATAACCTCCTGTATTTTATCAGACCACTATGGCTTAAAGTTAGATTTCAACAACAACAAAATTTACAGACAGCCTACAATCTCATGAAAACTGAAAAATGCCCAAATGAATCACCAATGGGTCAAGGAAGAAATAAAGAAAGAAATTAAAGACTTCCTAGAGTTCAATGAAAATGAATGTACAACATACCCAAACTTATGAGACACTATGAAAGCAGTGGTAAGAGGAAAACTCATAACCCTAAATGTGTACATAAAGAAGTTGGGGAAATTTCATACTAGTGCTTTAACAGCACACCTGAAAGCTCTAGAACAAAAAGAAGCAAACTCACCCAGGAGGAATCGACATCAGGAAACAATCAAATTGAGGGCTGAAATCAATGAAATAAAAACAAAGAGAACAATACAAAGAATCAATAAAACAAAGAGTGGTTCTTTGAAAAAAATCAACAAGACAGACAAGCCCTTATCCAAACTATCAAAAAGGCAGAGAGAGAGCATCCAAATCAACAAAATCAAAAATGAAAAGGGAAACATAACAACAGACAATGAGAAATCCAGAGAATCATCAGGTCATACTTCAAAAACCTGTACTCCACAAAATTGGAAAATCTAAAAGAAATGGACAATTTTCTGGATAGGTACCACTTACCAAAGTTAAATCATGACCAGATAAATTATTTAAATAGGCCAATATCTACTAAGGAAATAGAAACAGTCATCAAAAGTTTCCAAACAAAAAAAGTGCAGGACCAGATGGTTTCAGTGCAGAATTCTACCAGAATTTTAAAGAAGAGCTAATTCCAATATTCTTCAAAATGTTCCACACAATAGAAACAGAAGGAATATTACCAAACTCTTTTTGTGAGGCTACAGTTACCCTGATACCCAAGCCACACAAAGATACAACAAAAAAAGAGAATTACAGACAAATCTCCCTCATGAACATGGATGCAAAAATACTCAATAAAATATTGCCAAATCGAATCCAAGAACACATAAAAAAAATTATCCACCGTGATCAAGTAGGCTTCATCCCAGAGATACAAGGATGGTTCAACATATGAAAATCTGTCTATGTAATACACCATATAAACAAACTGAAAGAAAAAAAAACCACATGATCATCTCATTAGATGCTGAAAAAGCCTTTCACAAAATCCAACACCCCTTCATGATAAAGGTCCTAGAGAGATCAGGAATACAAGGAACATACATAAACATAATAAAGGCAATTTACAGCAAGCCAACAGCCAACATCAAATTAAATGGAGAGAAACTCATAGAAATTCCACTAAAATCAGGAATAAGACAAGGCTGTCCACTCTCCCCATATTTATTTGATGTGTTTGAAGTTCTAGCTAGAGCAATAAGAACGCAAGGAGATCAAGAGGATAGAAAATGGAAAGGAAGAAGTCAAACTTTCACTATTTGCCAATGATATGTTACGATAGTATACATAAGTGATCCCAAAAATTCTACCAGGGAACTCCTACAGCTGGTCAACACCTTCAGTGATGTGGCAGGACACAAGATTAACTCAAAAAAATCAGTAGCCCTCCTATATACAAATGATAAATGGGTTGAGAAAGAAATCAGAGAAACATCACCCTTTACAATAGTCACAAATAATATAAAATATCTTGGGTAACTCTAACTAAGCAAGTGAAGGACCTGTATGATGAGAACTTTAAGTCTCTGAAGAAAGAAATTGAAGAAGATATCAGAAAATGGAAAGATCTCCCATGCTCATGGACAGCTAGGATTAACATAGTAAAAATGGCAATCTTGCCAAAAGCAATCTACAGATTCAATGCAATCCCCATCAAAATCCCAACACAATTCTTCACAGACCTGGAAAGAACAATACTCAACTTCATATGGAAAAACATAAACCCAGGATACCTAAAAGAATCTTGTACAATAAATCAACCTCTGGAGGCATCACCATACCTGACTACTCTACTATAGAGCTACAGTAATAAAACAGCTTGGTACTGGCATAAAAACTGACATGTGAACCAATGGAATCAAGTTGAAGACCCTGACATTAATCCTCACACATATGAACACCTAATTTTTGACAAAGAAGCCAAAACTGTACAATGGAAAAAAGAAAACATCTTAAACAAATGGTGCTGGCATAACTGCATATCAACATGTAGAAGAATGCAAATGGATCCATATCTGTTACCATGCACAAAACTTAAGTCCAAGTGGATCAAAGACCTCAACATAAATCTAGTTACTCTTAACCTGATAGAAGAGAAAGTAGGAAGTAGTCTTGAATTCATTGGCACTGGAGATCACTTCCTAAATATAACAACAGTATCACAGACACTGAGAGCAACAATTAATAAATGGGACCTTCTGAAACTGAGAAGCTTTTGTAGGGCAAAGGACATGGTCAGCAAGACAAAACGACAGCCTACAGAATGGAAAAAGATCTTCACCAACCCCACATCTGACAGAGGGTTGATCTGCAGAATATATAAAGAACTCAAGAAACTAGACATCCAAATACCTAACAGTTCAATTAAAAAATGGGCTACAGAGCTAAACAGACAATTCTCAACAGAAAAATCTCAAATGGCCTAAAGACATCCTTAGTCATCAGGGAAATGCAAATCAAAACGACTCTGAGATACCATCTTACACCTGTTAGAATGGCTAAGATCAAAAACACCGAAGACAGCTTATGTTGGAGAGGATGTCGAGCAAGGGGAACACTCCTTCACTGTTGGTGGGAATGCAAACTTGTACAGCCACTTTAGAAATCAATATGATGGTTTCTCAGAAAACTGGGAATCAATCTTCCTCAAGACCCAGCTATACCATTCTTGGGCATATACCCAAGGAATGCTCAATCATACCATAAGGACATATGCTCAACTATGTTCATAGCAGCATTATTTGTAATAGCCAGAACCTGGAAACAACCTAGATGCCCCTCAACTGAAGAATGGATAAAGAAAATGTGGTACATATACACAATGGAGTACTACTCAGCAAAGGAAAACAATGACATCATGAAATTTGCAGGCAAATGGATGGAACTACAAAATATCATCCTGAGTGAGGTAACCCAGACTCAGAAGGGCAAACATGGTATGTACCCACTCATAAGTGGATACTAGATATAATGCAAAGGTTAATCAGGCAACAACCCACATCTCCAGTGAAGCTAACTAACAGGGAAAACCCAAAAAGGGTCACATGGACTGCCCTGGGAAGGGGAAATAGATGAGATCTCCATGAGTAAACTGGGGATGAGTGGTGGGCAATGGAGGGCAGGGAACAGGAGATGAGAATATAAGGGAATAGGATGGTTGAGCTGGAACATGGAGGAAGGAGGAAAGCAATGAAAGAGATACTATGATAGAGAGATATCATGGGGATAGAGAGAAACCTGGTGCTAGGGAAGTTGCGAGGAATCCCCAAGGATGACCCCAGCCTGAACTATTAGCAAAAGTGGAGAGGGTCCCTGAACTGAACTGGCTTGCCCCAGAGATAAGACCAGTGAATATCCTAACTGTCATCACAGAGCTTTTCTCCAATGACTGATGGAAGCAGATGCAGATATCCACAGATATCACCAGACAGAGCTCCAGGAGTCCAGTCAAAGAGAGAGAAGAGGGATTCCATGAGCAAGTGCATCAGGATCATGATGGGGAAACATGCAGGGATGACCAAAACAAACTAGAGGGAACTCATGAAAGTTGGGTCAATGGCTGTGGAGCCTACCTACATAGGACTGGACTAGGCCCTCTGCATGGCGAGACAGTTGTGTAGCTTGATCTGCTTGGAGGGCCCCCTGGCGGTAGGATCAGAATCCATCTCTGGTGCATGAGCAGGCTTTTTGGAGCCTACTACCTATGATGGGACACCTTGTGCAGCCTTGAGGCAGGGAGAAGGGCTTGGACTTGCCTCTACTGGATGTCCCTCACTGTTGGAGGCCTTTCCTTCTTGTGGGTTGGAGTGGAGGGTAGGTTGGGAGGGGGAGGCTGGGGGTTGGGAGGAGGAAAGAGGTGGATCTTTGATTGGTGTGTAAAATGAATGAAAAAATTTCTTAATATAAAAAAAGAAATTCATATACTCTTCACAAGGGTGAGGGAACTTGGAGAGTGGAAGTAACTTTGAGGGTCTTGAGTGAATTTCAGGAGAGTTAGATGGGCTCAAAGAAGAGACAGCTCCCCCAAAAAAATTTCCCCTCGACTACAGATGTAGTATTTGATTTTCATCTTATCTTTGCTGGCTAATAAGTTTTCACAGTAACGATTTTCCTTCTGGGAAGATAACTTCCATGGTCAGCTAAGCCTTTTCTGTGCTTCTAAGGAAAACTAAAAAACCCAGACATGATTTAGATAAAGAGGAAACAGGTGGGTCAAAGAGACCCAAATTCTAAAACAGTTTGTCTAGTTCAGAATGTCAAGACACTAGATTTCAGGGTATCATTTCTCTGAGCCTTAGCAATAATGTGCCCTGCTTATTAACTTCCAGCTTCAAATTTTCTGTTGTTTGAGAATTTCTTAATACACATGCATTTTGACTAAATCCACTGCCCCTTGCCACTGCTCCAATTCTTCTGTAACTCCCCATCACCTTTCCCTCCAAACTTCTCACATTCTTTCCTTTTCAAACCCACCAAGTCCACCTAGTACTGTCTATATGTACATGAGTGTAGAACAATCTATTGGAGCAATGGATAGGCAGCCTCTCAAAGTCCTTACCTCTGAAGAAAAGTGACTCTCCCTCCCTAGAAGTCATCAACTGCCAATAGCTCCTCAGCTAGTGGTGGGACTTCATAAGCCCCTCCCACTTCCATGCTGGAATTTTGCTTGGCTTGATCTTGTGTGAGTCTTGTACATGCTGTGACAACCACTATGAGTTCATATGTGCAACAACCCAATCACATCAGGAAAATATTTTGTATTTGTTTTCAGTAAATAGTGTTGTCTGTATTGCTCTGACAGGTCAGCATATGGTCCTGTCTGAGAGCCCCAAAGAAGCAAAGAGGTACAAATTGATGTAATAATGTGCCCTGCTTAGTAACTTCCAGCTTCAAATTTTCTGTTGTTTCTGTTGTTGGTGCTGAACACTCTTCTCATGCCAGTATTTTATTATTGGCTCTGAGTCAAGTCTATCCCTGGTTCTGTGGGAAACAAGACTGAAGAGCAGCTCTCTGATTTTCCTAGTCCCTTCCTCATCCCAGGACCAGCAGTGCTTGGAGAATATACCTGACATATTTTTGCAATGACCTACTTTTTGGTCTCTTCTCTCTTCCCATTTCCACTTCTCTATTTCTGTGTGTAATATTATTTATTTTTAACAGCCATAAGAATCTGCTGGCTGTCTCGGGGACAGATGGGTGTGCATAAACTGATAAAGGAGTTTAATCACTAACATTTCTTAAGTAGCCAGGAACAGTTATGGTAAATAGAAAAAAAAAGTCCAGCACTTTCTGGAGACTTCTAAGATGTGAACTCCTCCCTGGTCTGGACTCAAGGGTGGAATGTCCTTTAGTGTAGCACAAATCTTAAAAGATCTTATTAATAAAAGCAAACCCAGAGCCAGGTATTAAGGTGAATGCTGAAAGATCAGAGAAACAGAACAAGCCAGATCAAATATCACCTTGCCAACTTCTCAGCTGATCTTGTTTCCTCAGACTGAAAGCCTCTGAGTCCTCATCTGAATGGATTTCAGCTGTACTGCTGCTCAAAAGCCTAAAAGCTTAAAAAGACCTCTAGTTCCTGGTCCTCATGCCTTATATACCTTTCTGCTTCCTGCAATCACTTCCTGGGATTAAAGACATGTGTCTTTCCCAAGCAAGACATGAGATCTCAAGTCCTGGGATTAAAGGTGTGTGCCACCACACCTGGCTCTGTTCCTAGTATGGCCTTGAACTCACAGAGATCCACACGAATCTCTGCCTCCCAAGTGATAGGATTAAAGGCATGTGTGCCACCATTTTCTGGCCTCTATGTCTGTCTAGTGGCTGTTCTGTTCTCTGACCCCAGATAAGTTTATTAGGGTGCACAATATATTGGGGGACACAATATTACCACACTTTAGAACAGAAATGATGAAAACTATTTGTTCTTTATTCATTATGCTATGCATAAAGAATGGGTGGGACATAAAGAGAGGGTAGATACCACCTATATGAGTGAGCCACTGTTCAGTGATTTTGTATCAACAAGTACAAATCACAGGAATTTTTGGAAAGTATCCAGAAAAAAAATTGATAGCTTGTACTCCCTGATGTCAAAGTAAAGTGTTACAGTTTCTGCATGAGAGAGGAAATGAATCTTCTCATATGACCATGGAAAAGGATCAGAAGCAGAGAGACTACAGCAGAGCCAACCCCAAGGGGAAAATTCTTGTCAGATCTTAAGCCAAGACCCAGCTAAGCTAAAATCAGAGTCTTGATCTACAGAAACAGGGGCTTTTGAAACACTTTCTTTTAGCCTCTGTTTGTAGAGTTAATTACAGGCCAACAAAAACAGACATCTTCAAAAAAGTGGGGTTGTAACAGATCACTTTGTATCACAAGGCAGAAAGGAGCACAGCTGTACAGAAATAAGGCGAGCACCCCTCCATCCAGACCCCGAAAACGTATTCCCACCAGAGGACTGTGAAGAGTGGAGGACACAGGTTCCAAACGATTGCTATTAATTGCCTCAGAAGAAGAGAAAAGGCACAAACCTGGGGTCTGGAAGCTTGCCACCTCTTATAGTCAAATCTTTGGCCAAGATAATATAATATAAAAAAGATTGTCCTGAGAATACAGTATTTTTCCAAGTTATCTAAGAATGTGACAAAGAGCAGCTTAGTCAGCAATTCTATTGCTATAAAACAGTGATTTTCCTAATGCTGAGATCCTTTAACACAGTTCCTCATGTTGTGGTGACCCCCCAACCATAAAATTATTTTGTTGCTACTTTATAATTGTAATTTTGCTACTGTTGTGAATCATAATGTAAATATCCAATATGCAGCCCAAGGGGTCACAACCCACAGGTTAAGAAACCATTGCTACAAATAATAATTAGAAATATCAAGAACACTTAGATTACCAAAGACTGTAAAGGGGTTGCTTCCTGTTGAACATGAACTTTAAAAAATTTAATAAATACTACAGAACCATGTAGTTCCATCAGGAATTTCTAGGCTGTCTAGGGTTAACCTGTCACCCACTGTGGTACTATCGCATGGGTGTGAAACTTTAAGGAAGTGTGGCTTTAGTGAGATGTCTGAGACCACTGGTAGTGTGCCCTCAAAATGAGAACAGCAACTAACACCCTTCCTCCTTCTCTCCGACCTCCCAACCACAGAGTCAACAGTTTGCTCCACCATGGCTCTCTGCCATGAGGTGCTGTCAGGGTGCAGACCTCCCCACCCCGAATGGGAACATTTCACAATGGACTGGTGCCTCTCAAAACTGGGAGTTGAAGGAAACAAAAATGCCCCCACTTCTCCCAGATCCACTCCCTCTTCTCCACACCCCCATCTTTGTGTTCTTGTTCTTATGTCTGTAGTTTTACCACAAAAGGAGAAAAGAGTTCATGTCAACCCTTATCAGAGAAGCTTCCTTTTCCTTTTCCATGAGACAGTGATTGACACAGAGACCCACAACTGATCAGTGTGCAAAGGATAAGGGACTGAAGACTTTCCAAGCTCTAAATGTGATATCTATATCACACGTCCTTCTTCCAAGATTCAGGGATCACTGTGAAACAGGAAGCAAAAAAGTTGAAAGAGTTGGGGGAAGTGGATGACTGTGAAACTTCTCTCTTCACAAGTTAATTGTCATGGTTATTTGCCAAACTGATGTAAAACTGGCAAGTGTAAATATACAAATATTGAAATGTGGAAATAATATTGAAATTTATAAAACTAAGAGTGGGATTTGAGAGGTTTGCTGAGAGGTTAAGAGGATTTGCTGCTCTTGCAGAGGACCAGAATTCAGTTCCCAATAGCTTTTCTGGCTTCTACAGACATGCACATGTACACACACAAACACACACCAACAGATAAATTAAAAATAATAAAATAAATCTTTTAAAAAGAAATTAAGGGAAAGTTATGTGCAACTTGATATATTTACAATGCTAATGAAGCTTCTCTATTATTCAAAATTATTGTTCATCTAAACATAGATGAACATTAATCATGCTGTGTGGACATATGTCTTGGTCTGAAACCCTTTATCATAAATAATTAAAGAGAAATAGTCAATGTGTTTTATTAAAATTAAATCAATACAAAATGGAGAGATCCCATGATACTACTCTGAAAACATTAAGGAAAAAATTTTAACTAAATGTTTGAAATTACTATTATTTAAATACAAGTGAAACTTATATGGCAAACATCTAAAAAGTACTAACTAAAAACTAATTAAAGCTATTAGAAACTAAGCAAGATAACTAGTAAAAAAATTATAAAGAAATTATGCAAATATTTAAATTGCTAATGTGCATTTGACTTTTTAAGAATTGAATAGAGAATCTTGATTAAATTAGCAAAATGTATAGAAAGCATCTCAGAAGACTATCATTAAGAATGTGAAGGATGCATAATAAAAATATTCCAAGTACCTAAAGTAAACACGAGAGACCAGGAAAAAAAAAAAAAAAAAACCAAACTCTTGTGAAGGTATTTTACAGGTTTCTTATAAGGTGGAAAGTACGTAAGTCAAAGCTCATTGGACAAGCCACAGGTGTAGCTGTGCTGCATCAAAGAGAGAAAGGTGACATTTTACAGATACGACTGGAAACTAAGTGGGACAGTGGTTAGAGAAAATGCTGGCACACTTCTCAGAATTGAGCAAAGGCTCATTTGGGTGGTATCCATCTGTCAGAGCCTGAGTGACACTGTGGTTGACACCCAGAGCTCTCTCAATTCCTGAGAAAGAATTCAACATGGGTGGCTGTGAACTGCGTAGACACCCTATTCTGTGGTCACAAACGAGAAATGAAAACAAGATCAGAAAAGCAAAGTGGTTAGGCTCGTGAGGGTCCTGTTCTGGAGGCAGAGTGGTTCCCCGCTCCTGTGTTTTACACTTTGAAGCCCCAGATTCTTCACACCGTGATGGTAGCTTGAGTGATTGTTTGAGATGGAATTGTACAATAAAATGCTCAGTAGAGTGTCCAGAGCACAACACACACTTGGTAAAACGTGACTCAGTGTTTTAGCGTTAGTGTTGATAGATACATAGTTGTACGCCGCTACCCAAAGTGGGTCCCCGTCTGTGTTCTTCAAACGGCAGCTCTTGCTGCAAATGTGAGGCAAATCAAATTAAAACTCTAAACATTCTCCTTCTCCATCTCCAGATAAACAGAATCTGCCACCCTTGAGAGACATCTCTGATTCTAACCTACCCATTTCCACTTGTCAGTGGAGCCTAATATTTTAAACTCAAGTTACATTCTGAATTTGTGGGAATGCCCACATATAATTCTCTTATTAGTGTAAGAATTTTACCCATTTAAAAAATTAGCTCATACTGTTTAATTTGTTCTAGAGGTTTTTTTTTTTTTATTAAACTTATAGAATGAATTTAACTACTAGCAATTCCTTGCTCTTTCTATTTGTGTGTGTGATGCATTGCATGTGTTAATGTATGTAAATTTGCACATGTACATGCCACAGCATGTGTGAAGGTAAAAGGACAACCTCAGGCATTGGTTCTCACCTTCCACCTTTCTTGACACAGGGTCTCCTGTTTCCTGCTGCAGATGTCAGGCTAGCTGACCCACGAGTCTTCGGGGCTTGTGCGTCCACTTCCCATCTCATGGCAAGAGCACTGAGATTACATTTCTACATAGGGTCTGGGATCCAAATCCAGGTCCTCATACTCTCCCAACACGTGCTTTGCCCACAGATTTCATAACTTAGATGAAATACCTTAAATCTCAGAATGAAAAATAGCATTGAGTGCTGGGGAATGCTGTGCTCTGGACATAATATAGCTGTTATGCATATTAAATCATAGATTCTGTAGTTACCTGCATGGAACTTACATAAGATCAATCAGGCTAAAATATTCAGCATACAGTAGAAAGGGGCTCCTGAGGCCCCATTCCCTAGCTGAGGAGCTATTAGCAATTCATGGCTGCTGGGGGAAGGACAGTAATTTTTCTTTGATGGGTGTCCACTAGTAGTTTTCATGCTTTAGTAGATGACTCTTTATCCTTATGCATATGGGCAGGCTATTGCCATATTTCTTGGCTATACATCAAAACTTGACAGTAAGACCCTATTGCTGAAGACAAAACACACTTGAATTAAAAACATGACCAAGTCAAGCTGTTAATGACCTGGAAGCTTCATCCCTGCTGGCTAGCTTTCCTAATGCTGGGAGGTATTACGTCCCAATTGGAAACAGTAGATTAAAAAAAAAAAAAAAAGACATGAAGTTGAAAGGGGGATGTGCTGGGGAGAGCCTGAGGATGAGTCAGAAAGATGGAGTGAAGAGTGGATATGATCAATACATTTAGGATTAGAGAGATAGTTCAGTGCTTAGGGCACTTGCTGCTCTTATAGAGGACCACAATTCAGTTTCTGGCACTTATGCCATAAGAACATGAAAGAAGGGAAAGGAAACAGGGTAAGTAAGAGACAAAACCCAGTAGATTCCCTTATCTTTACCAAGAGTACAGAATGGGATGGAGGTGGAAGGAACCAAAATCACTCTTTGGAATTCAAGGTTGTATCTATGTCTGTCATCATCATACTTAGCTTGATAATCAGTGTTTAATCATTCTTGAGTGTTCTTACAAGTACCTTTTAACGTGAGCAATACATTTAAAACTGAGTTTCAATTAAATGAATTAATATGTCTATAATATTCCCACCCAAACATGAGAATGCCACTGTCCAGAGCCAGGGCTGTGTGTCTTAACGCCTCTCACTACAACCTCCCATGTCACCAGAGGTTAGCTGAGAATTCAGAGAACCTATTCTTGCCCACCACCTCCCTCCTATGGCTCAATTAAATACACCATGTTAATGTCAGGTATAAGGAAAGGAAGCAGAAAACAGAAAGAGTCAGGCACAGTGGCTTGAAAACAAGCACTCATTGTCTTTTTAGCACACAAGTCTCTTTCCTCGGGTCATACTTTCTCATGTTTTAGTGTAAGAAAGTATATATAAAGATTAGCTCCTCCCCCTCCTCCCATCCACTGTTCTATATTTATAGTGTTTGTTTCACATCTCTCAGATACAACCTAGTCCTAGCACCTCTTTATTATAAGGGGTGTGTGTGTGTGTGTGTGTGTGTGTGTGTGTGTGTATGTGTGTGTGTGTGTTTCAAACAACTCCTCAATGAGCTTCCTCATGACTTTAGCTTTGCATCTAAAGGAAAAGGAGAAGATATATGCAATGCTAAGTTTGTTAGTTCATTATATACCCAAAGAAGGGCAATCAAGGGCCCTTGAGGATGTTTCCTTTCCTTGGGGGAAATATATATATTTACTGTTGGGTTTGTTACTCCTCTAGAAAGCCCTGAATAATACAATGTAAATCATAAATGTTCTGTCATACAACTGACTTAGCAATAATTATCCTGTGGAATAATAAGGATTAATGAATGACACAAGGAAGTATTTGGTTAATGGCAATAATGATGATTATCTTTTTTAAGCTTATAGAAAAGCAACTTGAAAGAAACTAACACAGAACTGCCTCTTTTAATTTTTAACTGTATTCTAAATACATATTCTTATGCCCATAGGTAAGGGTGCCTCTCATCCCTTATCAGAGAAGCTTCTTGTTGCAGCACATGGAGACTATTACAGAGATCTCCAACCGGTCAAAATGCGGAGAACAACTGGCTGTAGAGTACCCAACACAAGTTGATATATCTATAACCCAGTCCCTATACTGAAGGCTCGGGGAACATTATGGAAGAGGGGAAAGAAAGATTGAAAGAGCCAGAAAACCAAGACACTTTCTGCTAGATAGTGTCGTCTAGATGTGACAGGAAAGCTGTACCCATGAATTTCAATGTTATGAGTGCCTGAACAAGGCCAACAAGACAGTACCAGTTGACATACCAAAGTGGATAGGGGAAATTTCACAAGACCCCACCCTTAGGTAAACGCTATAGGCTACCAATGACTGCTGAGAGTTTCAGTCTTCTCCAGGTACAAGCTCCCTGAGAAGTTATTCAGTTCTAACTGACCAACCCTAAATATATATGAGCACACTCAATAGACTCAATAGGGTGTGTGTGTGTGTGTGTGTGTGTGTGTGTGTGTAATATTAATTAAGGAAAAGGTCATGAATTAAGGAGTGGATAAAATGTGGTAAAAGTTGGGGGCAGGAAGTTAGAAATGATATGAATATTGTACTCTTATATAAAATCCTTCAAATTAAATTTTTAAATTAAAAAAAAAACAGAAGTTTCAAGATATCTCAAAGGAGAGAGGGCTTGGAGTAGTGCTTCTGAAAATACGGCAAAGGCTGAGCCAGCATGAGTTTAGTGAGGCAATATTTGAGGAAGGAAGGCCAAGAGGAAAGGCAAGAATGTAAAGGTCTAAAGAAAAGCAGAACATTTTTCGTCAGTACTACTCAGAAAAGAAGAGAGCCCAGGACAGAGTCTGTGACTCACGACTAACAGTAAACCTTGATGAGTGTTAGTTCTCTGGGGCACCCCACTAGTGCTTACACCATAGTTCCATGACAGCCATTTTTATCATCTCTCACCCTTTGAAAGTCACAATCAGACTCTGGCCAGAGAAGCAAGTAGGCTAGCTGCAGATCTTCACCTCTCCCTTCTCTCCTCCAAATCTAATCCCCCAGTTTCACCCCCAGCTCTGTAGCAGACCTTCTGCTGCAGTCTCCCTTTCCACTCTGCCTCCACATCCAGTGGATCACACAGATCTTTCCCTCCAAACCCCCTTCCCCTCACTCATTGCTTTATCCCAGCCCCCAACTCCAGGATGCATTCTCAGGGAACCCAAAAGCTACTTTGGCCAGGGAAGCAGGGAGGCTAACTGCAGACCTTCAACTCTCCTCCAGTCCTCCAAATCCAACTCCCTAATTTCACTCCCAGCTCTATAGCAGACCATCTAATGCAGCCTCCTCTGGTCCCCTTCCCCAGCTTTGGTGGATCACACAGATTCAATCTTTCTTCCCCCCAACTCATCACTTTTTCCCAGCCCCCAATTCCAGGAGATACCCTACAAGAACTTGTCAGTCAAGCCTGCTAGAGAAGCAAATAGGCCAACAAAAGCAGGTAGGCTAGCTTTAGATCTTCACTCTCCATCCTCTCCTCCAAATCCAATCCCCCAGTCTCATCACAAGCTCTTTAGCAGACTACCTGCTGTGGCCTCTCCTCACTCTCTGCCCCATTCCTAGGGGACTCAGCAGACCTGGCAGAACACTCTGCTTTCCTCCATCCACTAGACCCCAGAGACACTAGACCCCAGAGACCCTCCTCCTAACCCATCCCCATTCCTAAATGTCAGCTCCCAACACATAAACTTACTGTACCCAGAACCCCCAGTGGCCATACCAATCAGGATACCAGAAGAATTCCCTACCAGGAAACACACAGCTACCACACCCTCCTAAGAACAAGAGAGGGCAACAGAAAGCAAGAAACAAAACATCCACCCAAATGAAGACAAGACCAGATGTCAGCACCTTGAATCTTCTCAAACCCAGATACCTAGATGCCAGCATAAAAACACAATCAATAGCTGCCAGGACAATACATCTTCACGAGGGCCAAGCAACCCTACCACTGTGGGCCTAAGAATTGCAACGTAGCTGAAGCACAAGACAAAGACCTTAAAAACAGCCTTTATGAATGTAATAGGGGTCTTTAAAGAGGAAATGAAGAAATCTCTTAAAGAAATCTATGAAAACACAAGCAAACAGTCGAAGGAAATGAACAAAACAGTTCAAGGCCTAAAAGTGGAAATAGAACAAATAAAGGAAATCCAAAATAAGGAAAATCTGGAAATGAAAAATTTAGGAATTCAAATAGGACCACAGAGGCAAACATTACCAACAGAATACAAGGAATGGAAGAGTGAATCTGAGGCATTGAAGGCACAATACAAGAAATGGAGACCTCAGTCAAAAAAGATGTTAAAACAAAACAAAACAACACACACACACACACACACACACACACACACACACACGCATGCGCGCGCGCACACACACACACAAACACCATCACCATCCTGGAAATCTGGGATCCTATGAAAAGACCAAAAGACCAACTCTAAGAATAATAGAAATAGAAGAAGGAGAAGAAACCCAGGCCAAAGGCCCAGAAAACATTTTCAACAAAATCATAGAAAAAAAAAAATTTCCCTAACCTAAAGAAGGACATGCCTTTAAAGATACAAGAAGCTTACATAACACCAAATAGACTGGACCAGAAAAGAAAGTCCCCCAGGCACATAATATTCAAAACACTAAACATGCAGAACAAAGAAAGAATATTAAAAGCTGCAAGGGAAAAAGACCAAGTAACATATAAAGGCAGACCTATTAGAATTACATGTGACTTCTCAATGGGGACTCTAAAAGCCCGAAGGGCCTGGAAAGATATTCTGCAGATTTAAAGAGATGACAGATGCCAGCTTAGACTATAAACAGGAAAAATTTCAATCACAATAGATAGAGAAAATAAGACATTCTATGATAAAAACCAAATTTAAGAAAAATCTGTATACAAATTTACCTTACAGAAAATGCTATAAGGGAAACAACAACCTAAAGAGATTAACCACACCCAAGAAAACACAAGGAATAAATAAACACAGACCAGTAAATCAAAAGAAGGCAAACACATACACACAACAACAACAAAATAACAAGAATCAACTACCATTGATCCTTGATATCTCTCAACATAAAGTGTCGTAATTCTCTGATAAAAAGGCACAGACTAACAGAATGGATATGAAAACAGGATCCATCCTTCTGCCACATCCAAGAAACACACCTAAACATCAAGGATAGACATCACCTCAGGATAAAGTGTTGGAAAACATATTCCAAGAAAAGTGGATGAAAGAAATAAGCTTGAGTAGCCATTTTAATATCTGACAAAATAGACTTCAAACCAAAACTAATCAAAAGAGATAGAGAAAGACAATACATACTCATCAAAGGAAAAATTCACCAAAAGGACATTGCAGTTCTTAACATCTGTTCCCCAAACACAAAGGCACCCAACACTTCTATAGCTTAAATCACATATCTCCCAAGGATAGTGGGAAACTTCAATACCTGACTCATACAAATAGACAGGTCATCCAGGAAAAAAACTAAACAGAAAAATGCTGGAGTTAACTGAAGTTATAAAGCAAATCTACCTAACAAATATTTACAGAACGTTTCACCCAAATACAAAAGAATAGACCTTCTTCTCAGCACCTCATGGAACTTTCTACAAAATTGACCATATCCTTGGGAACAAAGTAAGTCTCAACAGATTCAAGAAAATTGAAATAACACCCTGCATCCTATCTGACCACAAAGAATGAAACACTGAAACTAACTGATGTATAAATCAAATAGATGTAAAAGACATTTATATATGCACAGGTGTAAATTAAAGCTGGTCATCTACAACAATAAGCTTACAAACTATGGAAACTGAACAATTCAACACAGAAAGAAAAATGGATCAAGACATAAATGGGTCAAGATTTTCTAGAATTTAATGAAAATTAAAACACAACATACCCAAACTTTTGTGACACAATGAAGACTGTTAGAAAAAGCAAGTACATAATATTAAGTGCCTATGTAAAAAAACAAAGGCGAGATCTCATACTAGTAACCTAAAAACACACTTGAAAGCTCTAGAACAAAAAGAAGAAATTGCATGCAAAAAGTAGATGACAATACTCAAACTCAGGCTGTAATCAATAAAATAGAAACAACTGAACAAAATTACAAATAATTAATGAAATCAAGATTTGGTTCTTTGAGAAAAATAGTAAAATTAACAAAGCCTTGGCCAATTTAAATTAAAGGCAGAGATAAAATTTCACATCAACAAAATTAGAGATTAAAGGGGGACATAACAACAGACATTGAGGGAATCCAGAGTCATAAGGATCTACTTTGAAAGCCTGTATTCTTCCAAATAGAAAAATCTAAAAGAAAGAATAATTTTCTCAATATATACCAATTACCAAATTTAAATCAATATTATATAAGCAGTTTAAACAGACCTATAACCTCTAGTGAAATAGAAATAGTAATTAAAAGTCCACCAAACAAAAAAGAAGCCCAGGGCCAGATGGTTTTAGTGCAGAATTCTACCAGACCTTTAAAAAAGAGTTCATTTCAATACTCTTCAAATTATTCCACAAAATAAAAATAAGAAGGGATATTTCCTAGTTTATGAAGCCATGGTTACCCATAACCCAAACCATATAAACTGCATAAAGACCCAAAAAATTAAAAAGAATTACAGACCCTATTTCCTCATGAATATAGATCCAAAAATTCTCATTAACATACTTGCAAACAAAAACACATCAAGAAGATCATCTATCATGACCAAGAAAACTTCATCTCAGAGATAATAAACATGATCAACCATATAAACAAACTGAAAGACAAAAACCACATGATCATCTCATTAGAATCAGAAAAGGCCTTTGACAAAATCTAAGGCCACTTCATGATAAAAGTCCTGGAGAGATTAGGGATACAAGAGATATGTCTTAACATAATAAAGACTGTTGTAGGTTGTTTTTTACTCTTTTGGTTCTTTCCTTTTTGGGGGGCCCCACAAACCCAGCTCCCAAATAAATCACACACAGAGTCTTATTCTTTCTTATAAATGCCTGGCCTTAGTTTGGCTTGTTTCTAGCCAGCTTTTCATAATTATCCTGTCTATCTTTTGCCTCTGGCCTTTTATCTTTCTCTATTTCTTCACTTCTTTCTCTGTGGCTGGCTGTGTGGCTGGGTGGTTGGCCCCTACTGATCTCCTCTCCTCCTTTTCCTGCTCCTTGATCTTCATCTTCCTAGCTTTCTCCTCTGTATTATTCTCTTTGCCTGCCAGCTCCGCCTATCCTTTCTCCTGCTTTGCTATTGGCCATTCAGCTCTTTATGAGACCAATCAGGTATTTTAGACAGGTAAAGTAACACAGCTTCACAGAGTTAAACAAATACAACATAAAAGAATGCAACACATCTTTGCATCACTAAATAAATGTTCCATTGGCATAAACAAATGTAACATGTCTTAAAATAATATTCTACAACAAAAGGCAATTTACAATAAGCCTATAGATAACATCAACTTAGCTGGAGAGAAACTCAAAGCAACTCAACTAAAATCAAGAAAGAGACAAGGTTATTTACTCTCTTCACACCTATTCAATATAGTACTTGAAGTTATTAGCTAGAGCCATAAGACAACTGAAGGAGATCAAGGGAATACAAGCTGGAAAGGAAGAAATCAAATTATCTTTATTTGCAGATTATATGATACTATAATAAGTGACCCTGAAAATTTCACCAGGAAACTCCTAAAGCTGACAGACATTATCAGCAAAGTAGATGAACACAAAATTAACTCAGAAAAAGCTGTAGTCTTCTTATATACAAATAAACTGAGAAAGAAATTAGGGAAACAACACCTTCTACCATGGCCTTAAAAAATATAAACTATCTTGGGGGTGACTCAAACCAAACAAGTGAGGACTTCTATGATAAAAATTTTAAAATACTGAAGAAAGAAACTGAAGGAGATATCAGAAGATAGAAAGATCTCCCATGCTCATGGATCAGTAGGATTAATATTGTAAAAATGGCCAACCTACAAAAAGCAATCTACATATTCAATGCAATAATCCCCATCAAAATTCCAACACAATCTCATTGATCTGAAAGGACAGTTTTCAGCATCATAAAGAAACACACACACACACACACACACACACACACACACACACACACACACCCAAGAATAGTTAAAACAATCCTAAAAATAAAAGATCTGCTGGAGGTATCACTATTCCCTATTTCAGGGAAATATGAAGCTATAGTAATAAAAAGCTATAGCAATAAATCTATAGTAGTAAAATAGCTACAAAGCTATAGTAATAAAAAATAGCATGGCATTGGCATAAAAATAGAAACGCTGATTAATGGAATCCAACTGAAGATCCAGACACAAATTTACACCTATGGACACCTGATTTTTGATAAAGAAGCCAGAAATACACACTGGAAAAAAGACAGCATCTTCAACAAATGGTGCTAGTCAGACTGGATGGGCACATGTAGAAGAACGCAAATAGATCCATACTTATCATCCTGCAGAAAACTCAACTCCCAATTCATCAAAGACCTCAACATAAAATCAGACACACTGAACTGGATAGAAAAAGAAGTGGGGAATAGCCTTCAACTTATTGGCACAGGAAAAGACTTTCTGAACAGAACACCATCAGCCCAGACCACTAAGATCAATTAATAAATGGGAACTTTATCAAACTGAGAAGCTTCTACAGGATAAAGAACACTATCATTTGGACAAAATACAGTGTACAGAATAGGAAAATATTTTACCAACTACATATCTGATAGAAAGCTATATTCAAAATATGTAAAGAACTCAAAAAGCTAGATATCAAGAAAACAATCCAATTAAAAAATGGGATACTGATCTAAATGGAGAATTTCAAAAGAGGAAACTCAAATGGCCAAGAAATACTTAAAGAAATGTTGAACATCTTTAACCATTAGGGAAATGAAAATCAAAACTACTTTAAGATTCCATCTTACACTCACCAGACTGTCAATAAAACAAATGGCAGCTCATGCTGGCAAGGATATGGAGTAAGGGGCGTAGCAGGAATGTTAGAAGGTCTTATTAATAAAATCAAACCTGGAGCCAGGTATTGGGGTGAATGCTGGAAGATCAGAGAAGCAAAACAAGCCACAGCTACCTCACCTCGCCAGTTCCTCAGCTGATCCTGTTTCCTCAGACTGGAAGCTTCTGAGTCCTCATCCAGAATGAATCTCGGCTGAACTGCTGCCTGAAAGCCTGAAAGCTTAACCAGCCAAATGCTTAACCAGCCAAATGCTTCTAGTTTCTGGTCTCCACGCCTTATATATCTTTTTGTTTTTGCCATCACTCCCTGGGATTACAGGCTCACTTCTTGGGATTAAAGGCATGTGTCACCATGCCTGGCTGTTTCCAATGTGGCCTTGAACTCACAGAGATTCAGAGGGATTTCTGCCTCTGGAATGCTGGGATTAAAAGCATGTGCTACCACTGCCTATCCTCTATGTTTAATATTGTGGCTGTCCTGTTCTCTGACTCCAGATAAGTTTATTAGGGTGCACAATATTTTGGGGAACACAATACCACCACAAAGGGGAACACTCATTCATTGCTGGTGGTAGTACAAATTTTTATAGCCACTATTGAAATCAATGTGATGGTTCTTCAGGAAGATGGGAGTCAATCTATCTCAAGATCCAATTTTACCACTCTTAGGCATATACCCAAAGGATGCTTCATCCTACCACAAAGGAACCATGTCCATTGCTTCTCTATTAATAATAGCCAGAAACTGGAAACAACCTAGGTGCTCCCCAACAGAAGAATGGATAAAGAAAATGTGCTATATTTACACAATAGAATGTCACTGTTTAAAAAATAAAATTTGCAGGATTATGGAACTAGAAAAAAATCATCCTGAGTGATGTAACCCAGACCAAGAAAGAGAAATATGTGAATTTTATATGTGGAGAATAGCTGCTAAGTCACTGCTAACCAAGCTACAATCTGTAAAACTACAGAAGTTATATATAGAGAAAGGGACAAAGTAGGGGGCAGATAGATCTTCCTAGGAAAAGGAAATAGAATAGAGTTGTGGATTGATTGGGGGGGGCAGGAAAATGAGAATTAAGTGGAGAGGAAGAGAAGATGAGAAGGATGGAGGGAATAAGGGAGAGACAGATAAAATGAAGGGCCATTTGATGTATAGTATGGAAATGTAATATATTAGAAGTTTCCTAAAATATATACATATGTGAAGGTGATCTAAATGGAAATTGCCAAATAATGGTGGTGACAGAGCTCCATGAGGCCATCTATTTTCACCAAATGAAGTTTCTGGTACCAGGCTTGAGTTACATCTAATTTAGTTGTTGGCCAAAAGGGGTCCCACGGGAATTCCAAAAAAACAAAAAAACAAAAAAACAAAAACCCAGGCTGTTAACATGTCTATATGTTGCTCTCCACCAACTGAAAGTAAGTCCCTATTGGTGAAGGCAACAATTACACAACGCATAGAACACAGAGAAGCTGAGTTGATGCCTACAAAGAGCCTGGAGTTTGTCAAGTATGTTAGAACAGCTGACCACTGAGCCCAGGGATCTGGCCCTCTCTGCCTCCCCAGCACTGAGATTACAAGCATGTACCTCCATTCCTGGCTTTTTTTTGTAGCCTTTGGCTGGCCTAGAATTCATTATGCAGACCCCAGGCTGGCCTCAAACTCAGAGATCTGCCGGACTGTACCTCCAGAGTGCCAGGATTAAAGAAGGCATGTGCCACCACATCTCTCATGTTTTTTTTTATTTGTTTTTTAACATGGACCCCTGGAATGAGACATATGCTTTCAAGGCAAGCTACTTTTTTAATTAAGCCATCTCCTTGGTCCCCAGCTATGACTTTTGTTCCTCAAAGACTGTTCCCGTTCTGTCTGTCACCCTAATGTTGACCCCATTTCCAAACCCTTTGTGGTTGATGGGGCTAAATAGCCAAAAGCAATGTCACCTCTTCCTGACTGGGCCACCTGATCCTGTGCCAGCTCAGGGTGAGTATGGAACATGCAGGCTGAAGATGACTGAATATCTACCCAGATCATTGCTGGAAGATAGAATAGAGCCCCAGCCTACCTTGGGCTAAGAAGACTTAACATAAATAAAGAGCCTCTTCTTTGGCTTCATAGGACCTCAATCTTATTCATTCTCTTTCCTATTATTCCTAGATATACATTCCATTAAGGACATGTGGTACTGGTTTATCAAAGATTCATCAAGAATTATCAGAGTCACTGATGGTATTGAATATTTATTGACTATATAAATATTTAATAATAGACGGCATACCGGCATATGTATGAATTCATATGTATGAATTCTTAATGAATAAGAATTAAGAAAGTAGCTATTAATGAAGGATAAAATAGGAGCTAGGAGAATGGCTCTGTGGTTAAAAACACTTGTTCTTGTAGAGGACCAGAGTTCCGTTCGCAGCACCAGCATCAAGCAGCTCACAACTACCTGTAAATCTAGCTCTGAAGAATGAGACTCCCTCTTCTGCCTCTGGGCATCCACACCCACGTGTCATGCACACATTTACAAATAAATTAAAACTAAATTGGTTTTTTTTAATTATTTTTTACTATTCCAGGAAGAAGATAGCCCTTGTGTTGGGGTTTTCTGGGTCTGGGTCTTCAGGACATGCTTTTGATGGAGAATCTCTAGATATATGACTCTGAAGTCCCACCTCATCATTCAGCCTTCCTCAATTGTCCTGGGCATTCTCCAGCCCTGAAGGCAAGATACCAATGCCCTGCTGGGAACCTGCAGCACAGCTGTTACTGCTGTGACTGAATAGGCACAAACAGTACACAGCTGGGCCTGGGTTTCACCACTGGCCCCAAACTGACCACAGATGTGACAGTCATCACATCTTCTCCTTTGGAACTTGGATTCCAGCCTCTTCCTGCTGATCTTGCAGAGGGCTCAGTGTTGCATGTCTTGTTCTGGCTTCGTCAGCTCTAGTAACTTCCACATCTTGATTGTTCTCCTTAGGGTCTGCTTAGAGCCTTTCTCTGTGGACCATCCTTTCTGGCATCTTAAGATATACCACCATTCATTTTTTTTTCAAATCAACAGATTTACACTGGAGAAACCTGATGTCCACTACCTAAGCCATATGAGTAAAGTTACCATCAACAGTGATGTCTATCGTATCCTCACTGAGAAAATAAGCATGATGTCCAACCCTATAGACCAGGTGCATGCACACCTTTCCTCCCAGAAGACACTTAATTCTATCTTCATATCCATGTATGAAGCTTCTTTCTGGGTAGATTTCTTAACTGTTCAGTGCCTTCCTCTATGTCTACAGAATGCAGACAGCTGGATAACAGTTCTCCAAGGAATAGAATGAAGAAAGCATACACAAAGCTCTATACAACACAAGAAAACTCGTATCTCTTCCCCTCTCTCTCCCATCACCATAAATAGGCACAATAAGCATCCTCAAGGTCACTCACAGAACTTTTTCATACACTCTTGTTAGATCAAACAAGGAAAATAATGCATGGTGCAAAACATGTGACCCTGATTCTTTGTATCTTTGATAATATGTAATTTCATCTATTTTGTATGCACAGATGTATTCATGGTGTATGCACATGCACACACACACAAATGCACACAGAGTGCCACAACATATAAGTGTTCAGGTCAATACCCCAAAGCTCTGAGACCTTATATGCTTTTTTACAACCTTCATGGATTGTTGTAGTCTTTACAGCAATTACCCAGCAGATGGTAGCAAAGCGCCTTGGTACCAAACAGTCATTTCTACTTTATTCATACAAGGAAACAGAAGAACTAGAGGCCCGACTGTCCATCCAGTTAAGATAGGGCATAGGCGGGACACTGTTCAGTTTTATCTGAAGTCCAAGGACAATAGACAACAGAAACTCACGCTAGCACCAGGACTGGGCAAGGAAGGGGTGGAATCTGCTACTGAAACAATTAGAATTCAGAACATTACTTTTTTTTCCTGAGAGAAGTCTGTTATTACCATTATTGTTAAGAATCATCTACATATGAATGTTAAAAGGCAAATAGCTTGTTTTAAATTTTCTGCATATAGTACTGACTCTTACTTCTGTAACTAGAGGGACCAATTCTACACTTCTTGTTATTAGTAGGCAGAGAGATGGTAATTTACAAAACAAAAACAAAAAACAAAAACATGTACAAAAATTAAACACAAAATAAATAACCAAAATAATGATTTTTTTATCTGCCTATAAACAAAGTTTAATGATTAAGAGACTATTGTGAGATATTTGATTGCACTGTGTGAAGATATATTACTGTGATTGGTTTAATAAAAGACTAAATGGCCAATAGCTAGGCAGGAAGTACAGTTAGGACTTCTGGACAGAGAGAGCTCTGGGAAGAAGAAAGGGGGACTCACCAGCCAGACACAGAGGAAGCAGGACATGCAAGAGGAGAGGTAAAAGCCATAAGTGATGTAGCAGCACATAGATTAAGTTATAAGAGCCAGTTAGAAACAAGCCTAAGCTAAGGCCAAGCTTTCATAATTAATAAGAAGTCTGTCATTATTTGGGATCTGGCTAGTGGGACAGAGAAAGACTAGTTACATATGGTGTCCAACATGGGGGCACGTATTTCCACATAGGAACTGAGAAAGCTTAAAAAGAAAAGTTCCAAATAGACAAACATGGAGCCAGACATAGCTTCCTAGTCCCACAATCTCTCAGACAGGTCACAGCATACAGAAACACAGCTCCTCACTGCTGCCTGAGGACTGGAGCCAGCTGCCAGCACTTTGTGCCAGTACCTTGCACTAAGCTGAGCCACACAATGGCTGATGACAGTTTGAGATTTGTCTCATGTGGTCAGAGAATGCTGCAGGTGCTCAGTAAAGCCAGGTCCAGACATAGAAAACCTCTAAAACAGTACAGTATGCTTAAAAAATGTGCTTAGATGCTGAAGAATAAAAAGAAAATGGGTATAGACAGTTGTAGAAAAGATAGTTTTAAAATAATAAAGTATTCTTGTAGGAGGGAATGGGGGGTGGGTTGCAGGGGAGGCTGGAGGGGCAGGAGGAGGGAAGAGGGGGATCTGTGATTGGTATGTAAAATGAATAAAAAATTTCTTAATAAAAAAGAAAGAAAAAATAATAAAGTCTTTAAAGAGAGAGTAAAGTAATATTTTTTTAAAGTCGTGTAAAGATGGGTAATACACAGGACATCTGGATTCTGAATGGTACTTTGTTGACTTTGAATATTTTGAATGCTAATGAACAAAGAATAGCAGCTACTGAAAGACATTGGACTGTGGAAGGGACTGCTGAATTAAAACCAGTCTATACACTTTAGGGATGTCTAGGCTTCAAAATGTAAATTGGACAAGGTGTTGGGGGAGAGGTTATGCCTTTGTTTCCAAAGGAAATTAAAAACTATGGATTCCTTCAAAGTTAATCGAGATCGGACTTGACTGGGGAAGAGCTCCTGAAGATCTTGGCTACAGACATGGGGGGAAAGTAAAAAAATACTACAGGACAGGTGGCATATATGCTGATCCCTCTGCATGCGAACAGCTCTGAGACTGGATGAGTCAGTCCAACTATTGTTGGCTACATAGTCCTCATGACTTAGTATTACATGCCATACTTTCATATGGCTGGATAGAGATTCATATTACGGTTTGGTTATACAATCCAAACAGACTTATAAAGTTGACAGGTGTCCTTTACATGCTCAACATAAAACAAAAATAATCTTTAACTGACTTGTGCACACTGCACATTCCATACTTGTGTTAATACAGATCTATATGATCCCTTTAAAAGTTTATGTATTTTCAGAAAAAAAGAACCAGGCACCAATAAAGACAAGTAGTCTAGGTGATATAGTCCCTTGGAATGCCTGTGTTACAGTTTCCTCAAAAGTCTACATGCGGAACAACTTCAAAGCTGCTAGCTGAGATGGTCCAGTCTGACAGGTTATCCAGTCAAGACTTCAGATAAGTTCTGAAATTTCCCATTACACAGAGATTAAACAAAAAATAATACAGCTATCTCTGCCAGGACTTGACCATTATTCCAATTTCCTCAGGGTCCTCTAAAGATTCTGTTACCCCCAAACAACAGGAAGCAGTCTAGAGAACATGATGCTCACATTCCCAGGAGATGGGGTGGGTTATTTTTGGTCATTCAGTGGGTTATGGATATTTGTCATCATTTAGGGGAGTTGGTTACAAGTTGTTTTTGGTCATGGAAAAAAACCTGAACAAAGGGGATTAGATTCAGAGATCTCTTTCTGAAGGGAAAAGGGGGGATATAGTATAGAAATGATGAAATGAAAGGATGAATTGTTGAGTCTACTTTTGAACAACCACTAGTCTCAAATATTTTACATTGGTATGGATTTTTGTATATTGATACAAATTTAAGGTTATTTTTGTTATACTGTATATATGTCAATACTCTTGTTTAAGGTGTTGTAGTTATGCACCTTATTTAACAATGTAATGTATAGTTCTAGTCCTTAAAAGCTATTTGGGATAATAAAGAAATACAGGTTAGTAGTTAGGCATCTATAACAATCAATTTGTAGTCGTGTTAGGTATGTTTTCAAGGTCATACAGAGCTATATTTTAGATAGACAGGTGATCTTAAAACACTTCAAAGACCTAAAGAATATGACATTTAAAATGTTTTAATAACATAAGACTTTTCATGACAGTGAGACACATCTGCTCCTGGCAGCACCAATTAACTTTAAAAAAGGATGATGGGCATCAAAGAATCCCATATGGCATTGGCTTTCAATGTGGCAAAGCTGGCCATTTGGGCAAGAAACTGCCCTGGTCTCAACTGCTGATAGTATGCTGTCCAAACTGGACCAGCAGGACACAAAAGAAGGCAACTGCAAAGCTTTGCCAAGACAAGTTAGGACAGTCCTTCAAAATTCCTGCTTCAGAGAAAAGTCTGTCAGATATTCTAGGTCTGCAAGCTGATGATGGATGTTCCAATGTTACAGAGGAACCTTGGGTGACTGTCCAGTCCACCAGCTGTTTTTGTCATTTCTATAGTTTGGGCAGTTGCTTGCTCTGTACTTCCTGTTTACTCAGGTAATATTATCTCATTCTCAGGTCTCTGATGGAGATGAAGATGAAATCGTTATAGTTACAGTTTCCTTTGTTACCAAAATCAGAGAAGAAACTCACAAAAGAGGTATAAAGTGCATGAGATTGAGAAACATAAAAGCTTAATTTGTTTATCTAAGGAAATGTTTTGAAGTCTAAAAAGATAGTTTTGGGTTAGTAATACAAGCCACGATTAAAATGTTTTAGGTATAAAACTTTGAACTTGTCAAGATAATATAGTTAATAGAGTAATTGCTTCAAATTTGACAAATACAAATGGACTGGATATTGTAAGTAAAAATTGCCTGATAATTGTTCTTATTGTGTATAGTTTTACTATGTTAGAGTTAAAACTCTTTCCTTTTTATTTAAACAAAAAGGGGGAAATGTTGTGAGATATTTGATTACACTGTGTAAAGATATGTCACTGTGATTGGTTTAAAAAAAAAGCTAGATGGCCAATAGCTAGGCAGGAGGTATAGGCAGAGCTTCCAAACAGAGAGAGCTCTGGAAAGAAGAAAGGGAGAATTGCCAGTCAGATGCAGAGGAAGCAGGATGGGCAGGGGGAATGGTAAAAAACCACAAGCCATGTGACAGCATATAGATTAATAGAAATGAGTTCATTTAAGTTATAAGATCTAGTTAGAAACAAGCCTAAGTTAAGGCTGAGCTTTCATTATTAATAAGAAATCTCTCTGTCATTATTTGGGAGCTAGCTTCTTTAGAGGCATAATGTTATTTGAGAATGCTACTGGAGAATTTCCTTAGAAGAAACTTGTTGAGCCTGGTCTGGTGACAGATCTCTATAATCCCAGCATTCAGAAGGATGAGGTAGGAGAATTTCTGAGAGTTCAAGGCCAGTCTGGGCTGCACAGAGACTCTGTCTCAAACAAAATGAGAAAATTATTGAGGTTGTATGTGATTTTTCTTTTTTCTCTTACCATAGAAGAACTCCCCTCAATTCCACCTCTGAGATAAGAGGCCATAGTGGGAGCAAGTGAGAAGATTGACATGAGTCCTTCCCAGTTTGTGGAAATGATAGACTTGTGTCCAACATTCTCTTAAGAATAAAAGGGATCAAGACCAGGGCCTTTTACTCTGTGGTCCATTATTTATTTTTATTGTTGTACAACAAATAATCACAACCAGAGAGGTTTGACACATTAATTCTCATTAAATTGTTGTGGCTTCAGACTCTGAACATGGCCAGAGAGGTGCTTAGCTTCAGGGCCTTACTAGACTGTGATCAGTATGCTTGGAGAATTGAGGTCTAATATGATGCCAGCCTTGGGAAGGTCCCACTTCCAATGTCGCACCACTACTAACAGAATTCAATTCATTGCACTTGTAGGACAAAGAGCCTTATTTCCTTTTAGGTGTTGACAGGAAGTTCATATAGACCATTGACTAGAGGTACACTCAGTTCCTAACAGCTGCCCACCTACATAAAGCACTGTGACATGACAGACAGGGTTTTCAAAGTAGCAAAAGATAGAATGAGAATCTATCAATAGAATATAGATCTGCAACTGTCTCTAATAAAACCATGGAATCACATATACACAATCACACACATTCTAGCACTTTATACTTGTCAAGCAAGTCATAGAGGCCTTGCCTCTATTAACAATGCAAATGAGCTAAACACTAACTAGTAAGCAAAAGGTAGGAGAGCCACCCTAGATTCTCCCACGGCTGAGCAAGAGGAGTAGATTATATTTAAGATAGTGTTTACTTCTGCATGTGGGCCGTATGAAAGATCCTTCACCTGAGTGGTCTTAGAACTTTCTAAAAGAGAATATGAAGGCTGAGCAAACATATGCTGAATGCTGAAAAGGATGAAGCTGGAAATTTTTCTGACTCACATCAAGGGGTAGGACAACATCTATATGAGTAGCTAAATCTCAACAATATTGTGGTGATATTTTATTTGTATGTTAATAAATAAAGTTTGCCTGGAGATCAGAGGAAATAGCAAGCCGTTTTAAGTAAAAACAAAAGCTAGGCAGTGGTATCACATGCTCTTAATCGGATCATTTGGCAGGCAGGGTCTCTGTGTGTTCAAGGCCACACTAGGGAACAGAGCCAAGCATGGTGACACACTCCTTTAATCCCAGTACCAACCACAGAGACCTAGAGGTCTGTACAAACAGGCAGTGACAAGGAAGTGAGGTACCTGGGCTAAAAGCAAATGAGAGGGCAGAACAGCAAGGCAATAAAAGCCTGGGTAGACAGAAAGTTGTGGCATTTTGGAAGTTGCATAGCTGGTGAGGTAAGATTGGTTGGTGGCTCTCACTATTTCCCTGATCTCTAAAGCTTTCACCCCTACATTTGGCTCCATGTTTTTTATTTAATAAGATGGCTTAGAAATTCGGCTACACAATATGGTCACCTACAGAAGATTAACACAATAACACTACCAGTTGTTATGCCAACATGGGGAAATTTTAAAAGGCCCCACTCCTAGATGAGGAGCTATGGACAATTAATGATTTCTAAAAGAGGGAGAATCTGTCTTCCCCAAGGAGGAGTCCCCAATAGGCTACCCAGTCTCAAGTGATCAGTCCTAAACACATGTACATATGAGTGACACTAAATGGACTTGGAAGATTATATTTATATATACACATACTTGCATTGTGCGTATTTTATATACATATAAAATTATAAAACACATTGTATATATGTATTTGTATATATAATATTAATGGTTAAAGAGAAGACTAGGAATTTGAGAGGGAGTAGAGGGGGCAAAGGAGGAACTGGAGGGGCAAAAGCAATGTAAATATAGTACTCATGTATGAAATTCTCAAAAAATTACTAAAAGAAAAAGAAACAAGAATCCTCTAGCAGAGAGCTTCAGTGATGGCACCACACATGCTTTTGACAGCCTGGAGAATGCTGATATCCAGCCAGAAAGAGCCAACTAGAGAAGACATTCACTGCCTCTTCCCTCTTCTCATGCCTGTTCTTGACTCTGTAAGGAACTCAGAAAACTAGGAAGAAGAGGTAGAGAAGATAAAGAACATTCATCCTCCCCTGGTCCCCACTCCAGGGATCCAGTCTGAAGCAAACCCAATCTAAAGAAGAAGGGCTTTAAGTAATAGCTGGTTTTGATTCTTATATAAGACTGAACACTAGTTCTCTGGTTGAAAAGAACTTACTTTAGATTTTTAACAGGGGTGAGGAATTCCCTACTAAAGTGTATCCAAAAGGACAGTTACAGGGAGAATAAGGTTGTCTCTTCATATATTTTGAGTCTGCATTACTCCACTATAAATTACAAAGATTTTTGGAAGTTCAAATAGGGGAAATGCTAATTTATAGTAGATTAATTGAGCTTTTTAATATATATTTTATTTATAAGTCTAATGATTTTTATTTTAATCTTTGACTTGAGCATGGAATCTTGTCAGAATAGAGTTAGAATCTTGTGAACCTTCTGACTCAATACACAGCTGATGAGATTTTCATGTTGGTTAATTTTTAAAAATAATTTATTTATTTGTATTTTGTGTGCATTGGTGTTTTGCCTGTATGTATGTCTGTGTGAGAGTATTGGCTTCTGGCACAGGAGTCACAGACAATTGTGAGCTACCATGTGGGTGCTGGGAATTCAACCCGAGTTCCCTGGAAGAGCCCTAGTGCTCTTAGCCATTGAACCATCTCTCTAGCTCTTGGCTAAATTTTTAAAAAATCATTTTATAGATTGATTTTATGTTTCAGCTTTTAATTATTTTTAATTGACTTCCTTTTTAAACATTTAATTAATTTTAATCATCTGTAGTATGTGTGTGTGTGTGTGTGTGTGTGTGTAAGTATATGCACATTGAGTTCAGAATCCCTTGGAGGCTGGAGGAATCAATCCCTCTGGAACTGTAGCTACAGGCAGTTGTGAGACACCTGATATAAGTGCTGAGAACTGAATTTGAGTCCTCTACAATTACAGCAGTCTGAACTGTTGATCCCTTTCTTCTCCAGCCCCTTTATATCATCATTTTAAAAACATTTGCTTGTGTGTGTGTGTGTGTGTGTGTGTGTGTGTGTGTGTGTGTGTGTGTGAGAGAGAGAGAGAGAGAGAGAGAGAGAGAGAGAGAGAGAGAGAGAGAGTTTTAGTTATAATGTTTTAAAATTTTACTTGTGTGTGGTCAACATCTACCTTCCAAAACAATGACATACAAAATGTACCTCAGTGACATTTGTTTCATCTTTTTTTTCTGTTTTTGCACCCTTTTTTCAATCCTGAATCTTTTTTCCCATTTCTTAAAATTTTTATTATTAAGAAATTTTCTATTCCTTTTACACACCAACCACAGATCCCCCTCTCCTCTCTCCTTCTTCCCCCCAGCCTTCCCCCCAACCCACCCTCCCATTCCCACCTCCTCCAAGGCAAGGTCTCCCATGGGGAGTCAGCAGAGCCTGGTACATTCAGTTGAGGCAGGTCCAAGCCCCTCTCCCTGTACCAAACCTGCACATGTCCCACCACAGGCACTGGGCTTCAAAAAGCCTGGGAATCCAGTGCCTGTGATGTGACGCCTTGCACAGCCTTGGTGCAGTGGGAAGGGGCTTGGACCTGCCTAGGCTCAGTGTGCCAGGCTCTGCTGACTCCCCATGGGAGACCTTGATTTGGGGGATGTGGGGATGCAGGGTGGCTTGGGAGAGAGGGACGGGTGATGGGAGGAGGGAGGAAGGGGTATCTGTGGGTGGTATGTGGAGTGAATAGAAAATTTCTTAATAAAGAAAAATGAAAAAAAAAAAGCCTGCTCATGCACCAGGGACAGATCCTGATCCCACTGCCTTGGGGCCCCCTAAACAGTTCAAGCTAAACAACTGTTCACCTATCCAGAGTGTCTAGTCCAGTCTCATGGGGGCTCCACAGCTATTGGTCCACAGTTCATGAGTTTCCACTAGTTTGGCTGGCCATCACTGTACATTTTCCCATCATGACCTCGATGTCCCTTGCTCATAGAATCTCTCCTCTCTCTCATTGATTGAACTCCTGGATCTCGGCCTGGAGCCCGGCCATAATCTCTGCATCTGCTTCCATCAGTTACTGGATGAAGGCTGTATAATGACAGTCTCACTTCACCCTGTCCAATATGCTGAAGCTGAGAAATAAACTTTGGACAATACTCTTGTTTCAAACAGCTTATTTGTGCTATCCAGAGGACTAGGCTTTAGTCTGCAGTGGCATGTAGTCTGAAGCATCTTTCTTTTACTATATATTATTAGTTCTTTGAGAACTTCATACAATGTGTTTTGATCACATTCACCTTCCTCCAACTCTTCCCAGACCCACCCCTACCTCCCTTCCCACCTAACTTTGTGTCCATTTGTTTATTTTTCTAAACAAATCCAATTTGTGCTGCCCAAATATTCTTCAACGTATGGCTGTAAGTGTTATAGCTCTAAAGGAAAAGGTATCCTGGTAGTTGGAAGCCAAAGAATACCTATAACTCTGAAGGGAAAGTATCCTCACAATTGGAAACCAAGGAATACCTATAGCTCTGAAGGGAAAGGTATCCTGGCAGTCAGAAGCCAAGGAATAACTTTAAGTGTTACAGCTCTGAAGGGAAAGGTGTCCTGGCAGTTGGAAGCCAAGAAATACCTATAGCTCTGAAGGGAAAGGTACCCTGGCAGAAATGTTACAGCTCTGTTCTGGTGGGCGGGGAGGGGGGCGGGGGTGAGAGACAATTTCCCCAGCAAAGTATTTCAGTCCTTGCTCTGGGAAAAGTTTCCCCCAATGAAGCCTAACAACTCTGCTGCATCAGGGGAGGGTTTCCCCAGCCTGGTTGTTAAAGCTCTGCTTTGCTCTGCTCTGCTCTGGAGAAGTGTTAAAGCTTGGCTCAGCTCCCCCCCAGAGTGTAACAACTCTGTTCTAGTAAGGGAAAGTTTCCCCAGCCAAAGTGTTACAGTTCTGTTCTGCTCCACCTCCGCTCCACTCCACTCTGGCAAGAGTCATTACAGCTCTGTTCTACTCCAGCTAAAATTGTTACATCTCTGTTCCACTCCAGTGAAAGAAAGTCATTACAACAAACTTCACACGAGGTTTATTGGGAGGGAGGAATGCAGGAGAGTGGCTGCCTCTGACAGGGTAGAAAAGGGCAGCCGCAAACTGAACAGTTACAGGGCTTATATTGGGTTTCCTGGGGGCAGAGCTTTCCAAGGTGGAGATTTTCAGGGTGGGGTGCTGTGTTGCATTCAATACAGGGGCTGTACCTTAAGCAACTGCTGTCCTAAAGGGCAATTGCAACTCCACAGCTACCAGCAGTGGTTTGGCCAGCCATAAGAGCTGCAGCCAGGCAGGAATTCTGTTCACTCAGACACCAGCTCTATCATGGCCACTAAAGGAAACTGTCTAAATCTCTATCCTTCTATAGAATTTAGGATTCAAAGGTTGAGGTGAAATCCTCCTAGCTCAGAAAGGCTGAATAGCAAATAGCTAACTTTCTGTCCTTGCTCCTGTCTCCAAAAAAAGGGGCGTCCTCCTGCTCAGGCCCCACTAAAGAACCCTCGCTACACTTAGTTCCTTCCTACCACTTCCTGTCAGCTAGTTGCTGACTCAGCCTCCTGCCCCTAGGTATTTTATTTAATCAAAAAAAAAAATGCAACATCTTTGCATTGTTAACAAAAGCAGCAGAAACAAATGTAACACACCTTTACACAGTTAAAATAATATTTTACAACAGTAGGGATTGGTATGATATCAATTCCTGAGCTTGAGACAAGCTCAGAGATTGGTTGGATTTTGTGCTTGAAGACTGGTTGTTTTTTATGCTAAGGGATTGGTTGGATTTTGTTTCCTGAGTTGGTTAGGGGCAGGGTGTGTTTCCTTGGCTCTGGTCTCAGAGCCAGGGTGTTCTTTCACTGGCTCTTTTAATCCTACAATGGCCTTCTACTGGAGTGAGGGTGACTTATCAAGGATGCTTTTAAAGTAAATTGAGGCATGATGAAATTTTGAGAATTTTATTGTAGTCATGATTTGTGAAGCTCCAAATTAAAGACAGTCAGTGGCCCCATTGAAGGAACATCTGGAGCCTTGTAGGGCTTTCACAGGGCAGTCACCAAAGTGAAGCAGATTTGGTTATACTTATACAGTTGCTTATCTTATTTCTTATTATTAGAAAATGCCTATTCTATGGCTGTCTCCAACTCTTGTACTAACTTTTGGGACCCTATTCCTTATACTGGGTCACCTTACCCAGAGTTAATACTTGGGGAGTTGCTTAGTCTTACTGCAACTTGATATGCCATGTTTTATTGATTCTCATAGGAGACCTGCCCCTTCCTAGATGGATACAGAAGAGGGGATTGGGGGTTGGGAGTGGGGTTGGGGTGGGTAAGGAGGAAGGGACTGGAAGGGGATATAAAATAAATAGATGAATTTTTAAAAAAGAAAATGCTATAAGTGTAGGTTTGTTAGATACTTCGGGTACATTGGGCCCATTCCCACCCAACCTGGTTCTCAGAAGATATATGTCACGATCAGCGGGGGGGGGGGGGGGGGTGTCTCAAACTGCATGGCTTAGTCCTACATAACCTAGATTTTTTCATATACATATATAGAACAATTATAATATGCTGTGGTTAATATAAATTCTCAGTCTGTCTGTCTGTCTCACTTATGGTACAATTTCACCACACTTCAGGGAACAGAAACTTAAAACTAATGAATATTTGTTTTTACAGATACCTATGAACATTTTAAACCACAGTGGACTGTGAGTAAAGAAACCACAGAAAACAAGACTACAGATTAAGGGTGGGTGCTATCATATGAAATTAAAACAAAACAAACAAACCAAATTAATTTTGCTTATGTTTGCAACAAAGTCATGCTGAGGGCCCACATAAAGCCTGACCATTAGTGGTTTTGTCTGCTCAGAATGTCTTAGGGCCATGGTAACAACAGTTTCAGTTTCAAGTACACTAGCAGTGTATGAACATCCATCATGGTATTCGTATCTCCGTCTTTCTCTTCATCTCTACAGTATCCTTCTGCTTTATAGTCAGTCCTCTTTTAGACTAACACAATGGATGTGGTTTGGTTTTCTGTTTATTTGTTTTTGTTTTTAATTATTTTGGGGACTTCTTTTTTATTAAAAATATTTTATTGAAAACAAAATTTTGCTTTCCTACAATATATTCACTGTTTCCTCTCCTTTTACTCCCAGATTTCCCCTACCTCCTTACTCATGCAACTCCACATCTTCTTTCTGTCTTTAGAAAACAAACAGATTAAAAAAAAACAGAATAAAACAAAGGAAACAGAAGAAATAAAAAAGAAAATCACAGGAAACACATACACATGCTCACTGGAGATCCTTGATCAATTTGGAGTTGACTTTCATGCAGGGTAATAGATCTGGATCTATTTTCTTCTACATGAAGTCATCCAGTTTGATCAGCACCATATATTGAAGATGCTGTCTTTTTTCATGTATATATATATATATATATATATATATATATATATATATATATATATAATTTATATATATAGAGAGAGCTTCTTTGTCAAAAAAACAGGTGTTCCATACTTGTGTGGAGTTATGTCTGTGTCTTCAATTCTATTATATTGATTGAGATGTCTATTTTCATGCCAATACCATGTTGTTTTTATTACTACAGTTCTGTAAAACAAATTGGAATATGGGGTGGTGATGCCTCTAGTAGTTTTTTTTAAATTCGGGATTGTATTAGCTATACTGACTTGTTTTATATTTCTATATGAAGTTGAAGAATTGTGCTGGAATTTTGATGGGGATTGCATTCAATCTATAGATTGCCTTTAGTGGGATGGCCATTTCACAATATTAATGATCCGTGAGCATGGGAGCTCCTTCCATCCTCTGGTGTCTTCTTCAATTTCTTTCTTCAATGTCTAGAAGGATTACACAAAGAAAATTTTGAAATTCTCTCAAATCCAAATGTACCATTGTTATTAGCAATAATTCTCTTTTATAAACTCTTTCTCATTATTTCTGCAACAGCCAGATGGCAGAATTACTAATATCCATCCTTCATTCAGCAGATAAGAAGAAAGACTTAATATCACCAATGTGCTTACTTCACTACATATAGAAGCGCAGGGGGTTATTTCCCACAGAACTCTTTGTTTCATGAGATGCTTTCATTTTGTGTTATTTTTCCCAAACCTCAAAATTCAGTAAGGGGAAGCAGAGCAGCTTTTCATTTGCCAACTGCTTGTAATGACCACAAATTCACATCCTGAGTAATCATGAATACCTTCCGGGGAAAGCACACAGACCGCCTGAGTTTCGAAACTTCTGGAGGAAAGAGCTGGTGGGAGGTTGTGCCTGAGAGCTCCCGGGACCTGAGTGAGCAGGCACAGGAGCACACAGCACAGGGCTGTGAGGACAGGTAGGTACACTAGGTTGAGTTAGAACCCCTGAGGGAGATTGTGCTTCTGACAGACAGAAGCTGGATTCTCATCCTGTCTTTTCTGTTGACCACCTGGTGCCTTGGTTTGGATTGTAACCCCTGGGGGAGATTGAGCTCTGGATAGACAACCAAAGAACTAGATTCACATCCTGACCCTTCTGTTGACCACCTGCATGAACTGGTGAGTCAGATGCCCATTTGGGGCCTTCACTTACTTACCTGCCAAAAGGCAAACTACCCTTTGATTTCACTTGAGATTTGAAGTGATTTCCTTCTAGAGTTGCCTGCATTTCCTCTCTGTAGCCACTCAGTCTTACAAAAACATGTTCTAGAGGAAGACTGGGATTTGATCAAATGTTGAATTTGAAAACTATAGTTCTAATCTAATATTGTAACACAGAAAAGTATTGTGCAGAGCTATTTGCCTGAACAGTAGGAATTTTTGAACTTTTTCAAAAGCTGTGGGCCACTCCCATTCACCTCGTTATAACAAATGCCAAAGAGCAAAGCATCCCCTGTCCATTGTTGGATTTGGAGGTGATGGTGTCAGTTGGCTGACATATGCAACTCAAAAAAACCCACTTCATTTTTTAGAGTTGTTCCTAAAATAACTACATATATCCAAATTTAAATACAATAGCTTAAATTCTATTTTTTTAAAAAACCCACCTCTACATGCTATCATAAGGATATAATTTAATAGATAAAATAAACATAAATTCTACAATATTTTAAAGTGCACAGATGTTTCTTACAGCATTGTTCATAGCGGTAAAAAAAGAAATAATCAAAATGATCATGGACATGTGTCAGGTTTAATGAATCCAGAAATATGCATTCATTTGGATTTTTTTAATTTGAGTTAAACTGCTTACGCAATTGTAGCATTCTAATCGCAGGAAGTGTGCAGTTCAGTGGCATCAAGTTCATTCATGTTGTGACATCCTCACTCCCATCCAACTCCAGAACTTGGTCATCTTTACAAAGTGGAACCATATCCACTAAACAGCTGCTCCTCAGCCCTTCCCCAGTCCTTGGCAGCTACCATTTTACTTTCTCCAAAATTAAGTAGTAGTAGTCAGGGTACCTCATAAGTAGAACCACACAGCATCTGACTTTCTCTGACTGAATGACTTTGCATATTTTGTTTTGCCAGAATCTAGCATTTGGCTTTTGTACTTAAGGCTCTTATATTAATTAAGGATGTCCACTGACAAATCAGTGAAAAGAAGTTCTAAGTGGATGGAATGACCATTTGTATGGTGTTATAATTTGGGTAAAATAATACACAAAGAGGAGAGGCAAGCGATGAGAGGAAAAAGGAACATAAAGTAAACTGTGAAACTGATGATTTCATATTAATTGTTGGGGAGTCAGGAACATTTAGATTCATGCAAACTTTATTTCTTTTTAGTTGAAATTGTTGTTTGATGTTCTCTAAAAAACAAACAAACAAACAAACAAAAAACAAAAAACAAATTGGTCAATTTAAGAATAACAGAAAATAAATGCATACAATGTTGACAGGCTAGAGAGAATCAACTAGGCTTCCAGTTCCTAACATAGAGCTTAGAATAATATATAAGATAGAGTTCTTGGATATGAGACCTGGCAAACCCAGGAAAGAAATCAGAACCAGAGAGATTAGTTATTAGATTGGGTGAAAGGGATTGCGTTGATGTATTTAACAACAAAAATCAAGTCAAAATCCAGGTTTCCCAATATGGGAACAGTTCGGGAAAGAGACACCTTTAACACACTTCCCCAGGGTCACTGCCATTCCTACAGGCAGACTTTGAACTCATGAGTGACAGCAAATGCTCCAGAAGCAAGCAGCATCTGACCTCCATTGCAGTACCATCCCCACCTGCCCCACGAATAACAAGAGTCTGGAGTTCATTTCAGTACTGTCGACCTGGTGGAGCACTGTTTTCTCCTGGAGCAGAACTGTCAATATCGGGAAGGAAGAAAAGGCAAGGTGAAATGTCACAGAGAGTAAATTATTGTCACAAAGAGGAAAATATTATTAAGATCCTGAGCCCAGTAGACACAGCCCAGGTACATGCAAGTTAGGCAAACAACAGACTAATGATAATTATATTTGCTCCAGTGTATTAAACACATGTGATGCAGCAGGTAAGTGTTTTTTGTGACTTTCAGTTAATGAAATGAACTTAGTAGTTCTGAGTTGCTAATATATGAAATGGACTTAACATCTAGGATGTAAGACTCTTAGAAGGAGTAAGACCTTTGGTGCTCCAGTGCCTGGAATTCAACGTGAGTTTTAAAAAACAAAAGTAATGCACACTCTAGATTAGATGTGTTCTTTTTTATAGACAGAAAAGCACTCATCCAATCATTTAATGGAGAGAAAATGAACAGTGGAGGATTAGACAGCATAAATGTAGCTTCAGTATAAGGTTCTGGGAGACGTGACAGAGGATTGTACTATAAAGAAGCAGGGGTACAAGAGGTAGAGAACGGGACCTAAAACTAAAGGCTTTGCAGGGCAGGCAGTGAGGTGAATACACTCAGGGCTGCAGAGCAAATTCTGTTTGAATTACTAACCTCCAAATTGTGGGGTTCCTTGAAATGTTTGCAATTTTCCCCAATAGCATGTTTCTTTTTCATCATGAATGAAGTGCAGCAAACCGACTAGCTCTCCTATGCTCTCCCTGAAACTCAGATCCAGTTCTGTTTGTAGAAAACAAGCCAGTCTAGGGTCATCACACCCTACATGTACCCAATTCTCATCTAAAGAAAAGTCATCCTTCTTCACTCCCTGCAGACTCTGGTGCCTGTGAATGGCTGTCAGTCAAGCCCTAGAAACGACTGAGTTCAGTGCCTCTTTTAGCCTCATCAGTATCACACTTCTACGGCCTGGGATTTGGGTGCCTGCCTTCCAATGGACATCGTTATTCACAAAAGAGACAAAGCTGGACACACATACCAAAAAGGAGATGACCTGCTGGTTGGTGTGCCGAAGGAAGCCACAGTTCTTGGGGTAAGTCCATCTTGTTGGAAGGAGAACACGGAAGAGATATACAGAGACTATAGAGGTTTAGTGGGTCTGGGAGCATCCTTGACTTGTTTCTGGCTGACTCCACAAGCTAACCAGAATGTGAAATACAGCTGTTCCAGAAACTATACTCTCCTAGGGGCTTTCATTTAGTTACATAATTAAGTAATTAAACTCACTCTTGCTTTTTTTTTTTCACCAGAAAACTGCATAATTAAGAAATTAGTTTCTTCTCATTTGTCTTTAGTGCAGATTTCTGACTTAGACGCATGATTTTATTAGTCTGATTAAATTAGGTCTTCTTACTTGAAGTTTGGTTCTCAAACATTTTCAGATGACACCATCTAGATCGCCTTTATCCACACATTTCTGTGTCCACATGAGCTGCTGTAAGACATCCAAGTATCAACATCATTATTCCTCATAAGCTGGACCCTATTCATCATTGGGTTCTAAATACTTCCTATTAAGACCCAAACTCTATTCCTTCCCATCTTCAGAAACCTTACCAAGTGTGTCTTCTGGGATTTGGGTTGAGCAGGGTAGACTCAGTGACTCCCAAAACAGTATAGATAATTGATGTAGCCCCTTGGTTGCTTCTCATGGTTTGGGGGAGGGTCCTTACTGCTGAAGACACTGCGGACTTAGGAGACAGGACTCAGGTGATTCAAGCTGGTTCTAAAAGCATCTTTTCTTTGGTTTAGTTTCCATGGTTCCAGAAAATACTATGCCAAGGAAAGGAAACAAACAGCCCTACCCAACTGCAATACTATGATCCACAACTAACCAGCATAACAAGATATGAATAGAGGTGAAATAAGTGGCACTCACAAGTCAGCGGCAACCAACAGCTATCTAATTGGACTTAAGGCCAATTCAGCAGGAGGGAAATTGTGCCTAGGAGGGGAAACCTAACCAGCCTCCTGAGACTAGTGAGGTTATGGGTCTTAGAAAAATAATCTACTATAGCTACTTAGCTATACCAGCATAATTCCTTACCACATCTTAAATATTAATCATTAGATGCTTTATCCATCTTTTTTTTCTCCAAACATTCCTCTTCTTTGTTGAGTCAGCAGCACATTGTTTCCAGAAGACACTCTGTCAGCAATTCTAACCTCAAGTCATTGAAAGGAAGTCAGCACTGTCTTTGCTTCTCAGGACTCTGAGATCAATCTTTTAGCTGTCTTCTCACCTCTGGAAATTCCCACTTCAGAAACTCATGTCATCCTACTCGGCGATTATTTCACTACCTGCATACCAAGACCTTGGCCCTTATATCACTCCCACTGCTTTCAACAGATAGATAGATAGATAGATAGATAGATAGATAGATAGATAGATAGATAGATAGACATATAGGTAGATAGATGATATATGGGAAGATAGAAATGTATATAGAATTATATATATATATATATATATATATATATATATATGTATATATTCATACTTGCCTGCTGATTACATTCCTGATTGCTTCCCACCTCTTGGTGGTTTTATTTCTCTGCCAAATATTTTTCTCTTTGCTTTTTTACCATGAGCGTGTGTGAAAAGGTGTGTGTGTGTGTGTGTGTGTGTGTGTGTGTGTGTGTGTACCTACAGTGCACAACTTCAGATTCTGTATATGAAAGGAGAGCATGGCACTTGTCTTTTCCCTCTCATTGTTTTCTCTTATCTCCCACCTCTTGGACCACTCCCTCTCCCCTAGCAGTGCTTCTTCCATTCTCATGTTTATGTATATATGCCTACATATATATTTAAATGTATATTTTTCATGATAGAGAAAAGACATTATTTGTCTTTCTGAGTTGGTCTTATTTTATTTAGTATGATGATCCTTTGTTCCACACATTTCCATGACATTATTTTATTCTTCTTCAAGGTTGAATAAAATTATATTGTGTGTAAAGACCACATTTTGTTTTTCTATTCAGCTGCTGATGGACATCTAAATTGTCCCATGCCTTGGCTATTGTGCAGCAATGAGCTTGGCTGTGAAGGCCTCTCTGTGATATGCTGACTTTGATTCCCTTGGGAACATACCCAGAAGTCATCCTCTGGATCATACGCTGGTTCTAATTTAGTTTTAGTTGTTCCAGGAACCACCATGTTGATTTCCACAGTGGCCACACCGGTTTACGTTCCCATCAGCAGCATTTAACAGTTCCTCTTGCCTCACATCCTCATCAGATGTGTGGTCATTTGTTTTCTGGATGATAGCCAGTCTGACTGGGATGAGAAGAAATCTGAAATCAGCTTTTATTTACATTGCTCTAATTAGTCATTAGGATGCTGAATGTTATTTAAAAATATTTGTAGTCTATCTTTATTTGTTTTGAGAATTGTTTATTCCACTCACGAGCCTATTTATTGGTTGTTTTTGGTTTTCTTAGTGTTTAACTTTTGGGGCTATTCATAGGATATATAGTCATCAATGGTTTTCTCCCATTTTTCAGTCTGTAATTTCATTTCCTGTTTGTTTCCACTGCTAGGCAGAAACTTTTCCATCCCATGCAATCTTGTTGATTCTTCCCATTGTTATCTGAATTATTGGGTTCCCTTTCATAAAATACCTTCATCTTGAAGTGTTTTCCTGATGTTTGCCTCTGGCAGTTTCTGAGCTTCAAATCTTACCTTAACGTATTTGTTCTATTTTGAATTATTTATGAGCAGGTAAGAGATGGGGCTCTAGCTTCATTCTTTGACATGTGGGTTTCCAGTTTCCCCAACACCATTTGTTGAAGACACCTTTGTTAAATATTAGGTGGCTATATCCATGTGTGTTCTCTTCTGGATCTTCTATTCTATTACAATGTCTCCCATCTATTTAGCCACAAATCTCTATCCCTGATGGCCCCATCCTTGATAACATGCTCCAGTAATACTTCATCCCAGTTGCCATGAAACTTGTCTTTATATGGTACATGTAAGAGGTAAGATTCTACCACAATGACTTTCATTTGTTTCATGCCTGCCTCTTGGTACATGAGTATTCAATGATGAATTGTGGATATTCAATGATTAATTGTGGTAATAGATGACGTCTCGTACTTTTGAGTTACTTTGTTTGTGTGTAAATTACAACATATACCCAGCAGTGAATAAGAATATGGATTCCAATTCAAACTAGAGAGTCCAAAAAACATTCCAGGTCTTTGACATTTGTGCAATTTTGTACAACTTAACTCCCTCGTGTTCCTCATCTGTAACACAGATGTGATGAATACTGCTGAGAATGCAGACACTTTACACACGTTAACTAGTCTGATACTTGGTGCTGTGACAATCAGAGTGATTCTTAAATTCAAATTACAAATAAAAAAGGATGAGAGACAGCACTAGAAATACAATGCTCACCGACTCTGTGAGGCCTGCACTGACACTCCAGTGGGAAGTTCCTTCTCCATATTTTCTTAACTGTGCTCTAGTCCAAGCAACTTTCCCCAAAAAAGAAATGTTTTGTGAAGTAGTTTTCTCAGAATTACAACATTCACATGATCACTTTCTGAGTTTAATGAGCCTTTCAAAAAATAAAAGAGGTAAATTTTGGATTTTTTTTCTCTTAGAATAGGCATATTTGGTACTTGTGGGGTTTACCCCTTTTAATACAGGAAATCATAACATATTTTACACTTCTTATAAGTCAGTGTATATTCAAATAATCCTTTGCATCTACTTAAAAACATGTTCTAGAGGTCTATGTCTTGTCTTTTGCAGACCATCCAGATACTATGTGCCCTGACGATTGCAGGCTTGGGGGGCATTTTGGTGTCAGTTTCCTACTCTCCCTACTTCAACCCAGCAGCCTCCACCACTCTGATGTCCGGGTACCCATTTGTTGGATCCCTGTGTGTAAGTAAAGTTTGATCTCCGAAAGCATTTATGCCTCCTAAATATACACCAGGCATTCAGTCATAGAATAGCTTCCTCTTCAAGAGGAAAGAATGCAAGAGGGAGCCAGCTCAACATTCCTGTCATCATCTCATGTCCTGTCTCGCCTATTCAAAATCAGCACCTCAGGAGGGACCTGATTAGGACAGGAGGCAGGAGGAGAAGACAACACACTGAGTATATCAGCACATTTCTTATCTGACACCACATCCTGTTAGACAAGAGGGATATTATTACAGCCCTCTTTTGGGCTTTGAAGAGGCCATTAGATTCTACCCATTTTAAGAGTAATCCACTTCTCAGGTAGAGAGTAAGAAACACTGGTTAAACAGTAACCTGGGACCTCTATCAGATGTCACAGGTTTGCAGACATTATCTCAGTAATGACAAGATTCATAGGAAATACAGGCATTCTTCTGCTTCCAGGTAACCCTAAACATCTGTAGAGTTTTGGGGCTTCTCATATAATGGCTCATGGGCAAGGGCCCCTACTGCAGTTTATTTTCAGAGTAGCTAGCACAATGTGTACCTCCTACCAACGATCATTCCTCTTCATAGAAAATCTTGTAAAAATGAGGGAAAGAGGCGCATTCTGAGAAGATGAATTATACAAAGGGGTTTTAGTGACCATGGTCCCTGCCTGGACACAACTACACAGTGTGCAAGAAAGTCTGCTCCTGTCCCCAAAGTACAATTTGTCCTGGAGTTTACTGTCTAACCAGTGGTGACAGCCTCCATATTTCAGTAGTGAATCTACTGCCAGTTCATTTTTGTCTCTCATTATCTGTGACTACCCAATACTCAAGCCACAGGCATAATCAATGTCTCAGCTTCCCAGACCACCATACCTCTGCTTGCTGGGATCCTAGTACCACTGGGATCAAAAACTGCCTTCTGGGCAGTTATAATAAAGGTTTCATGTTGGATCTTGTCCTCCTGGTTTCCTAAACTCTGGGTAATACTCATTCCACATACACCAATAGCTTCAACTCCATATTTTTCTGTCCCTTGCCGTATGAGAGGCTCTTTCTGAGTTGCTTCTGTTGGTTTCCTTATCTCCATATTGTCTCAAGTCATTGATCACTCCCAAGCCCCTCTTTCAATATTAGTAGCATCTGCCAGGCATCTGCTGCATCTTGCCTGCAGCAACTTCTGCTTTCCAATAACATAAACTCAGTCTCCCTGACCAGATGCCTGTTCTTTAAAGTCAGCATACATAACCATCCCAAGTAGATATGAAGCCTCCCTAGCAATATGGACATGTCATTCCTGCAGGATTGTCTCCCTAGAGGTTTCCCACTGCTTTCTGTGAGTGGTTTGAAAGCAGTTTAGGCCAACTCTTTCTTTTCTCTCTTTCCTGAACAGTTTGCCATTGCTGGATCTCTCTCAATTATCTCTGGGAAAACCTCAGTCAAACCCTTTGTAAGTATGAAGACCACCAATCTCCAGTTGGTTGTATTAGTTGGAACCTCATAGGTAATTCTTCTAGTTCCAACCCTCCACTGCACAGTTTAGGGAAACAAAGCTCAGAACAGGTTAGAGGGCATGTATTCTTCTGCTGGCCCACTGACACACTTGGGATGTCACTTCTGAGATGAATGTGTTCATTTTCCACATGTGATGGGAGAAAAACTGAAACACAGAGTAGAAAAGAGCTTGCCCAGTCACACACAGAGAGATTAGCAACAGCAGAGATGGGAGTCTACATTTCTAAGCCCAGAACTATGACCCCCATTCAATGCTGGGAACTCTTCAACCACCCTAGGACTCCTGGGTTTATACTGCAGCTTTCTGTCATCAGGAACATGTGCCAGCTCCTAAACCACCTTGTGTTCTCAGCCATAACTAGCCAGACCCTGTGGTTTCTGGAGTCAGGGTGTGCCTTTCCACCTGGGTGGGTATGTGGCAGGAAATAGGAAGGGCTGCTACCCACAGGAGCAACAGTGTTACTGCTTCTTCCTACTGCATTTTCAAGGCTACTGTCTGTTCATTGTATTGTGTCAGGGTGGGCATAGCTAGAACCACAGGAACTAAGCCCACACACCAATACTTCTTTCCCTTTCTTGGAAGATAAAAGAAGGTGCAAATTCGTCAACTGCTTGTTCAGATGAAAGTACATTATCTTTCCTTTGGCCTGATCACCCTGAATGGACTGTATTAAAGGGTCTCAGCATTAGGAAGGTGGAGAACCACTGCTCTAGGGTATCCAACCTCTTCAGGTTGCTTCCATTATTCTCTAAAGCTCCTTTTTATATGAGGTAAAACTACAGTCTTGGTTCTCCAGAGGGTGCCAAAGGCCATATTGTAAGAGGTCTTCAGAGGACAGTTCTGGGAGCTTTGGGAAGTCAGTGGAGATAGTGGCAGCAGGCTGAGGATCCCCATCTCAGTGTTCAGTGTCATAGAGAGTCGGGAAGCCAGCCTGTGGGGAGCTGCTCACATTCTTCCTCTCAAGACATGTTTTCTAACTGTCTCATGGGACAAACTGCAGAGCGCTGAGCGATACAATGACAAACTATCCATAGTCTGCCTGATAAGAGGCCACAGAGTATATTAGAAACAACTCTGGGGAAGCAGCACTGGAGTATAAGAGGCCAAGAGCGGGGCATCCTGCACAAAGCTGTGATGAGACTCCGATACAGACTCTGTCTTCCAGGCACTGAGCAGTCTGGCCTCCAATGCTGCAAGCTCTGTTGTTGCTGCAGCTGGCCTCTTCCTCCTCACCCACAGCCTCATCACCCTGGGGACTGCCTCTCCACACTGTAATTCAGAAAAGAAATTTCGGTCCTTATTACCTTCTCCGGAATCCCACCATTGGATGAGTGAAGGCAAGAACTGTCTCCTTGCTGATGTCAGTGTCATGGTAAGTCATTCCAGACTAAGTATCTTGTCATGTAAAGTCCCAGTTTCTCCCCTTTGGGTAATTTCTGCTTTTTCAGCAATCTCTGGTTTTGTTGGTCTGACTGTCTGGGGCAGACAGGAAAAAAAAAAAGAAACAAGTATGACAGAAAGTTAGCAGATTGTGCGTTGGGGGATGCATGAAACACAGCAGAAAGGGGAAGAAGGGGAAGAGATGAAGAAAATACAATGGAGAGTTTTAAATCACAACAGGCAAAGCTATTCTTTGGTATTTGTGTTGAGCTTGAACTTGGGAAGTTCTTTGGGGTTGTTTCCTGGTGCTGGAAAGCTCCACAGATTAGAGAGGTTTGCCTTCTGGTCATATGTACTCTGAGACTTGGAGCAGACACAAAGTGCTTTCTGTCCTCAAGTGCATGTCTGCTCAGGGTTAGCAAAGGGAAGAGAGGGTAGGAGGCAGCTAACCAGTAGATATGACTCCTGTGAAAAACATCAGTGTTCCTGGGAAGAGTTTTCTTGGCACCTTTTACCCAAATGTGACAGCCACCACCTACTGATAGTAACAAAGCCTGGTTTAGTCCATGTTCTAAATGTAGGGTTAGAGTGTCTAAACCCTAACAATGAGTCTTTTAAAAAAGAAGATTGTTCCTTCATGACTTCTCCTAGTGAGAGCAATGAGTGACCAAGCCGATATCTTTCATTCCCTTGTGTCTGTCTGACTCAGGAGTCTTAGAGAATGCGTGAAAGTTTTTGGACTCACATCCCTCTATGAGTCTGACCATGTGAGGAGATCAAAAGTGTTGACCTGGGAGCTTGAGGAAGTGAAAGAACAGAGTCTTATCTGGTTAGAAGTGAGCATGAGAAAGCCCAGGAGGTCATACCACAAGACAAACAGGGTAAAGCAATGTGAAAGATGCATCCTCCCACTGGGATACTGGGGGATTGCTTTAATTAGGATTGATTTTAGCACATCAAATTGTCTCCTACGCTCATACAAGTAGAGTCAGAAAGAACTTCCTCAACATCAGAAAAGTTGTAGCATTGCAGAGTAAGTCAACCTCAAAGGGATGCTAGTACTTAATAAATATGGCATTAATCTGGACAAAAGTAACTCTGTGTGTGTGTGTGTGTGTGTGTGTGTGTGTGTGTGTGTGTGTGTGTGTACTTAAGACTGGAAGAAAATAAAAAGGAGCTAGAGGAAGGAAGAAATAATGATGACATAGGTTGCAGAAGCGAAGCTAGTAAGGACTCTAAAGTCAAATTATAAAAGCAGAATCCTGGGAGTCTGCACATAAACAGGTGCTAGAGACGAGGATCCAAAACTGTCAATGCCTGGGTAAAGGTTTAGGGCTGTCAGGCTCAGCTGCACACACCAAGAGCCCTGCAGATGTATTAGAAACAGAGACTGAAAAGTCGTTTGTGACTACTGGACAAGGAAATGGTACTCAATACCACAGGAGGTTTCACGAATCTGCCCTCAGCTCACCTAATCCCGTGCAGATGGCACATGGAAACTCACAGTTCCATAGATACTAGGAGGGATTCCAATAAAGGGATTAAAACTGCTTCTGTATCTCTGATATTCTTAATGTCCTTACAAAATTAGACTTAAAGCAATTATCTAGGGACATATCAATAAATCCCACTTATAAGATTATTACATATTGAAGACGCACACTGATACCAACACCATCGCATATGCACTTAAACTATATAATGATAAACATATGGGAAATGTGAGAAAAATGTGGTGGTATTGTGCTCCCCAAAATATTGTGCACCCTAATAAACTTATTTGGGGTCAGAGACAGAACAGCCACTAGATAGACATAGAAGCCAGAAAATGGTGGCACTCACACCTTTAATCCTAGTATTCCAAAGACAGAAATCCCTCTGGATCTCTGTGAGTTCAAAGCCACATTGGAAATGGCTAGGCATGGTGACACATGCCTTTAATCCCAGAAAGTGAGCCTTTAATCCCAGGGAGTGGTGGTAGAAAGCAGAAAGGTATATAAGGCATGAGGACCAGAAACTAGAAGCATTTGGCTGGTTAAGCATTCAGGCTTCTAGCAGCAGTTCAGCTGAGACCCATTCTGGATGAGGACTCAGAGGCTTCCAGTCTGAGGTAACAAGACCAGCTGAGGATCCAGTGAGGTGAGGTAGCTGTGGCTTGTTCTGGCTCTCTGATTTTCCAGTGTTCACCCCAATACCTGGCTCAGGTTTGATTTTATTAATAAGAACTTTTAAGATTCATGCTACAGAAAAATGCTCAATCCTGTTGAGTGCTGCAAGAATGCAGGTTTAGCAAGCAAATGTGCAATGCTCCTCCACGGCCTCTGCTTCAGTTCCTGCCTCCAGGCTCCTTCCTTGAGTTCCTGCCTTGACTTCCCTCAGTGACTGATGGTCTGTTACCTGGAAGTATAAGCTAAAATTAACCCTTTCCTCTCCAAGGTGTTTTTGGTCTTGGTGTTTTATAATAGTAATAGAAACCCTGACTAGGACAAAACCAAAACGTAAGAACAGGACAGTATGCTCAAAAGGACAGGGGTCTTGATAAAGAGGAACTATGACTAGAAATAAAAAAAAATCTTAGAAATTAAAAACTGAGATCAATGAAAAGCAGATTTAATGCATCTAAAGAAATATCTTATTAAATCATATCAAATTTGAAAAACATGAATGACACAAAGGCTGAAGTTACAAGAAAGGGTTGAACATGAATGTAAGTTCTAATAGAAAAATGTGGGAGAGAGAAGGAGACTATGAAAAAATAATTATCTAAGAAATTTTCATGAAATTGCACGCTGAAGGAACGCAGGGAAAAATCCTACAGGGTAAGTGAATCTGAATCCACACCTGAAAGCAGGATGAATGAAAAGCACCAAGGACAAACAGGAATTGGTGAAAACAAGCAGAGACAGGTGGCCAGTCACTCTTGCTTCTCATCTCTGTCTGATCACCAAGAAACCTGAATGAGAAAGCAGAGAACTGAGCCATTGCCTCTGCTCCTCCTGGTCTCCATTGCTGAGGGCTTCAGTGCCCACCCTACCCCGCCATGCCACGCCACGCCGCGTCGCGCCCCTATCTTCTCTCAGTAGGGCCTAAAGGCTTTGTGTGTGGTCCCACCCAGGTCTGTGTTCCTTTGCAGAGCGGGCTGGTGGTGATGCTCATCTTCACTGTGCTGGAGCTTTTCCTAGCTGTCTACAGTTCTGTCTTTTGGTGGAAGCGAGTTTACTTCAACAAGCCTATGGTAAGCAAGTTGATATATCTGTGATACCCCCCGTGTCCCCACTCTGAGATACAATGATTCAGGCCCAAAGGATCAGATGGAAACCGACTTTAATAATAAAAATAAGAGTTCACTGAATGGTCGCCTGGGATCAGAGAGTGCCTACAGGGCAGCAGCGCTGAAAGAGAATCCCTCCCCATGAAACTAGCTGGCTCTAGAAGTTAGCTCATGAAATTTCATGAATGAACCAAAACTTAGATAAAAAATACATGGGGAAGAATAAGAGTTTATACAGCCTTGTTCTTATCATGGACACGGACGTCTGTCTCCACGGCCAAGCCCTTGCTAATGTGATTTTACCAAGATTTTACTGTTTTGTTTTTGTTTTTCTGCTCTTCCCCTTGCTTTTTCTTACATTATAATTTCAAACTGTTTTCATTTCTCCTAAATGCTATAGCAAAAAAGAAAATGTTATAATTTCAACAAAATATGCTTCAACACCGAGGCTACTATAAATCAACAAGATGAGGAAATGGGGAGTGATATTTGCTTGAACTAATACTGCTCCAACTATATATTATGATAAAGCTGCAAAAGTACTACTATGAAATATTACTATAATATATAATATATATCATATATCATGTATTTGAAGGAAAGATATGAAAATATTTTAAACCTTGTCCCCAAAATCAAAGTATTAAAATCTATTAATAAATTTTATTCTTCTAGAGTGCATTTTTTTTCATGTCTGAGTCACAAGATCATACCCAACTTATCAAAAGCAGTTTGTTGAAGCCATGAATGTGAAATACAGAAGAAGAAGGAGAAGAAGAAGAAAAAGAAAGAAAGAAAGAAAGAAAGAAAGAAAGAAAGAAAGAAAGAAAGAAAGAAATCCAGTGCTCATGGCAGAGCACAGCTAGACGTTCCTGAAATCCCAGCCTTGGTAGATCCCAATAAACTTCTGAAGAAAAGCTTTCCTGTGGTACTTTCAGTATGAGTCACTTCGTTTCCATTGAAAATCATTTCCTCAAAGTCTAAGTCAGCAAGATTCTATCATCCAACAGTCCACAAGGACCAAAGACTTTATAAATGTCTCTGAACAGAGTGAACAGACAGTGTCTCATCCGTCTGATGTTAGATGAGAAAGTGTGCAGTCCTATAGTGGTGGAGGCTGATGAGGTCATGCAGCTGGGTAGGATCTTTCTCTGTGTTACTTGCACATTCCTGTTGCTAAAATATTAGACATTATGCATTACAAGAACATTTGAGATCCTTTGAAAATATGACAGCCTGTGCAAGGACCTGGGTTTGATCCCCAACAATGGAAAGCAATAATAAAGCATAGCTAGGCATGATGGTTCATGCCTTTTATCCCAGCATTTGAGAGGCTGAAACAGGACTGTCCTGAGTTCAAGGTCAGCTTGGCTGCAGAGTGAGACTCTGTTGCAAGAAAATGACGTATTTCTGTCTCACATGACAATTTCACATGCATTAGGAACGGGGTATTGCATTTAGGACCTTGGATATGCTAAGAAAGTGCTCTACCACTGAGTTAGCTCCCCAACACACTGGCTTTATTTTTTATTTGAATTCAAAGACTATAATTAATCATAGTATACTCTCTCATCTAAGTACTAGAAAGAATAAGTCATTGTACATAGATAAGCAATAGCAACTTCAATCGTGGATTGGAAAAATCAACATTGCTCACCTGTGGTGATATATTGTGTACTCTAATAAAATTTGCCTAAAGATCAGAGAACAGAACAAGCCACTAGATTAAACATAGATGCCAGGCAGTGGTGGCACACACCTTTAATGCTAGCACTCAGGAGGCAGAGATCTGTTTGGATCTCTGTGAGTTCAAAGCCACCCTGCACTACATGAGATTGACTCAGTCTGGGAAAGGAACAGAGCCAGGCAGTAGTGGCACACACCTTTAATCCCAGTACTTGGGAATCACATGCCTTTAATCCCAGAACTTGAGATCTCACGCCTTTGCTTGAGAAGTACACAGGCCTTTGATCCCAGCACTAAGAAGGAAGTGATATGCTAGGCGGAAAAAGATAGTGAGGAGACAGGAACTAAGGCTTTTTGGCTGACAGCCTTTTGAACTAGAGGCCTTTGGGCTAAAAAGCTTTTCAGGCTGAGGAGTGCTAGAGGTAAGATGTGGCAGTGGCGTGTTCCTTTGTCTCGCTGATCTTTCAGCATTTACCCCCAAATCTGGCTCCATTTTTTTTTATTAAAAGACCTATTAGAATTCGTGTTATACTTGCCCAAGAAAGAGAGCTTCCAATATTCTCCCCATAAAGAAAAGTGCAACTGAAATAAATATGTAAGGTTTCCAAACATACAAATGTACTATGGATTAGTCCCCTACATGCCTGAGAACTCTTAAAAAAGACAACTAAAATCTATAGAGAACTCAGAAAGCAGGGTGTAAACAGAGCTGGTCTCTTTTTCTTGGATTCATTTGTGTGTGTGTGTGTGTGTGTGTACATATGTGTATGTGAATGCATGTGCCTCAGAGGCCAGATGTGTCAGATGTCCCTTACAGACAGTTATGAACCACCAGATATCCGTGCTAGGAACTGAACTCCAGCCCTCTGAAAGAGCAGTACACACTCTTTTATCATCATCCTTGTCGTCATCATCATTTATATATAATGGCATGGGTGACGACAATGAGGGAAAGCTGGTGAGATGATCAATCCAGCTTCCACCCATGCCCAGTACCAGGGCTGTGAGATAGCCCATCCCAACATCCACCTCATCTATGGACTGCTGGAGGATTGAAGGGGCCAGACTTGCAGATCCAAAGTTGCAGGGTCTCCATGATCCAGGACAACAAAAAGATATCCAAGAGGAGTTCCAGTGAGGGCCCAGTGTCGATAGTATAGCAGGACCCAGAGGCCTCGAACCAGACCAATGACTCATTGCAATGAACACTCCCAAGTAATGACCTGTGAACTAAAGGGTATGCTGTGTGACTCACTGTGATACACTACAGCTTCCACACCGATATCTTGTTTGTTTGTTTGACTTTTGCTTTTAAATTTTGTTTTGTTTGGGGGGTAAGATTGCAAGGTCAGAGGGCAGAATCAAGGAGACAGGAAGATGAGTATGATCAGGATGCATGATGTGAAATCCAGGAAGAATCAATAAAAAGTTTTTAAAAAATATATAATGGCATCACTTCTCTCCTTCCTTTCCTCCCTCCAGCCTCTCCCAAGTCCCCTCCTTTGAACTCCTTTCATGCCTCCTCCCTCCAAAATTGATAGCCTTTGCCTTCCTGATTACCATTGGTATATAGAGCATATATGCACAAATACATTAATATAATTATTATAATAATTATATATTATTATATATTCATAATAAAAATGGCTGTGTGTATATGGTTTCAGGGCTGACCCCTTTGTATTGGACAACCGGTTAGGGGACACATTCCTAGGAGAGGCTAACTCTTCCTATCCCAGCAGCCATTAGTTGCCAGTTGTTCTCTGTCTAGGGGTAGAACCACATGAGATTTCCTCCCTCTCACACTGATGTATCTATTGATACTGCCGTTCTTCAGATCTTGTTCACGCAGCCATTTCTATCAAAGACTGTTTCAAGCAGACATCCTGGTATTCTGGCTCTTACAGTCTTTCTACCCATACTCCTAAGACGTTCCCTGAGCCAGAGATGCAGGAGCTGTGATATAGATGTATTCACTGGAGCTGGGATTCCCACAATCCACTGATCTCTGTATTGTATCCAGTTATAGTTTTCTGTGACAGTCCCCACTTGCTGTAAAGAGAAGCTTCTTTGGTGAGAGGTGATAGCTACACTTATCAGTGAGTAAGATTTACAATGTGGTTAGGAATTACACTGATCCAGCAAAGTGGAGGTAGTAGTTTTATTCTAAGGTCCTGACCTCACTAGCCCTGATGGGAGAATACATAAATTACTTGTCTTCTTGGGTCTGAGCTCCTTCACTCAATATAATCTTTCTAGGTCCATCCATTTACCTACAAGTTTCATTTTTTTTTCATTTTTTAAGGCTAAATAGCATTTCATTTTGTATATGTACCACATTTTCATTATCCATTTTTCTGTTGAAGTGGATGTTTCCACTTCTTGGTGACTGTGAATAGGACAGCAATGCACACTGCTGAGTATGTGTGGAATAGAATGCCAACTCCTTTGAGCATATGTCAAGGACTGGGATAGCTAGGTAATAGGGTAGATTTATTTTTCATTTATTGAGGATTCTCCATACTGATTTCCAGAATGGCTGCACCAGTTTGCATTTCCAACAGTGACTGAAGATTCCCCTTTCCCCATGACCTCACTAGCATTTCTTGTCAATTGTTTTTATTGATCATTGCCATTCTTATTGGAATAAGATGAAGTCTTAAGGTTGTTTTAATTTTCATTTCCCTAATTGCTAAGAATGATGAACACTTTCTGAGTTATTTCTTAGCCATTTTTATTTCTTCTGTTGAGACCTCCCTGTTTAGATCCCTTGCCCACTTATTTTATCCCAAATACCCTCTTTATTGGCTTTCTAAGAAAACAAAGAGCTGCTAAATGGCCGAGTCATCAGAAAGGTTGCCCGTATTTACAATTTAAAGAGCGGCTCACAGGGTTTTCACAGTGGCAGTATCGTAGCCAATGAGGTTTACCCTTGCCCATTTTTAATTGGATCATTTGTTTCTGTGACTATCTGTTTTTTGAAATCTTTATGTTCTGGATATTAATCCTCTGTCAGACATGTAGCTGGCCAAGAGTCCCTCCAACTCTGGATCTCTTCACTCAACTGATTGTTTCCTCGGCTTCTGCACAAACTCTTAACTACTGAGCCATCTCTTCAGCCCTGAGAGTGGATCTTTAGTTTCTTACCACAAGAAGTAAAAACAATAACAATGTAAGGTGATGGATACATTAATTGCCTTCGTTATAGTAATCATTATGCGGTGTATATGTGTGTTAAAACATTACCCTGGACACTGTAAGTATATGCAAGTTTTAAATATACTTTAAAAATCTTGAAAACATAATCACAAGTTACTATTTTTATACTATTAAGAGATGCTGTTAAACAAGAACATTTTTCCTAAAAGAAGGAAATTCCATTTGCAAAAGGATGGGGGTATGGCTGAACAGCACAAACACAAGCTTTGGAGACAGAAGGACAGCCTCCTTCACCTATGCCGGGTGTTTATCCTCTGGCAGTTGGGCCTTTCCGCTTCTCGGTTTGAGCACTGCTCATTGTCAGAGGTGCCACTGCAGCGCACATGGAAGCGAAGCGCCTTACACAGTCCCTGGGACATAGCAGATGTGCCAAAGGCTTCGTTCCTTTATGTGTCCTAAGCAAGTCCATGAAAGTTCAGGAGTTGTAGTGGGTCCAAACAACAGCATGCAAGAGTTAAGAAACCCTGGTATTTGTGATTGCTGCAAGCGAGGAAATAGCTGAGAGGATTCTTGCATATGTTGTTTGGCCTTATTAAACTGCTTACCTCTGTGATTTAGCAGTTGAAATCATAACAAATACATAAATATAAAAGATTGGTCTGGAAAAACAAAGTTCTACACCATGTATAATTATAATTAGTATTTGGTAGAGACGAGAGCATAATTGTGAAATATATGTGTGCACGTATGTATGTATGTGTATATGTATACGTGTGTATATATATTAATACAGATACAGGCACTTGTTTTGTGGGTACCATCTATCAAATTTTGTGTTTACTACATGCTTTTTAAGCAAGCTGATAACAGTAACTTTTCCAGGTTTCCTCTGTGAGAATCGAGAGGGCTGGTACACTCTAGAATTCTCAGATTCTATGACTCAATGACTGGGATTCTGTGGTTCTAGTACTATGTAATTGCTACGGGCTCATTGCGGAGGACTCCATGTGGCCCTAGGGGGGAAATACATCATGATTATGGCTACAATATCCTTTCACTACTTCCCCTAACAGAGCTCTGCCACTGAATCATGGCGTCACCATCTGAGGAGAAAAGAAGGACCCATGTCATCACTATAGATCCAGAAGAAACTGTCTTGACTGCCTTTCCCTACAGACCTCATAACTCTCTGCTGGATTTCCTGAAGGGGGAGCCAAAAGTTTTGGGGGTGAGTTTTGCTTTATCTTGGACCATCCCAGAAGGGAGGAAAGGGGCCGCATCTCCACTTTTTTCTACAGAGGTAATTCTGTGCAATAGTATTCAGGGAAGGAGTTGATCTCCCTTCCTTCCTGGCATTTCATCTGCAATGTATCCTTCTACAGTCGAGGAAGCTCACTAATCTCCACCCTTCCCAGAGGAGCTCTTGACAACTAATGGATGCTGCGGGACAGCAAAGGAATCAGTAATTTTCTTCAAAAATGTAACTGATAAGTTTTGCTCATGCTCCAAAAAATAATCCCATAGCCCTGCTTATATAAGCAACTCTAATTAAAGTCAGCAAGTCATCAAAAAAAAGACCTGAAAATTAAGGACTAGTTGGAAAGAAGAAAGGGTCATCATGGGAGGAGGATGGGAGGAGGACAAAAGGGCTAATACGATAAATACATTGTATACACATATGAAATATTTTTTAAAAGGCAGCACATCTAAGACAAGTGCTTATGAAAAAATGGATCCTCCAGAGAAGAGTCATCACATGCTATTTCCCTGAATTTTGATTAAAAGAGAGAGAGAGAAACAAAAGATCTCTTTAGAAGTGCAATGCACAGTTTGCCTTGGGTCTGTATTATACATTAACTCTCAGCAGTCAATGAAGAAATGTTGCTGAGGTGATGAATTAAGTAACTCTTGGAATTAATTAGTCTACTAACTCACCTAACCCCAGGGAGGTCCCATGGCTATTTCATGGGGAGCTAGTTCTGATCTTTGATTTCCGGCACAGGGGAAGTAGGAAACTATGTAATGTTTCCAAATATCTTCTTGAGGAAGTGACCCAAGGGTATGGCAGTGCCTCTCATGGAACTAAGAAGCCAGTGAAGGTGAGGTCAAAGTCCATCAGTGGAGTATAGGTCTAAAGGATGCATAACCACAGGCTCAAACAGCATGGAATGAAAATATTTTTTAGTTACTCCTGTACTGAACAAGTACAGCTAGTTTTCTTGTACCCATTCCACAGACAGTACAATACAAAGCTACTTCCTGCTTTTACATTCTATTAAGTATTTTTTTCACTCCTAGGCAGACCATGCTTGAAAGTTTCTGGTGTTTGTATGTATGGTACATCGCATACTACCATCCTAGGAGACCATGTAAAGTGTACAGAAGGAGAGGGGTGTGGTGACACAAGCCTGTCATCCCAGCTTTGGGAGGGGGAGGCACAAGAGAAGGTGATTACAATCATCCTGTGCTCCATAGTGAGTTTGAGAACAGTTTGGAATGCAGGAGATCCTGTCTGAGAAAAAAATGTACAGAGAAGAGGATATGTGCAGATTATTTACAAATATTATGACATAAGAGACTTAAGCATCCTCAGATTTTGGTCCTGGAACCAAGCCTCCCACGCACTTTCCCATGCAAACCAAGGAATGACTGCACTTAACACTGACAATGTGGAGGCTAATTGTGAAGATAATCCTAAGAGTTTGGTGCCACGGAGGAGGAAGGGGTGTAAGGAAGTAGTTTGTAGGGCCTATCATTACAAAGTTAGCAATCTAGGTTTAGTCACACATGAATTCAAATACGTCTGCTACAAGATATACTGGTGACTCTGAGAAACAGTAAAGAACAAGAGTGAAGAATTAAAATTTGGAGGGACTCAACATGATGGAGACATGGGAGATGTTTATATTGGGGTAGTGGGCAGCCACAAGTGTGTCTGGGGCAGCCCACAGGCCTGGGCTCTTGTTATCTCATGTTCATTTTTCTCCTTCCAGGCTATCCAGATTCTGCTTTCTCTGATCACTGTGGGCCTTGGGATTATATTAGCATTTAATTTCATCTTTTTCTCCAAAAAATTTCCTCTCGTGATCCTCACAGGATATCCATTCTGGGGAGCATTTATTGTGAGTACCACTTACTAAAAACTTGACAGAAATTGCTATAAAGACTAATGTGAATTGGGTTAAGCTTTATGACAATAAATTTCATAATGCGTTCTCATTAGAGTACATTATGGGTTTTTGAGTAGGAAATAAATTCAAAGATAACAGCCATCCTGGGAAAATCAACTGGAAAGAAGTTGTAATTACCCAGAGAAGGAAGGTGATACTGTGTGGCACTGAGAGGAAGATGCCAACAGTAACTTCCCAATGTCTGTACTGCAGCAGAAGGATTTTAGACTCTAAGACCCAAATGTCCCCAAGTGCCGACACCAACTCCTTTAGATGGAATTAAAACAAGTACCTTCCTCCGTAACATTCAGGTTAGAGAGACTAGGTGCTGGGGTGTGTGTGTGTGGGGGGGTAGTACTGAAGTTTGAAAACCCAAAGGAGACTGTGTTGTAGACCAATTAGATATATCACCTGTTAACCATTGCCTCTTGTCTTCTGAACAGTTTTTCCTGACAGGATTCATCTCAGTGTTCGATGATAAATCAAGACAAATTCTGGTAAGCAGTTTTTATGACTTCTACCTGATTTCAAATCTCTTTTCTTTGTAGCATCTTTGGCCTTAAGCTTCAGGGTTTCTCTGGAAGACCTTTATGCATCAAGTTTGTAGTCCAAACCCATTTGTGGATGATTTATCCCTGCGTTCTTTCCCTTTCTCCCACTTCTCTGGTCAAGCAAACTGAAAGTTACTCTTGGGAACCATCCTATATTTCTGTAATTAAATGATTCTTAGTTGGCAGTGGATTTTTGCTTCTTCTCTTTCCACGGGGAATAGTTCACAATGTCCAAAGATATTTTTTGATTATCATAACTGGGTAGTGTATATTATCGGCAGGTAGAGGGTAAGAACCAGGGTTGTCTCTAAGCATCCTTTTTCTTTTTAGATTTATTGTTTTTATTTTATGTGTAGGAGTGTTTTACCTGGTGCCCAAAGAGGCCAGAAGAGGGTGTCAGATCCCCTGAAACTGGAGTTACAGATATTTGTAAGCCACTATGTGGAACTGAACCTGGGTCCTCTGAAAGTGCAGCCAGTGCTCTTAACTACTAAGCCATCTCCCCAGTCCCCTCTAAACACCCTTTAAAACAGTGGAAGCAAGGAAAGGCCTCCTAACAATAGAAAAGTTATCTGACCAAAACGTCTACAGTCTCAAAATTGAGAAGCCATACTTCAACCAAAACTCATCCCAGAACCCTGTCAGCCTCACTTTCTATCTCCAGCCCCACCTCCAATGCCAACAGAGAGGCCTGCCCAAGGACCAAACAAAAAGTGTGGCACTGATGCCACATGGTTGTAGGATTGAGTCAGAGCTGCTTGGCTCTTCTTGCTCTGTCAACTTGAAGGGAGATTACCTAAGAGCTACTTTGAGAATTAAAATATTACTTACAAAAGACATGGTGATATTTAAATGTTCCTATTCTCATCTAATAATTGCAGAAAACCTTAGAGTTGTGGGCTTCCTCTCAAAGTCACCGAATCCATTTTCATGGCTCTCTGTCAGTTTCCTTGGGGACAGTTACAAACTCTAGTGAAAACCTAGGGAGAGGGATGAATGCTCCATCTGCTCCTCTGGAGATAAATGCTGTTCAGCCCTAAACAAACATACAAATGAACAACACTAAATTAACTCTGTAGGTTGTATTATAAATTTATATGTACATATATGTAAAAAATAATCATGAAATAGTAAGAGGCCATGAATTTGAGGAGTGAAGGGACAGAACATGGGAGAAGTTGGAGTTGGAGTGGGGGGATGATGTAAACACAATACTCACATATGAAATTCTCAAAAAAGAAATAAAATCATTTTAAAAATTAAAAGGAATTAAGTAGATCAGTTTTTTATGCCTCCCATGTTGGAGCACTAAGATCAAAACAGGGCAACTTTAAGCACTAGTCTGAATTTTATCATCTTTAACCATCTGGTTTTGTCCGTCACCATTTGACTTTTCCTGGGGAATATAAGGGAGCCAGATGGTGATCCGTCAGTTCCCCCATAAGTCTGTACATCCAGGGCCTAATGTGGTAATGACACATATTTAGTATACACTAAATTCTTAGAAAATAAATGAACACTACACTAAAGACATTCTCCTTTTTAAAGGTAGAAATTGAGACTCAGACAGATTAAATAGTTGGTATAAGTCCTAATGAAAGCAGGACTCACAATCAAGTCTGATTTCCATGTTGTGATGCTTTCCAAGGCACCATGTCCTTTCAAGTTATAAAAGATGGTTTGTGCTGAGATGAAATGGACATTTTCAGGAGCATTAACCACACAGTGTGGTTGGCCCATTCTACAGTGAGCTTTGCCTCCTGACTTTGACCAGTCAGAACTGAACTTATCAAGCCTTCCAATCACATGGATCTGATGAGACCTCTAGAACTAGAGAAGTTCGGAGAATTTCCAGCAAGGTATCTTTACCTTTAGTTTTTATTTACTTTCCCATGTTTTAAATCTATTTTCCAGGGACAAGGAATCATGACCATGAATATCTTCAGCTCACTGGTTGCGTTAGCTGGGATGGCCTTGATCTTCATCAGCTTCACACAGCAGCACAAATTCTGTCAGACGCCCTCCCTCGACGGAGCATGTGTTGTAGGCAGAACACTTCTCCTTGTGAGTGACCTGATTCTGAATGAAGAGGCTGAGTAACCTTAGCCAGGCTGTGTCCATGACACAATGATGAGTTGATTTTTTTACCCCTGACCTCACAACAGGTGGTTCTGGATCCCTAGACTCTGATTTTTAACCCTACTTTTAGTTCCTGGGAGCTTGTGACTTTGGCATAACATTGTAGAGTCTCCACATCTTGGTTTTTTCCTCTTGAAAAAACTTGAGATAGCAATATAATAGCTGCCTCACTGACCTGTGGTAAGGATTCCTTCAAATAATACCTGGAAAAGTATAAATACTCAATAGTTTTAGCTATTACAACTGTTATTATTTCAATTGTATTAAATTTTACCTTTTTACTAATCAAAAAAATTACTCTATTGGTATGAAACAAAATACGGTGGAAGAAAGTACTTCAGTGAGGTCTTTCAATCTTTTTTATATACAAGCCATTTTATATAATTATATAATTTTTACTCAGTATGGTAAATTTACCAGGAAATATAATTACACATGATTTTTTATTTTACTTTTTTTTGACGTGTGTAGGTGTTTTGCCTGAATGTGGGACTGTGCACCACATACATGTCTAGTGTTCTCTGAGGGCAAAAGATGGCAATGGATGCTCTGGAACTAGAATTACAGATGTTTATGAGCTGCAGTGTGGGTTCTGGGAATTGAACACAGCTCCTCCAGGAGAGAGCCAGTTTTCAAAATTTCTGAGCTATCTCCAGCCCCTAGTGATAGTTAAGTTTTTAAGAGTCTATTGTATAAGTAATACATAACATTATAATTATTTTAATTATTTTTTACACGTACTTATTTGAGGTGTGTGTAGTCTGCAATGCTACAGCTTATATGTGGACATCAGAGAACAACTTGCAGGAGTTCTTTATCTCTTTCCAACATGTGGATCCTGAAGCTTAACCTCAGGGTGACAGGCTGAATAGCAAGTGCTATCACCATACCAGCCCTGACACCATTTTCAATCATGTCAAAGATTCCAATGAGCCTTTTCCTCTGCCCCCAAAGCAAACTCTGGGCTTTTAGTCTGTTTCTGATAGCAACATCTTGAAGCCTTCGGTCCTAGAATTTGAAAATTTGAACTAGTAAGGACAAAAGTGAAGTAGACTCATGGGAAATTATCTCCCATGATTTAATCCCTGTAACCACCTGTTGAAGTGAACTAAAGGACCTCTTTGTGTGTGCTGAGATAAATTCCAGAATTAGACTTGGGTTCCAAAGGATAGTCTGAAAACAATTACAAAGGATAAAATCCTGTCCTACTTGATCCAAGTGCATATGATGGAAGTTTTGCAAGGACTGGGGCCAATTCTCTCCTGCTGGAGGACAGACAGTGGGGAGGACAGACAGTGAGGAGGACAGACAGTGCTGGAGGACAGACAGTGGGGAAGACAGACAGTGGGGAGGACAGACAGTGGGGAGGACAGACAGTGGGGAGGACAGACAGTGGGGAGGACAGACAGTGGGAGGACAGACAGTGGAAGGACAGTGGGGAGGAGAGGCAGTGGGGAGGACAGACAGTGCGGGAGGACAGACAGTGGGGAAGACAGACAGTGGGGAGGACAGACAGGGGGAGAACAGACAGTGAGGAGGACAGACAGTGGGGAGGACAGACAGTGGGAGGACTGACAGTGGGGAGGACAGACAGTGGGGAGGATAGAGAGTGGGGAGGACAGACAGTGGGGAGGACAGACAGTGGGGAGGACAGACAGTGGGAGGACAGACAGTGGGGAGGACAGACAGTGGGAGGACTGACAGTGGGGAGGACAGACAGTGGGGAGGACAGACAGTGGGGAGGATAGAGAGTGGGGAGGACAGACAGTGGGGAGGACAGACACTGGGGAGGACAGACAGTGGGAGGACAGACAGTGGGAGGACAGACAGTGGGAGGACTGACAGTGGGGAGGACAGACAGTGGGGAGGACAGACAGTGGGGAGGACAGACAGTGGGAGGACAGACAGTGGGGAGGACAGACAGTGGGGAGGACAGACAGTGGGAGGACTGACAGTGGGGAGGACAGACAGTGGGGAGGACAGACAGTGGGAGGACTGACAGTGGGAGGACAGTGAGAGGACAGTGGGGAGGACAGACAGTGCTGGAGGACAGACAGTGGGAGGACAAACAGTGGGAGGACAGACAGTGGGAGGAACAGACAGTGGGGAGGACAGACAGTGGGAGGACAGACAGTGGGGAGGACAGACAGTGGGAGGAACAGACAGTGGGGAGGACAGACAGTAGGGAGGACAGACAGTGGGGAGGACAGACACCCTTCAGCTTCAGCAACAAGGCAGTTACCTAAGCTCCTGCATGTGCTCAAAGAAACTGAGATGCAGAGAGCTGTAGTCACTTTCCTAGTGTAAGCTTGACCTTGGGCCCAGTTGTGCCCAACTTGTGTTGCCTCTAGCATTTAAGCTTTTTTGAATACCACACTGCACCATCTTACTTCTCAATGAGAACATTACCTTAAAGTCGTGCCAGCAAAATGCAGGTCTGATGCTCACTCTACTTTTTCAGGTAACTTGCTTTCCTTTCTTGCAGGTTTATTTGACACAGAGGTGAATACATAGCTGAAACTTTCACTTCAAAAAATATGCATTAGCAGCTTTCTCGGGGAAGAAAAAGCAGGTGTTGCGGTACTATATTCCCACACTGAAACAAGTTATTTTAATGAAATGACAGATATTTATAGGAATGCTGTTTCTCTCTACTGTCCCTCTCCTTGTGTTACTCTCGAAACTGTCTTAGCCCACTCCTTACCAGAAAGACATTAAAATGATGCAATATTTAATAGCTACAGAACAGCATGAATATGAGTTTTCCCAAACTCGGTCATGGGGTGTAAAGTGTTCTCGGCTTCTGTTTTTAAAGTGATGCTGCTTTTGTCCTAAATATGATTTATTTCCCTTCCTTATTTGCAGGGAATTCTGTCAGTCTTATTAATCATCACCATAGCAGAGTTCAGCATCTCTGTGACTATTGCATCCTTAAGAAGCAGATGCTGGACCAGTTCAAGAGAGGTGCGCCCAAGGTTGTCACGAGAACTGAGTATATGCGTGTACGTGCACATGCGTGCGTGTGTGCGTGTGCATGTATGTGTGTGTTTGTACATGTTCCTGTGTATGAGGCAGCAGGCACTCTTATGCCACAGTGTGAGTATGGAGATCAGAGGACAACCTCAGGTGTTGGTCCTCACTTTCTATGTTGTTTCGAGAAAATGTCTCACCTGCTGTTCACTACTGCATACTCCAGGCTAGCTTGCCTAGGAGCTTCCAGCGATCCTGATTTTCTTGTCTCCTCCCACACACTCCCTCTAAGGGTACAAATAGCACAGAGGTTGGTACTACTGCATCCACACTGAGAACATCACCCCACATTGACCTCTATTACCGTGCAGAAGCAGTATGCTCAGATACCACACTGAAACTCCTAAATTAGGAAGGTCAGAGGGGGTTGAGCTTAAGACTGATGCTCACTCTACTTTTTCAGGTAACTTGCTTTCCTTTCTTGTCCTATCTACTGTCCTCAGTCATCTCTGTTAATATATAATTCTTTATCTTCCTGGAAGAAAAAAAGGAAATATGGGACTTGGTGGAAAACCCGTAGTGCTGTGACATTGGGAACTTATAGCCCTACTGATTGTTTATAATGTCAAACATTATTATAATTGCTTGGTGCCAAATTAATAATTATGTTAATATTATATCAACACCCTTATTCTACATCAAATGAACTAAAGCTTAACAGAGAGTTTAACTAACATCTCCAGTATGATACAACACAGGATTCTGATTTGTGTGGTGCAGTTCCTGGCCTTGCTTTCTGAGTTACAACAGCAGTCTGGACTGTGCTTGGCAGTGTTTGCTTATATCCTCACTTGCTTTTAACTTCAAACAATCCAGCGCACCAATTCTAAGTATACTGTGCAATAAGTTTGACAAATGACACATATCTATTTAAGGATGATCACAATCAAGATACAGTTCAATCCCACCATCCCAAAGGTTAATAGGATGTTCCTGAGGGTTAGTCATGCACCTATTAGTAGGAATAGATCTTCTTTAAACAAGAGCTTTTATAGTCCCATGCTCACTTCTTAATTAGGTTGTTCATTTTGTTGTTGTTGTTGTTGGATTGTAGTGTTTCCATATGTACAGTTTGGTAATTTCTTATTAGACATATTGTCTATAACTATTTCATCCCACTCTGTCCCTTCAGATTGTTATTATTTTTTCCATCCTGGACAGTATCTTCAAAACACACAAGCCATATATTGATCAAATCTGATTTATGTATTCTTTTCTTTCTTTTGTTATTACATACTTGAGTATATTGTGATATTGTATATGTGGCGTGTACATGTGCATTCATGCACATTATGTGTGCCCAGGGTCAGCAATTGGATGAGTCTATGTTTGTTTTTGAAACTGGAACTCTCACTGGGGTTCATGGATCTGCCTAGCCCATCTCCATGCTCCCAAGGCTAAGGTCACAAGAACATGCTGTCATGTTTGCTTTTTACGTGGTTTCTGGCCATCTGAACTCAGGTCTTTCTGCCTGGGCAGCAGGCACTTTACCAAATGAGCCATCTCCCTATCCATCTTGTGTTGTCTTACCCATGAAATTGTCACCAGCTCCAACTGTGACAGTTAATCTTGGTGTCCATCTTGATTGGATTACAAAGAGCTTAGATGACTTTAGGCCTCTGGGCTTGTCTTTGAGGCTATTTTCAGAAAGGAAAGGGTAAGTAAAATCTGTTCTGAATGTGGGCAGCAGCATCCCAGGACAAAGGAATTAAAGAAAATGGGGCCCACCAAAGTGTACATTTTGGGCTTTTAAGTTTATCTATGGTACTGGGTAAGTGTTGAATTCGTTCTTTGCATGTGGCTATTCAGTTTTCCTAGTGCTGATTGTTAAAAAGACTGTCCTTTCCCATAGAATGATCCTGGCATCACTGCTGAAACTCAATGAACTATTTATGTTATGTTTGCTTCTGGGTTCTTTATTCTATCTACCTATCCATCTTACCATAACTTTATGGAAGTTTCAAAATTGGCAACTATTATTTCTCCAAATATTTTTCTTCTGTTTAAATGGTTTTGCTATTTTGGACTCCTTAAGATTCCATATAAATTTGAAGTGTGTTTTATGCTGAGAATAAGCTTATTTGTATTTTGACATGGATAGCATTGAATCTGTATATTTTTTGCATAGCATAGATTTTTTTAAACAAGTTTAAGCCTTGTTATAAACAAACATGGAGAAGATCTCCATTTGTCTAGTTCTTACAAATATTTTCAGAAGTATTTTGGAGGTTTCAGCATAGAAGTCTTTCATCTTCTTGGGTAGACATTTTTCTTGAATATATTATTCTTTTAAATGATACTGTAAATTAGCTTCTTCCTCAGAACTTAGTAACTATTTCAATAATAGGTATAGTGCTGGGTGATTTTTATCATTATCTACTTATATGTTAGCCTGGTTATAACTGTTATCACTTTAAGGGTAAATTCTGATTGTCTTTGATCACCAACACTCAGTTTATCTAAGTAATTAACAAATCAAATAGTAGGCTTTTGTGTGTGAATATTAACTGGATACTTTAAATGTCTTAGAAAACTTAGTATTATTCAGTATAGAAAAAATCCTGAGGCAATTTTGGTAAAATCCCTTTGTTGAGTATCTAAGACATAAGGATAGTGACATCACCCAAATCTAATGAGCAGACAGGAAAGGCTGGAGAACTTCATCTCCTTTCTCATGTACACATGACAGAGGAAAGATAATATGAGAATACAGTAAGGAAATGACATAAATACAATTCTGGCCTATTAACACTCTGCTTTCCCCTTGGTATTATAGGCTGTATTCTTTTTTCCCTCAGAAGTTCCTCAAAATACTGAACAGCCTGTGCCAGAAGAAAATAATCAATTACAATTTGAGTTTCAAGGAAAATCTCCCAGTGGTAATACAGCTTCAAACATAAAAACCATTTTCTTAGGGGGTTATGCTTTCTTCAAGTTAAGAGTCTCAAGAAATCCTTCGGCTCCCACAGCTCCCAAAAATATCCCACAGAAAAGTGATAAGGGTACGTCTTCTATGCGTGTTCCAGATGAACAGGAGACTATTCCTCAACTTCCACAAGAGGAAAAAACTAAACTAGATGCTCTACCTCCCCCATTAACACCAAAGTCTTCAGAAAATATTCCTTCTCTGAAAGAGTCTAGAAGCAATAACCTGAAAGATGAGGACCTAGAAGCTATTACACGTCAAACCTCTGATCTGCAACCCAAATTGCTTGACAACCAAAATGTGTCACTTGCATCTCTCAAAACTCCATCCTCACATGATTTCCTCCCTTTGTTACCTGACACTTTATCATCCCAAACATTAATGGCAGGTCTGTCAACACAAGTTTTACGATCTAAACCCCCATCATCCCGTTTTTCTTACGATCTGACATCTGAAGACTTGCCTTTGGAAGACATGCCATCTCAAGAAACTCCATCCCAAGACACCCCATCCCAAGACATGCAATTCCAAGATACACTAACTCAAGACCTACCATTCCAAGAGACTCTATCCCTAGGGACTCCATACCAAGAGCTGTCATTCCAAGATATACTAACTAAAGACATGTCATTCCAAGATATTCCATCCCAAAAGACTCCATCCCAAGGAAGCCCATACCAAGATATCCTATCCCAAAAGACTCCATCCCAAGGAAGCCCATACCAAGATATCCTATCCCAAAAGACTCCATCCCAAGGAACCCCAGACCAAGATATCCTATCCCAAAAGACTCCATCTGAAGCATACCAAGATATCCCATCCCAAAAGACTTCATCCCAAGGAACCTCATACCAAGACATCCTATCCCAAAAGACTCCGTCCGAAGCATACCAAGATATCCCATCCCAAAAGACTCCATCCCAAGGAACCCCAGACCAAGATATTCTATCCCAAAAGACTCCATCTGAAGCATACCAAGATATCCCATCCCAAAAGACTGCATCCCAAGGAACCCCAGACCAAGATATCCTATCCCAAAAGACTCCATCTGAAGCATACCAAGATATCCCATCCCAAAAGACTCCATCCCAAGGAACCCCAGACCAAGATATCCTATCCCAAAAGACTCCATCTGAAGCATACCAAGATATCCCATCCCAAAAGACTGCATCCCAAGGAACCCCAGACCAAGATATCCTATCCCAAAAGACTTCATCTGAAGCATACCAAGATATCCCATCCCAAAAGACTCCATCCCAAGGAACCCCAGACCAAGATATCCTATCCCAAAAGACTCCATCCGAAACATACCAGGATATCCCATCCCAAAAGACTCCATCCCAAGCAACCCCATACCAAGATACCCCATCCCAAAAGACTCCATACCAAGATACTCTATCCCAAAATACCTCATCTCAAGAAACTCCATACCAAGATACACTAACTCTAGACATACCATCCCAAGACACACAAGAGATTCCCTCCCAGGATACTGCATCCCAGGATATGAAATACCAAGATGTACTATCTCAAGACAAACTATCCCAGAGCACACAAACCCAAGATTCAGCACCCCATGACATGTCATTCTCAGATCTTCAAGTACCAAACACTCAAGTTCAAAGCCAGCAACATCCAGAAATAATTTATAGGGACATTCGAACAGAAGTCATGGAGTTGACTCAAGAATGGAAGTCTGCTATAGGCAAGAAAACCCCAAGAAGACTTTCCTTATCCTTGAAAGGCACACATGAAAAAGTCTATCCCAAGAGACATTCCCTGGACCTGCAAAGCAAAGGTGACAAACCCCCAAGGAGACATTCTGTAGACTTACAAAGGAAAACTTCAAGACGGAAATCCATAGATCAGCAAATCAAAGCCTGGCTGTCCCCAAAGAAGCACACCACAGATAAACAAGATGCAAGTACTCAAACCTCAGAGCAATTTCTACAGCAAGCTAGTCAGCAGCAGGCAGATGAGGAGGAGGTCCCAGTACAAGATTCCCAAGATAAGCAAAGCAAAGACCAAAAATCTGTAGAGGAACTATACCCAGAAGAACAGCTTAGTAACAAAGAGGAAGAAGATCAGCAGTCTAATAAAGAGCAACCTCCAGAAGAACAAGCTCAAGTTCAACAAGCTGAAGGCCAGCAGCCCCAAGAGCAGAAAGCCCCAAAGATCCAGTCCTCAAACTGGCAACAAAGACAACAAGTGCTAGTAAAGAGAGTCCCATTGCAGTCGTGTGAGGACTGGGACTCCCAAAGCTTTCAGTTTACAGAAAAGTCATGTTCATACTGGTCAACTTCATCCTGGCAGCCTGCTAGCCTGGGATCCCAAGACTGGAGAAGTCAAGGCTGGAGAAACAAAGATTGGAAAGCACAAGAATGGCAGTTCGAAATACATCCTTCCCTAGACTGGGAATCCCAAGAGCTATTAGAGAGAGAATCCTTAAGGCAAAGGGCACTATACCAAGAAATCCAACCCCGCAGCACCATAGTCCGATACACCCAAGATCACCAATTGCATAACTTTATATTTCAAGTAGGTCTGTGTCAAGGTAACGACCAACAAGACTCTGAATCTAGTGTTGTAAGAGGAGATACGTATGCAGATGATGTACAAGCAAGAGACAGAGAACCTGGAGACACAGAAGATACATGCCAGAAACCAAAAGATGAGCAGTCAGAAGACATGAGGCCAGATAATTATCCTGCTTCTTGTCAGAGCTTGGTTCCATACACATATGTAACCTGTTTATCCAATATAGCTTCAGAGCAAGAGGTGCAGAACAGTACATCACCCGGTTCAAATTCATCCAAAGATCTGAATGCTACTTCTTCCTCATGTTGTCAGAGAGATCAACCTCAATCTGAAGATTCAGACTAACATGCATATCTAGCCAAAACCCACAGATCCCAGATAATGGAGCCAGATGAGAATGAAGCGGTTGATTCTTCCCTAACCTGTCTTCTCACCTGCGCTTGCTGTCTAATTCACTCACCAGAGTAAAGGGCATGCAGGACCTACAAAGAACTCATTCCTTTTAAAAGCAAAATGACAACAAGCCAAATGTTAAGACTATATCAAAACCTTCTGGGAGTGAAGAAATAAATGTCATCTAAACTGTAAAACTTTTGCCATCAATTTTAGTATTTCAATGTATGATCGTCAATTCATCTCACACCTTATTACTAAATGGATCTATTTCTCCATAATGCTAATATTTTTTCTCCCCACATTTGTGTTGAAGATATGTGCACCAGGTTTGGTGTCCAATACTTGGTGAAAGAGAAAGCATAGCTAGAGATGGAAGAGTAGAAGTCAGGGAAGGGTGGCCATGTGCATATTATAGTAGAAAATATGGCAAAGTGGACTGTACTGAAGGAAGCTGCAGCTCTCTCTCACACGCCTGCACTCACAGCTTTCTAAGTATTGGGAGCCAATTGCACCTTCTCTGGCCAAATGAATTGTGTTAAAAACTGTCAGTTACTCTCTGTCTTCCAAGCCAACCACAGTTTTCAAATTTTTTTATAAATATTTTTATTTTATAATTAATTTAATTTTACATATAGGCCATGGATCCCACTGTCCTCCCTCCTTCCACCCCCCAGCCTTCCACCCCAATCCACCTCCCATTCCCACCTCCTCCAAGGCAAGGTCTCCCTTGGGGAGTCAGCCCAGCCTGGTAGATTTAGTTGAGGTAGTCCCTTCCTACCTGCACCAAGGCTGAGCAAAATGTCTCAGCATAGGCCCTAGGTTCCAAAAAGCCAGATCATGCACCAAGAACAGGTCCCAGGCCCACTGCCTGGGGACCTCTTAAACAGTTCAAGCTCATCAACTGTCCCACTTATCCAGAGGGCCTGGTCCAGTTCCATGGGGGCTCCTCAGCTATTGGTTCACAGTTCATGTGTTTCTGCTACTTCGGCTATTTGTTCTTGTGCTTTTTCCAATAATGGTCTCAATATCTTTTGCTCATATAATCCCTCCTCTCTCTCGCCAATTGGACTCCTCGAATTCTTTTTCTCTTTGATGTCTTTGATAAAATCTTGCTTTTCTGTCAGCTCTGATACTTTGCATTTTACTTGGCTGCACAGTGTTTCCTTTGCATGTATGTGTACCTGAAATTTCTAATCTGTAAATACAGAACCCCCAAGAACAAACATGGAAATAGATACTAAGGGTAAGGGGTAATTTTGGAAGCACATAATGTTGGATCTCAGGTACTTTTTATGTAGTCTAACAGGCTTCCCGAGCCTGTGGTCAGTTAAGTCCAGTTAGAATAAAGAAAAAATGGCAGTGGGTAGAGTCGTGTCCTGATGAGAAGGATTGTCTGACACAGCAGCTCCTTCAGAAAAGGCCATCGTTTTGGTTTTTTCACGCAAGGGATTATTCACACAGATAGCCAGGCCCCACTGGGGACAGGGAGACCTCCTTCCCTGAAAATGATAGACTCGTCAGAATTTAGGGCCCAGCGTTTTCAGATTTGCCAAGTCTTACTGTACTTAGCCATTCCAACTTTAGAATCCCACTTGCTCTTACCAACGTCCCCGCTTCAATAGCAGTGTTGCTGAAGGACAGAGAATTCACCTTGCACTGTAATCCAGCCAGTTGCTAAATGAGATTCTGCACTTAGTTTTCAGCAGCTTTAACTCTGTAGCTACAGATGAGAAGAGGATCCTTCAGAACACACAGCAGTGGGTCTTGTCTATTATGCTTGATCTAGGAACTCAAATCCCCAAGTTCCTCCCTTTCTTTCCCTACTTTGCCCAGAAAAAAAAAAAAAAACCACAAACGTGGCAGCAATCAACTTCATTATATTTGTGCACTCTGAAAAGTGTTTTCAAGTATCATGAGCAGTGTCACCCAGACTCTTGTATATAAATGCTTAGTTAGGAATAGTAGGTGGGGAAATTTTGTAAGAATCTGAAGCTAGGTCATGCCATGGACTAACAGTGCTCTATGACTGAAAAGAGACTCATTAGCATCCTTTTATATGATGAAATTAGAGAGCTTATTTAGAAACTCCAGAAAAACATCTGTAAGAGTCATTCTTTTTAGATAGTGAACATCAGGAAAGGAAGGTTATTCTGTTCCACAGAAGCTTTTCTTAGACCAAAAATGTCATAGATATCTGCATGAACAAATCATTATTAGATAGATGACAAAAAAAGTGATAGATATTGCTTTATAGTATTAATCAAATTATCTCTTTGCTTTGGACTGAAATATTCTACCTCTAAATTCTAATGCAGAAGTCCTAAGTCCTAATGTGATAACACTGGAAATAGAGCTTTTGAAGATACTAGGTTCAGATGAAAATAGAAGAGTGTGACCCTCATGGTGGGAATAGTGCCCTTCTACAGTGGTATGTGCCTACAATTCCAGCATTCAAGAGTATGAAGAAGAATTATGAGTTCAAAGCCAGCCTGGGCTAGTGAGCTTAAAGCCAACTTGGACTATATTGTGAAACTCTTTCACACATACACATGCATGCACACACACAGAGACAGAGACAGAGACAGATAGACACAGACAGACACAGACAGAGACACAGAGAGAAAGGGATACAGAGAGAGACAGAGACAAAGATACAGAGGCAGAGAGACAAAGGGAGAGGGAAGGAGAGAGGGGGGAAGAAGGAAGGAGGGGGAGAGAAAGACTGTACATAAAGATACCAGAGATCTAAGGAAATGTCATATAAAGGCACCAGAAGAAATCAGCCACCTGAAAGCCAAGAAGGGAGCCATCATAAAAACCTAAGTTTGCAGGGATAAGAACAATTGTTTATAGACTGCTGTTAGGGATTATGCTGGTTTCACAAATTAGGGGGTCTTAGATAATCCTCCAATAACCATGATTTCACCAGCACTGAAAACTAGATTCGTGGTGCCAGGCATGGTTTCTCTCCTGTAGAATGGGTTTCAGTATAACTATAGAACTTTTGTTTTCCACCAAGATTTGTGTGCCACTATTAAACCCTTAGGGTTATCGTGCCATGCTGGTTGATGCGCTTCATAGGCATTGTGGGTGGGTAGGGCTGTTGTTTGCCTCCCTCCTTTGGAAGCTTGCATGGTGCCTTCTGGTGCCATGAAAACTAGGCCTCAGGGAGGGGACATTCAGGTCAGCTCCACATTACAGACAAGCGTAGTCTTCACCCCACATCAAAGAAACTTTGCAACAGACTGAGACCACTACAGAAAACCACAATGACTCAAAAGTACAGGCTTGTAGAGCACAGTATTAGTGGAAAAAATATACAAACCAAAACCACACATAAGGCTCAGGGAACACTGTGGAAGAGGGGGCAGAGAGATTATAAGAGCCACAAAATCAAGGAGTTTACTGTGAGAGTGTGTCTTGTAATAACATCAGAATATGTATCCATAAAGTCTTACCAACATGACTGCCCAAACATCAACTGAATGAGGATGACACCAGTTGACATGCCAGACTGGATGAGGAAAAGCCCATGATCCCTCAACCCTACACAAAGACTACAGGCAACTGAGGAAAGCTGGGAGTGGGAGGTCTTTGCCAGAGAAGGGCACCCCAAATGGTTGTCTAGTGACAAATAGTTAGTCAGGAAAGCATATACATACAAATAACATTATAAAGACTGAACAGGTTATATTTAGAAATATATGTATATTTATTCACAATTAGTGTAAAAAAAGAAACCATGAATTTGAAGGAGAACAAGGAGGGTGTATGGAAGAGATTGGAAGGAGTAAAGGGAAGGGAGACATGTTGTAATTGTATTAATCTAAGAAAGTTAAAAATCTAAGTTCGCTGGCACCCAGATTTAATATTTTCCACTTTCTAGAATCATAAATAAAATTGTGTTGTTTAAATGCCCCAACCTCAGGCACATGGTTATGGCAGCCCAAACATACTAACACAAACCTTTTATATTTCTTCTTAGATGGTAGAAAGAGCAAGGGTATTTTAAAAAAAATCATCTGACCTCATGAATCAAATACCATTTTGTCTCTGACAGAAAAATCCCTGGTAGTCAAAAAGGGAACACTATAGAGAGAGAGGCTGTATGGACATACTGATATGCCAATGAATAGGAACTAGAGAGTGTAAGTCAGAAGACACATCCAGTGGGAACTCCCTAGTGCCTGCCCTTGTGGGTTCTATAAAAATGTTTGCAATCTTTATTTTAAAATTGTCTATACATCTTGAGATGCTGCATCATTACTACTTGAAGGTAATGAGGATTCAGTACAGTGACAACACGGGGGAAGAGATGTCCATAAAAGCCAAGACAACAGCCCAGGACAACTCAGCAAAACAGAAACCCCAGTTGCTTTCTCCCTCTCGTGTCTCCTTGTTACTCCCCAAGATAGCTGAAAATATTGGGAGAAATAATGGATTTTTCACTGTCCTTCATGGGATAAGGTCTAGAGTTGATGTTTATAATTTAAATAGCAAATGACACCCAGAAGACTTGCAGGCCCCCAGGCAGAGGACACCTGTCACTGTCCTGCTCTCTGTGGTTGGATATGGGTCTTTGGAAGGAGAGCATTTTTCAATATAAAGACAAGATATTTCAAAACAAAGAAAAATAAGTTTCATCTACAGTATGATATAAATGAAAGGACTTGGGAGCCTTTCTTACAACCACCCAGAAAGGGAATCAGAGAAGAAGCCTTGAACTTGGTCTGACCACTTGCATCATCATAACTTCTCAAGAATAATTGGCAACAAGATAAAATAAAGGTGTGGTAGTTTGAATGTAATTGTACCCCATAAGCTCATAGAGAATGGCACTATTGGGAGGTGTGGCCTTGTTGAAGTAGGTGTAGCCTTGTTGGAGGAAGTGTGTCACTGTGGGGGAAGGCTTTGAGGTCCCTTTTGCTCAGTGTGACAGATAGACCATTTCCTGTTGCCCACAAGATTAGGACTCTCAGCTCCTTCTCCAGCACCACATCTGCCTGCATTCCACCATGCTCCCTGCCATGATGATATTGGACTGACTTCTAAAACTGTAAGCCAGCCACCCCACCTTGGTCATGGTGTCTCTTCACAGCAATAGAAACCCTAACTATGACAAAAGGTTTGATTTGGGGGAACATTAAGGCCTAAAAGATAGTATCCAATCATTTGTAAACCACTTTAAGATTAGAGGGCCTCCCAGCTAAGACTCCCGGCAGTAGTGGATGCAGAGCCTAGACTGGCCACCCCCTATGATCGGATTGGTGACTGCTCCAGTTGTCATCAGAGAGTCTTCACCCAGTGACTGATAGAGGCAGATTCTGAGACCCAAACCTTGGGCCAAGCTTGGGGAGTCCTGATGATGAGAGAGAAGAGGGATTGTAGGAGCCAGAAGGGTCAGAGGCATCACAGGAAAACACACAGAAATGACTAGCCTGGCTCATGGGAATCCAAAGAGTCTGAACCAACAAACCGGGAGCCTGCATGGGACTGACTTGGGCCCTCTGCATATATATGACAGTTGTATAGCTTGGTCTATTTGTGGGACTCCTGGCAATGGGAGCAGGGGCTGTCTCTAGTACTTTGGTTGGCTCTTGGGAACCTATTCCTCATATTGAATTGCCTTGCCCAGCCTGCATATAGGGGGAGGTGCTTGGTCTTACAGCACCTGGATATGTCATGCTTTGTTGATGCCCATGGGAGGCCTGCCCCTTTCTGAGAGAGGGGTGGATTGAGGGAGGGCATAGGGGAGGGGAGGAGGGAGTGGGAGAAGAGGATGTTGTGGTTGGGATGTAAAATAAATAGGTTAATTAAATTTAAAAAAAAAGATTAGAGGGCCTCATGAAAAGATGAGATTTTGTAATATCAGGAAATAAGATACGTAAGAATATAGGAAGCTATTTAAGGCTATGATCAGCTATGCCATCCATGTGTGAACACACCTGAGATGTCTATTAGCAAGCAACTGCCTACAATGGAGAAATACAAGACAATAACATTTGTAGTAACTCAGTGTGGTACTGCAAAGGTTCTTATGGTTAAGCTCAGCTGATAAAGAAATAGCCAAAATGAACTACGGAAGTAAAGTGAGACAACATATTTGACCGTCATGGTCAGAAAAGAAATAATATGAGAAGTAATGCTGCCTGATAGTATTTTCTTATTATTACTAAAATGTATTTATATACCAAGAACATAATTCACTCAAAATAGCCTTATTATATAATCATTACTCCAAATAAGACATGTCATGTTTCAATAAATATACAAACTAATATAAACACAGAAGTTGGTAACTTTATCTTGACCCTAGAACTAGTAAATAAACTTACTTGAGAATGAGACATAGAACTGGTCATTGGATACATGTATGAAATTCTCAAAGAAAAAACAATTTAACTATTTTTTAAAAGGCTTAGGATTAATTCTAGATTTTCATGCTCCAAGGATTGAATTCTGTGGTGCATCATGAGTAGTGGCTTGGATAAATTAAAACATAATAAACAAGTTATTTCCCCACTTATCAAGCAGTTATAAGAATGTTACCATGCTTGGGAGAAAAACAGAGAAACTTGAAAAGGCCTACAGCAAAGCTAAAAGATGGGCAATGAAGTTCATACAGTCCATTACAACTGGGCCGTTACATTGGCCCAAAGATTACTTAACTCAAAAGAAATGAATTAAATACCTGTTGATTTTCATGAAGGATAACCATCAGCAGGAATCCACATTCACTTAAGCTGAATGTGAGAAAGGTCCACTCAAAATAAAGAAACTGTGCTATATGGATGTAACCGACTAGTAAGATGCAGGTCTTGACAAAAAATTCAATGAAGGAAGGTATGAGATTAATAGAATAACAGAGCATGACAACACACACATACACACACACACACACACACACACACACACATATGTATATGTATATGTGTATGTGTATGTGTATGTATATGTATATGTATATGTATATGTATATATCCCACAGTTGGGCATCTCTGTAACTGTACTCATAACTGTAGTTAAGAGTACTCTTACAGGGGATCCACATTGGGTAGCTCAAAATTGCCTCTTGCTCCAACTCCAGGAAATGTAATGACTTCTTCTGACCTCCATAGGTGCCTCCATAAGTGGCACACACACACACACACACACACACACACACACACACACACACACACACACCTTAAAAAATAAACAAATTATTTTTTTGCTCATTTATGTCCTTGCAGTTTGACATGCCAGATCCACTAATGAAGTAGTCTATTTCTACTTATTACTTGAGTCTAAACTGCCTACAGAATTTAGGCTAATGAATGGGACACTAGCAAATGACTCAGAAGTCTGAAGGGCAATATCGTCCTGAAAAAAAAAGTCTCCAACTATCAGATGCATGACTGATGCCATCCTCACTCATTTAACCCTACACAATCTACTAGTGGACCACAGGTATGTGAGAAAACTTGGCAAGGATTAATAGAACAGTACTAGCAGTGTAAGTGGCAGAGTGACCACAAAATAAAATTGTAGTTCTTTGTAGCCACTATGCTTTGGGGTGGTTTATAACATAAAGCTACTAAAACGAGGTTGCAAAAAGTATCTTTTAAGTGACAGGCAATATGTATAAGGTGTGTGCTTAAAAAATTGACTAATTAGTTCTAAGGCCTGAAAGGTTTTGTCCTCTCTACATCTGAAATAGAAAAACTGGAAATTTGAGAACTAAAAGATTTCACAGGTTAATACATACATACATATACATATATATACATATATACATATATACATATATACATATATACATATATACATATATACATATATACATATATATATATATATATATATATGGGGAAGTTGTAAAAACAGAGGGCTATGTGACTTGCCCAAGGACACAGTGTTTTCTGACCAAATCAAGACCACTAGTCAGCTTCTGCAATCCAATACACAGATGTGGGCACTTTAACTCCTGTCTTTGGGCTCTTGACCATTCCTGAGATTCTATGACTCTGTGACTTTATGGTTCTATAATTCTAAGCCAAAGCACAACAATGCCAGCGCTCTAGCTAGCCTCAGTACAGGAAGCAAACATGGTCTAAATGGGAGCGCCAGCTAACTCCTTTTCTTCCACTTGAAAAGACCAACTGTACCATCATGGATTCAAACAATATGCACAGTCCTGTGTTCCTGGTGCTTCCTCCAGAGGTTACCAGTCAAGAATACCAAGCAACAGGACTTACAGCCACAGCCTATGACTCCCAAAAACGAGTGCAGAAAATCCTTATTAGAAAATTGAAGATCTTAGGGGTAAGTAAAATGTGTCCCTGTGTATATTCTACACCGGGTGGAGGGGGCAGGGGGAGTGAAAAAGTATCTGGTGGCACACATTCTCCAATAGGAATAAACTCCGACTTTCGTTTCCACTCAATTCAGGAAGTGTGGGTTGGACTTCTATATAAATTATGCACAAGATTCTGTGAACAGGAAAATACAAGATGAATAAATTCAATGTTCCTGGACTCTTAATAACCACAGCCTCCAAACTAACCATCTTTGAGGTTTTTCTAATCAATTTCAGAGAGAAAAAGGAAAAATGGCAATCAAGAAGTTAAGCTAGATTTTCTATCTTAGCATACTGCAACATGTAATTTATATCTTCTCAAACAAAGCTCAGAACCCACAGCTTTATATAACATGCACATTATAGGCTTATTTATGCATATAAGTATAAAGATTTTCAGAATAGCCTCTTTTTTATTTTTTAAATTAAAAATATAAGTACATCATCTCCCTCCAACCTAATTTATGCTCCCTCCCTCACTGTTCTCTCTGAAAACTGTGGTCTCTTTTCATTTGTTATTGTTACATATATGTATAACACACAAATATATAAATACAACCTACTGATTCTGATAGTGTTGCTGACCACTTGTACTTGGATAATCAATTCACAGAGGTGGGGGGACGCTTATCCCTAGAAAAGACTAATTCTCCCTTTCTCAGAAGTCTTTAGTTGCCTGTAGTTCTTTGTCTAGAGGTAGGGTCCTGGCAAACATTCATTTCTCCATCAATCAACTCATTCATGCTACAAATACTAATTTTATTTACCAAACCTTTCTTAAGACAATGGGCAGGTGAGAGGTAGTCAGGTATATTTGAGGTTGTAATGTCACCAATATCTTTGAGAATATGCTGTCCTTTGAACTCCAGCCTCCCATAATGGAAAATAGAAAATAATCTTTTTCTGAAAAAAAAAAAACAGAAATAAGAAAGACCATCCTGTGGCATGTGGAAGACCACTAGTGCACTCTGCTTCAGCATCTCTTCAAATACAATGGAGTCCAGTCTCGAATGAAATAGTTTATACTACTTTAACAGAAATGGAACTAGGTACGAGCAACTATGTTAGCTTCTGTACTCACAGAAACAAATACAAGCTAGATATTCCTCACTGAGGCAAAGAAAGGTGTCATTCAAACACAATAATAGCATGAAAATATTGAGAATGATATTTCAATGGAGCATCTAGTAAGAGCATCAATGGTGATAATGAGAGTGGGAGCCCCAGAGCTGGAACAGACATTGCCAATGAAAAGGGGATGAGCACATTTCACAATGAAGTGGACATTGAACCCAGACTCTGATGAAATGATGGAAGTTCAACAAATATACATGAAGGGGGAAGCAGAAGCACGCTAGCATAGGGAGGGGTGGTAGAGGAGAGCTGGGAGGGGTCAATCTAGGCCTAAAAGATTTGAGAAGACTAAAAATAAAAAGAATTAATCTGTCTGATAAATTAATCATGATATACCCATACAGCAGAACAGTGTTCTGTGGTACAAGAAATAAGCTAACAAGCCAAGAGGAAGCATAAAGAATCTCATTTTCATGTTGTTAAGTGAAAGAAGCCAATGAGTGCTTTGGGTGATGATAGACAATGGAGGACTCTCTCTCTCTACAAATCCACCAACATGTGGGAAAAACATAAAAGTTATTAAATAAGCACCCCAATGTTTCCTACAGCAGGAAAATGGGATCAAAATTAAATATGTGTGTTTTTGTAATTCCTCTGTCAGATTGCTAGTTTATATTTTACTTGTATTTGTTTGTTTGTTGTGCATATATGGTCACATGCATGCCACAGCATATGTGTGGAGGTCAGAGGAAAACTTTCAGGAGTCCCCTCTCTCCTTCCACCACACACGTTCCAGGGATCGAACTCAGATTGTCCGGCTTGGTGTCAGGCACCTTTACCTGCTGAGCCATCTTGTTGGCTGAAGTATGCATGATTTCACAAGACGAGATATTAGGAAAGTTAGCTACTTTGGGATTGTTGCAATCAGGGAACTTGAAAAGGACAGGAGACCTGATGTCCCCAGGCCTAAAGGGATAACAGTACCAACAACAGAGACAAAGAAGTCAGAAAATCAAGCTTAGAGGGGTAAAGTGAATCCATTCTAGGACATATGGAATATGAGTCGGTAGTGGGACATTCATGAGGGATAATCATCCAGATGTGATATGCATACCATACCTCTTAGGATTCAGCCACCAAATGTTGGTACTGCAGCAAAAAGAGCTCACCCAGACTGAGGAAGCACAGTAAAAAGACGACAGAGGACATAACCCCTGGGTTATACACCTTCTGTTCTTCTTGTCATTCTCGTCAGGCTTCTTTAGCACCCCTGGGCCCCCTGCCTAGCATTCACAGTACGTCCAGAATGTGCCTTACAAGCATAGCACAGGGAGAATGAAGAACAACCCATGAGGAAACCTCCAGGCCTGGGGATGCAGCCCTGCTTCAGAAGGCTCAAAGGATTACTCACCTCCAAGAGGATTTTCCTGAGCGTCCCCTTGAGGCCAAACTGGTTCAGTAATTTAAAGTCGACATTCACATGTATGTGCTAAAAAACTGGGGGTTTTAGTAAGAAGAGAGTGGGGCCTGAGAGCTTCCTCTCATAGCACCAGCTGACCTTGAGCTTGGGAGCAGTGGGGTAGACTCATTTTCCTCTTAGTAATTATCAGATGGACGGATTAAGAAAACACCAAGGACTATTGAAGAGGGACATCCATTATCCTTCCCTAGACTATAAAGAGGGTAACTGCAAAATCCTGGAAGTAAAGATGTAAGGAGAATGGGCTCCACCCTCGCGCCTCTTCTGAGCTGACTTTCCCCTCTATTGCAGACCGTCCAGATCCTGTTTGGAATCATGAACTTTTCGTTTGGAGTTGTTTTCCTTTTCACCTTGGTAAACCCATACCCAAGGTTTCCTTTTATATTTATCTCAGGATATCCATTTTGGGGCTCTGCTTTGGTGAGTTTAGTGCATTTAGTTCAATTTAAAGGCATGTCAACCAGGCAACGTGTTAGTGAATGAATTCTTAGTTATGAAACAAGATAGGTTTGGGTATATGATTCTGTAGAAAATGCCACAAAGACATTAACCCCATTGCGATTACTTCTATCCTCCACTGAATCACCAGAACTGGTGGTAGCCCATCTTTGGGTCTTGAAATTTGGAGGGACTATTCATTTGGATTTTATGATTGTTTATTGGTCCATCAATTTGTCCAAAATTACTTGCTACACATGATAAACTGTATTCACAGAGCAAGACAATGAGGACCCAAATTTTAGTACAGTGGTTATCCTCCAATGGACATTCAGACTAATAAGAAAGAAACCGTGCCAAGAGATCAGCACACTTCTTATACCTATGTGATGCTGCTTCTGATGCTGATATGCTAGTGGTTTGCTCTGCAGATAGTAAAGAAGCAGGGACAGGGACAGCTCCTGCATGTGCCTTCTGAGCCACAAAGAGAAACTTATTTAATCACATGTAGTCCTCATTGACTTTGCACCTGCTTAGCATCAGAGACTGGGTAGGGTGTGGGATTCAGTAGAAGGCAGTCCCTGGTCACAAGTCCTCATACCAGTCATTTCCAGCTGGTCTAGGGCTTAAGGATGAGGGGTTGTTTAATTAGGTGAAAAGTACATACAAAAGATGGGAACAGAGGGTGTCTGAGTATAAAGGGAGGGAGGTTTCATTATCTGTTTGATGGTCTAGGAGAGCATCCACTACTAATGGGGCTGAAAGAAAAGGCTAAAAATTTAAACATAGCTGTGTTGAACTCAGATTTTAAGTTTCTACTGGACAATGAGACTGTCATATTTGACCCACCTCCACAAAAATGAGTGTGTGTGATATCTTCCTTCCTTCCTTCCTTCCTTCCTTCCTTCCTTCCTTTCTTCCTTTCTTTCTTTTTCTTCCCTCTTTCCTTTCTTTTCTTTCTTTCCTTTCTTTCTTCCTTTCTCCAGTCTGTTGGCTGAAATTATACCTAGTGTTCCCATACAACAGAACACACAGATTGTACTATAATGACTCTATAACATTAGTATTCATAAACTGGTGACACTGGTATCATTTGGTAGCTGAGTCATGGTTATCAATAACAGGAGAATGGATGAAGAAATAAAAGTCCAGTAAGGTAGAAACATCCTCTTCTTCAAACAGGTGGCTCAGACTAAAGCAGATCTAGCCTTTTTATTCTCTGTTCTGTGGACAGCCATGTGAGGTGGCTCACCCTCCTCACTCCCTTGGGGTTTCTCTGACCTTAGGAGGGAGGCATAGGGAAGAAGTGGGCAGAGACCTGACTGAGAAACCCTCTGCATCAGCTTCCTCTGTCCATCATTAAAATATTTATTCTTTATTTATTTGTTTGTGTAGTTCATTAACTCTGGAGCCTTTCTGATTGCATTGAAAAGAAAAACTACAGACACTCTGGTGAGTTCTGTTTCTACCTTATAAAAATTATAATGGCTAAGTAACTTCCTGGCTTTGGAAATGATCATAGAATCAGAAACCATTAGTCATCAAGAGACTTTTCCAGGTTATCATGTTTGAGTCTCATATTCTACATGAAGACACTGAGGCGCAGAACAGTTCAATGACTCGTCCATGGTCTCTGGTCGTTAACGCAGATTGGGTCTCAGTAATCCAGTCATTCACTCTTTTCATAAATAGTTTTGGTGCCTACTGCACACCAGATGCTTTACCAGGAAAAGCACAATGTAGACAACACAATTAAACCATAAACGGACTCCAGAGGTAAAGAATACATTGCTGATCTATATAAATTTGTAGGCGTAGGATATTCTATCTCAAGGAAACAAAGACATTAGATAGTAATTAATAAGTCAGTAAGTTATTTGGATCAAAGAACACTGGAAAATTTTATAATTTTAAAATGTGCTTACTTTTATTTATCAGGTATATGTATCGGGGGGGGGGGGGGCATGTCCATGCCACAGTGTACCTGTGGAAGTCACAGGGTACCTGTGGAAGTCACAGTGTACCTGTGGAAGTCACAGTGTACTTGTGGAAGTCACAGTGTACCTGTGGAAGTCAGAAAATGGCTATTAGGAGCTGGTTCTCTCCTTCCACGTTGTGGGTCCAAGGATGGAACTCAGGTTATCAGGTGGCAAGTACCTTTATCTGCTGAGCCCTCTCACCAGCCCTAAAAGTTTGTAATTTTAGGAAGATGGAAAAGTGACAGAGAAATGCAGTGTTTGGTTAAATACGGTTTTTAAATGAACATTTAAACAGGCCATAGCTACCTCTATTTGAATGGAAGTTAACCCAGGCCCAGAATGTGAGAGATAGAGAGGTTATCAAAGGCTGGCTGACTTCTCCATTCATTGCGGGTGAATTCCTAAAGATGTATTATGAGTGGTAAATGTTTTAAATGATCACATGGTGGCTTCTTGGTGTTGTGACTAATCCAGCTCTCCAGTACTCACCCACCCCACACTGCTCTATCTGTGGCACAAGGTAGGCCTGAGTCTTGTGTTATGTTCTGATTCTATTGCAGATAAAAATGAGCCAGGTGATGAATTTACTTAGTGCCCTGGGAGCAGCAGCTGGAATCATTCTCCTCATATTTGGTCTCCTTCTAGATAAAGAATTCATCTGTGGCTATTCTACAGATGCTATTCAATGTGGTCCTATTACTGTTCTATTCCTTGTAAGTACCCTGTGCCATTTATAGAGTGAGAAGCAGATGGTTTAAACAAAAAAAAATTAGCACCCAGTCAGCACCATCCAGATAATATTATAGGCACCTGTGTATTTCCTTTTGCTCAAAACATCCAAGAGTCCACTATACTAGACCAACATTATGTCAGGCATTGTGGAGTAGAACAATAAACAGTCAACAACTTATAAAAGGTATAAAACATGCAAGTAAAATAAGGATAATAAAAATAGAAAGAGACACTAAAAGATAGAGGCATAGTGGTATGCTTGTGGTTCAAAGTTCCCAATATATATTATAATTGTATCTTTGGTTTTAATATTTAGATTATATTTCTGATAAACTATGGTAAACTGAAAATCGATATTTCTACTCTGTCCAAACTACTACAGTAATGGTGTAAAATAACGTAAAAGGTATGAGTGAATCTATATAGAAATAAAATGATAATCAAGTAGGCACATTAAAGACTGCTAACATGGCTAACTTCATTATAGAGTGCATGCTTAGTCAAGATGAGGCAATAGTTTGGATCCCAATGCCCCCCAAAAATTGCTGAAGAAGTTCAAAACTACCTAAGAGAATGGAGCTCAGGTAAAAGAGAGCTGTTCTAAGATAGTGTGTGGTGTGATTAGGTGCAATAGGACCCCCAAAATCAGGGGAGGGGAGCAGAAAAGAGGGAACTTGTCCTGGTCATGCTGAGCAGAACTTTTCAAATCATCCCTTCTCTGAAAATGAAGTACTATATATAAAACAAACAAAACAAAACTCACTCAAAGATATTTAAAAACCTTAAAAGTCTCCTATTCACAAACTAGAAGTTTGTAAAAGAAAAGTTTAGGACTTGGAATTTCTAAACAGAATGTTAAAGAACGCAGAAACTGCTTACATGTCACAGCTGTGTGTCAGCATTGGCCTTCTGCAATATAATTATGAGAGAGACATGGAGGCCATTGTCCACTCAAGGTAGGTCTACAGTGACCTAGGCCCTTAACAGGCTTCTTAGCCTTCAGATAAGGATAAGACAAAGTGTCGTGCACTAAAGTGGTGCAGAGGACTGGCTGAATAAAGTGAATACAGAAAAAAAGTACTCAAATTGTAGCCACAAACCAAATTTCTGACTTTTTCCCACTCCTCAGCCCTGTCCCCACACCATGAGATTTTAACCTTCAGTAGACACCAACGATATGATCCAAGAATGCTCACAACTTGAACATTTGCTAATGCTAAAGGATATATGGGGATAAATGACCAATAGCTTCTAGAAGCCCTATAACTTTTCCAACTCAAACTGAAAACACGTATAAAAAGAAATGACTCTGTGAACAATAGCTAATACAAACAAGATAGACCATGCTCCTTTGCCAATAATCCAATCCAATCTATCATTGTTCTTTGTGATTTTCAGCAAGAGAATATACATACATATAATATTGTATATAACATATTTTATATCTTTATAACATATAGATATGTTCATTTATGTGTGTGTGTGTGTATTCAGAGAAGATGTATACTGAAGCATCAGTGGATAACATCTTACTAAAACCACCACCCACTGTCACCTGTACACCTCATGTAGTCTCAAACAGTAGTCCTTACGAAATTCCAAAGTAGATGTTCTATAAGACATGACAGCTCATAGGCAGCTCAAACTCCTTGGGATTAGCAGCTACATCTTTTCCATCCAAGACTACTGGAGCAAAATCACCCTCCTTCAAAGTGCCAGTTACCATTAATTGTGGCTTTCTTATCTTCCTATTTTTTCCATGCTAGTTCAAGGTTCAAAATAACTAGTAGACAACCTTACTAACATGACATCACTGTGACAGTGTCTGGCTATTCTGTAAGGCTGAAATTAACCAGGCCCAAACACTAAAAACCCATGAAGATAACTACAGACCAATATTTCTTATAAATATAGATATAAATATCCCCAGTTGAATACAAGCATGTTGAATCTAGTGATATGTACACAGTGTCCCCAACTACAACCAGGTATCCTATATCCTAAGAATGAAATGTATGTTTAAGTAAATCTATGTATTTACTATACTATATCAACAAAACACATGATGAAACTCACATGATGTTTGAGTGGACAGAGGAAAGAAAACATTGACTAAATTCATCATTAAATGACAAAAACACTCAACAAGCCATGAATAGAGGAGGAACTCTTCAATTTGATTAAGTCCATCTGTAAAATTCTTCAACTTGCTTTCTCTCTGTCAAAAGTCTGGTAATTTATTAATCGATGTATTCAGCATCCACCAGGATTCAATCAGAAGCTCCCAGGCTGAAGTCAAGGATTAATGAGGAAGTAGGATGGCAAGCAGAGACATGATGAAAAGATGCATCATCATCTGAGATGGCACAGTAAGGAGACAGCATTCATTTACATAAAAGGCACACTCAGCTTTCAGCCCAGTATCTACCTCCACTGCAACTAAGTCACCTCTATACAAACATGTATTACAAGAACACTGCTGCAGCTTTGTTCAGAGTAAAACAAAAAAGAAAAAACACAGAAAAAAGAAGGAAATATATCAGCTCCTGTCACAGAAGAGTAAAGTATTGAAATGCTTTACACCATGACATTAGATTAAAAACTAGGTGGCCTTAAATAGTTATTCAACCTATCATAAAGATACAATTGACAAATATAGCATAGAATAGACTGTTAATCATAAGAGCCTTTGCAATGGCCATAGAAGAATCCATTCTTAGAAGAGGGCAGGCTTCAACCAGCTCTGTGCCAGGGTCCAGCCTGTGGACTCCTGGCCAGGTGTGTATGGCTATGTGTACTCTTAGCTAGCATGGTACAATCTACTTTTAAAGTCTTCTGAGTGGTGCTTCTAGCCTAGCTTTCTCTCCATGTCTCTTTTTCCATGTGTTACTTTTTTCTGGGGTAGTAGTTTTCTCTTTCCCCCTCTTTTTCTTGCCTTTTCTATTTTTGTCTCTACCATTTTCCTATATCTTGGCCTTATTCTATCTTTGTCCTTCAAGAGACCACTTTTCTGATATGCATTGCTCTGTGAATGCTGTGTCTATAAAATGGAGAATGTCCTGAATATAATTTAGCAAATATTCTGTTTAATTTTTCTTTAAGACAATAATGTTATCCTATGCTATTCTGGTATAGCTTATATTCCCATTATCCTTCACTAATGTGAGAAGTAATGGCTTATTATGTGGTAATGGCTACTTCATTGTGATCAGAAAACCCATCACTGTCCTAACATCATGACTCCATTGTTTCTTTCTGTTGCAGGGGATTTTGGTTATGTTGATGATCTTCAGCATTGCTGAACTGTTCATTTCCCTCTTTTCCTCATTTTTGGGATACACCAAAAAATAATTTGCAGAAGGCTGTTGTTGAATAGCACTGTGCAAGTAAAGATGCAATGTGAGACAGCTTAGAGGCCAGTATTGCTTGTGATAAAGAGCCAACACAAATACATATTTAAAATTCGTAATTATTTGAAGCAAAGGGGGCTGGGAGTGACTCAAGGGGGATCATTTTGGCTGATGAAACCCAACCTGCATCCTGGTAATGCCACTTCCTCTCCCAACAGAATGATTACCTCGGTGTAATCACCCTTCTTGTTCTTTGTGGCATGGCCACTCTATAAGTAAAGAGAGGAACCAAAGCTCAAACTCAGGTGACCTCGTCATCTGACTGGAAGTCTATACATGAAAGTTTCCTGATGAGTCCCCTAAGAGACGCCACACAAGGGCTCCTGCTCCAAGAAGCAAGAAGATAAACTGAAAGGAAGAATGGGTCGGTCAGAAACTTTTATCTTGAAGCCACAAGACTGTTAGTTGTTATTAGCCAGCTACAAGAGTAGCTACAGCATGCTGGTTAGTTTTTATTTTTAACTTGACACTAACTAAAGATACCCAGGAAGAGAAATGGCCAATTGAGTAATTACCCAGATAAAGTGACCCGTGGTCATGTTTGGGACACTGTGACACTTGATGTGGCAGGGTCCATGCCACTATGGGTGGTGACATCCCCCAGCAGGTGGGGGGAGCTGTATAAAAAAGCTGGCAGGGTGATGGGTCAGAGAACAGAGTAAGCGGCATCCCTTCGTGGTTACTGCTCCAGATTGCTGCTTTGAGTCTTGGACCTAACTTCCCTCAGTGATGGACTGTTATCTGAAAGTATAAGCCAGATATAACCCCTTTCTCCCCTAAATTTCTTTCGGCTATAGTATTGACCATAGCAGCAGAGAAGCAAACTAGGATAAATACTCAAATCAATAATCAACGATGGCAAGTATTGGTGGAGCTACTATGGTACAGAGTTTGTACCAAATGGTATAGCTGCTGCTCCTTTGACCTCACAAAATCCTGAGAAAACGGTTATTGTTACATCTAAACAAGGAGGCTGAAGCATGAAAAAGGTAAGATCTGCTCAATGTCACAAAGCTTGCAGTGGTGGGCCCACATCAACATGTAGTCTGGTTCCACAGCCCGAGAGGTCTCACTCCTTATCTGCCGGTATCTGTCTCTAGAGCTCTTGTTGGGTCTCTGAACCCTTTTACACCCTTCAAAATTAAAAGTAATTTCATGTTGACAGAAATAATGCCTTTCCAAAACAACTATATTTTCCAAAGTAATGTGAAGAATAGCACTGGCTTTATTTTCAAAATCCCTAAAGAAACAGTTCACAGATTTGGCTGGCTGTGCATTCACATCATCTAAGGAACTTCCAGAATCCCCAGTGCACCATAGGCAAACATATCAATTACATCAGAGTATAGTGGGAGCCATGCACTTGATCAGTTTTCTGAGATTTACAGGGGATTCCAATGCAGAGAATCCTGGAAGAGGCTGCTGTAAGACAGCATAGTATATATGGGGGTGAGGGGGCAACAAGATATTCTCTATGACCATTCCCTGCAGTCCATCATGTCTCATGCTCTGTAACCTGTGGAATGTACCAGTATCATCTAGTGAAAGAGCCAAATAAGATCTTAGTGTGGGTGCTGGAAAGATGGTTCAAGTTAAGAGAATTCTCTGCTCTTCCACAGTTTGATTCCCAGTATCCACATTGGACAGAGCACAGCTGCCTGTAACTCCAGTTCTGAGGTCTCTTACACCCTCTTCAGGCTCCCATGGCACCTGCAAGCTTGTGGTGCACATACACCCAGGCAGGCACACACGCATATACAAATAAATAAAATATAAAATGTTTTAAGGTCCTCATGTTGTTTTGAAAACAAACGACACCGTGAGGTTTGCAGGCAGATGGATGGAACTAGAAAATATCATCCTGAGTGAGGTAACCCAGACTCAGGAAGACAAACATGGTATGTACTCACTCATAAGTGGGTACTTGATGTAAAGCAAAGGATTACCAGACTGCAACCCACAGCTCCAGGGAGGCTAGCTAGTAAGGAGGACCCTAGGAAAGACACAGGGATCGCCCAGAGATGGAGAAACAGATGAGATCTACAGGAGCAAACTGGGGGTCAGTGGGGGTAATGAAAGGCAAGGGTTGGGGGAAAGAGAACTTAGGGGAGCGGAGGTTCGAGCTGGATCAGGAACAGAGTGGGAGAACAAGGATAGAGATACCATGATAAATGAAGACACCACGGGAATAGGGAGAAGCAGAGTGCTAGGGAGGTCCCCAGGAATCCACAAAGATGACTCCACCATAGACTACCGGCAATGGTCGAGAGGGCGCCTGAACTGACCTACTCTGGTGATCGGATGGCTGAATACCCTGTCATGATAGAACCCTCATCCAGTGACTGATGGGAGCAGATGCAGAGATCCATGGCCAGGTCCCAGGCAGAGCTCCAGGAGTCCAGTCGACAAGAGAGAGGAGGGATTCTAAGAGCAAGAGATATTGAGACCATGATTGGAAAAAATACAGGGATAACTAGCCAAGCTAGTGGAAACACATGAACTGTGGACCAATAGCTGAGGAGCCCCCATGGTACTGGACTAGGCCCTCTGGATGAAAGACAGTTGTTTAGCTTGAACTGTTTAGGGGGCCCCCAGGCAATGAAATCAGGACCTGTCCCTAGTGCATGAGCCAGCTTTTTTGGAGCCTAGTGCCGATGCTGAGACACTTTGCACAGCCTTGGTGCAGGGAGGAGGGGCTTGGACCTGCCTCAACTGAACGTACCAGGCTCTGCTGACTCCCCATGGGAGACCTTGCCTTGGAGGAGGTAGGAATGGGGGTTGGGTTGGAGGGAAGGCTGGGGGCTGGGAGGAGGGAGGACAGGGGAATATGAGGTTGATATGTAAAATGAATAGAAAATCTCTTAATAAAATTTAAACAAAGAAATATTTGAATACACATCACAGGACATGATAAAAGTAAGAATCAAAGATGGGAAGAAAAATAAAATTGAGTACCTAAAAGAAAAAATGAACAACTTGATAGAAAAAATGGACCACACTCTTGACTAGACACTTCATAGAACATCACAAAACCATCCACATATGTGAAGATAGGCATTGCCATTAGCACCATAGGAAAAAAAACCTAAACCACACTGACATGCCATTTCGATAAAATACTTCTATTTATAAATATTTGTCATAGAAAATGATGAGCTACATATATGAGGTTGTATATATAACATTCACTGAAAAGTATGTTCTAAAGATTGAAAGCAATCATGACATTTTCTTTAAAACAACACAATTTGTTTAGATTAAAAATAAAAACCAAATTAGAGCCAAAAAAAAGAATGAAGCATTGGAATTTATTTCTGGAATCTTCTAGACCCAATAAAGATAATTTTTCCTCTTTAAAAGAAAGAAAGGAAGAAGAAAGAAAGAAAGAAAAAGAAAAAAAACACTTTTGAACTCATGAGGATGCCAAAAGATTTCCAATCCTCACTCTGAGAATCACAGCACTGTACTGCATTGCCCCGCCACTAACTGGATGCCACCAGCACTGAGACGTTGCCTGTGTCATTTCAAACTGGCATGGCTGCCCATTAAGGAAGGTGTGCCTTCAGTCACAGACATGAAAGCGAAACTCAAAGCAGCCAACTTTTTCTGCGAACACAAAGGGCATCTTATTTAAAAATAGGATTTGAATTAAGATTCCTAACTGTAAATCTCATATTTCATGCTGCCTTGGGCATAGGAAGAATTGTAGCCTGTTCAAATGAATAAACTAACAAGCTTTCTTAGATTTCTGCCCTAAGCTAGAAGGAGCTGAGGTGTGCTCTAAGCTGGAAGTTACATGGATGAAGGTGAGGAGCAAGAGACATTAATTTTTATTTCCCATTGATTGAGGTTCTGGTGAAAGAATATTTGGTAACTGAGTGAGTGATATTCAGGCTTTAGAAGTATTTAAAGGTGAAAACTTGACACATTATGGTAAGGACTTGTAAGTTAGATTAGTTATTAGATGTTATTTTATCATGCACAGTCGTGTGACTTAACAGAGTATTTAAACACTATGGGCTTTAAATTCTAAGGCTAAAATTCAGTAACACTTACCTAATGCTTTGCTGTGAACTTTCAGCACTTGAAATTTTTAAGTCACTGGGTAAATGGTGTAGGTACTTATAATTGAAAATTGTTTTGCTTCTAAAACCTTATTTTATCAATTTCTAGCAGTGTGTTTGGGGACCAGCTCCTCCATTTCCTAAGCCTTGGTTTCTCTAATCATAAAACAATCAGTTGATATTGTGGGTGTTGTCAGAATTTTGACACAGGTGGAGCGTGGCATGTACATGGGCATTTGATGAATGTTACTTTCCTGTGCAAAGTGTGAAGTGTTTCCTCAGAACACAAAGAACTATAAGAATGTTAAGTAGCCGGGCGGTGGTGGCGCACGCCTTTAATCCCAGCACTCGGGAGGCAGAGCCAGGCGGATCTCTGTGAGTTCGAGGCCAGCCTAGGCTACAGAGTGAGTTCCAGGTAAGGCGCAAAGCTACACAGAGAAACCCTGTCTCGAAAAACCAAAAAAAAAAAAAAAAAAAAAAAAAAAAAGTATTTATAAAAAAAAAAAAAAAAAAAAAAAGAATGTTAAGTACTTGAACTTATATTATAGGTACAGCATTGGGATCTTCAGGCCTGCAGCCAGATTCAATTTCATTTCAATACTGAGCCTCAGTTCTGAGCAATCTGCTTCTCCCTTACCAATGCTCTGAACCAAAATCCCTCCAAAGGCAGATAATTCTGGGTGCCAGGGCTTTGCTGAGCAGCTGACAACATGCCATCAATTTCCTTCCTAATTCTGAGTAGCCTGCTGGTCCTTACCTTCATGGGAGAAAAAGGCAAACAGAGCCCTTAGATATACTCAGAAAAGCCTAACCTTGCTTTTAAAGGACATGGCGATCAAAGGCTGAGTAAGGAAAGGACACAAACAATCACGATGTAGAAGTCAGTCTTCAGAAGAGGGAATCGCAGTACCAAGAGATGGGAGTTGAGAACATATGTGGGTCTGCAAATGCTAGCTGGATCAGAGTTATTAGACTTTTATATGCACCATCAGAGCATCTTTTCCAAATTGGAGGCAGAGGATAGTGATAAGAGGATAGTTTAAAGGAAAAAGCTGTTAAGGGTGTAACAGCATCAACAAAGCGTCCAACATAAAACAGGAAAATCAAAGGCAGGGCAGTTGACAAGTCCTAATTGTGGTGAGCATTTGAGCACACTCAGTCCAAATCAGCCAAGACAACTTAAGTGGATGATATAAACTGAATTCGAGTCGGTTTGGGAGGATTCACACTGAAACAAGGTCATCTCCTTGGCTAGAAAGACAAGAACAACAAATATCCCAAGACTAGGAAAATGTGACTTAGAAACAGATATGAAGGTTGGGTTGTACATCCCTGGGTCAGGGCTCTCAAAGGCCATACATTTACAAGGCCTTGCCCTGCTCCCGCATGCAGTGCATTGAAAGGTACATATCTCTAACCCACCCACCATGCCTGGATAGGAGCTTCAGGTCTCACAGTCATCTACAGCCCAGGCCTGGAGAGATCTTGTTTGAATATATTCCTAAACATCTTAGGAAAGTTAACTCCCATTGTGACAGTGCTGAGAAGTGGGCCTGAAGTGGTGATTGGTCATAAGGGCTCTGCCCTTAAAAATGCTAACACTGTCACCACGAAAACTAGCTGGTACTCATCTCTAATCCCCTCCATGAATGTGTGTTCTCTTGCCCTATGCCTTTCTCCATGGGATATTAGAGCACAAAAGCCCTGTCAGATGTGGGACCCTTGACCTTGAACTTCCCAGACTACTAAATTGTAATAAGTCTGTTATTTATAAATTTAAAAAGTCTTGGATATTTTAGTGGAGCAACACAAAACAAAGACATTATGTCATTATACCCAACCATTGACACTTTTCAACAGATATGCACCTAGAATCTTTAATGGTTGGGGGATCTGCCATTTTCCCTCCCCTCCTCACTACATTTCTGACAGGTGGCTGAAAGGCTGTCACCTCAGTTTTCTGAATGGCAGTGTGTTCTCTACCCAAACAGCAGCTTGTTGTACTAATAAACCACTTCAGCAAATGTTGTACCAAAACCAGCCTCCCCAGAAATACTTCTACTCACTGGTCCTAATTATATGTCTCTAAACCAATTTAAATGAAATAGAGAGGGGGAAAAAGATGAGAGAGGTGAATAGCCTCAGATTTGTTAATATAGTTACTGTGTTTCAACCCTTTAGATTAAATGGGCAAAGATATCTGTCTACAGCTCTGTACCTCTAATGAAATAAAACAATAGACAATGAAATTAAAAATTAATAAAAAGCTTAACATATGAGCATACAGGGTGTATATAGAGGAGGGGATAATAATAACCTTGAGAAAAATCTTTTATTCACCTCCCAGATGTTTAGACTTTCCCCATGCCACCAACTTCCTCCACTTACCTACTTGATCTGGCACTGAACTTGGGCATACAGCTCCAGGCATACTGAAGAGAGAGGGCAGCAGGAAGGTGGAGAAGAAGGGTGGACTCATATGTGAAAGTGTCGTTTCGATTCATAGCACCCAAAATGGGAGCTGAGTCTTGCCTCACGCTTCTGGGTTCATGTTCTATGGAGAACAAATTATATTTGAGGCCATTTCTGCTAAATTTGACACAAGATTTCCATGGCCCGCTAGAACTGTGTATGAGCAAATGACAGTACCGTTTGCAAACCAACAAGAACAACACTCCCAAGTGTACCTGTTCCGGGCTTCTGAGTCTCTGCATGGGCGCCTCCCCCACCTGCTCAACCCTAAAAGTGAAGCGTGAAGGTAAAGTCAGTCCCTAGCAGCCCATCTCTGGAGAATTTCTAGCACCCCGCTAACCCTTAGGGACCCACCATCCACACCTGCTTACAGGGTGGGGGCTGCAGAACTTCTTCTAATTAAGGTAGCATGAAGCACACCAGACAGTCCCCAGGGTATGTTTCAAGAAGTGAAACCTCCCGGTAAGGCAGAAACTTTTTTGAATATCCTTTCTATCAAAGCAAAGTGATTGGAGCAGATCTCAAGGTAGCAGAAGCTACTAATTTCCTGTCACCTGATGTCAACCAGAGGTACCAGCCCCAGGGCCTGGTCTATCTCACTCATCTTCAAGTACTTGAGATAGGAGAAGGAGCCAGCTGATCTCAGCAGTGTCTGAATTGGCCCTTGAGCCTTGAAGCCTTGGAGACTCAGGTAAGGCATGAGTTTGCTCTGCTTAAATGATTAAAAAGTGAGGCAGGATGAGGAGAGGAGTGGTTTTAGAGACTAGAGAGTCTTTCAGACTGGGGTGCCCCTGGTGAGACTTTCAAATGGCAGCACGATTTAAGCTGTGACGACTTCAAGTCTGGATGTGCCACCTTCCTCCTAACTGCTCCCCCTCTCAAAACTGACTCTAGGCAATGAGTGGTAAGCAAATGCTAGCATGGAGGTAAAGTCTCTGGCATGTTGGGCTCAACCTGAGGCTCTACTACATAGAAGCCGCATAACCTTGGTTGAGTGGCCAAACCTCTCCATGCCCCAATTTCCTTGTTCATAAAATGGGAGCAATAGAAAGGCCCTCTGCATCATGAAGATTAAACCTAAAATACGGAATCTTTTTAGGACTGCCTGAGACCAAACTAGAAAATAATCCTGGCTGAAAGAGTCTAATTCCGTCCCTCTTGTTTCCACTGATTTATCTCTCCAAAGATCAACTTCACTGTAAACATGCATAGGTGGTGTCAGACTTTAGTAGCTACCATTTTCTACATGTTATTGGTACACTGAGGACAACTCCTGCTTTCTGTGTACCATCTAAGAAGCCGGGGGAGGGTAAGAGTGGGCACTGGAGACAGGCTAGAGGGATTGACTTTAACTAGATTCCCATGTGTTCCCAAAACTAAACCATAAAGTGTGTGTGTGTGTGTGTGTGTGTGTGTGTGTGTGTGAGAGAGAGAGAGAGAGAGAGAGAGGGGGGGGGACTGTCCCTGTTTCCCTTATAATGGTTTGGTCTCATCGATGGTCAGGTGAAGGGAGGTTATCGTCTTGTGAATAGACAGCATCCTGAGTATTTATCTGTAAACCTTCCAGAGGAGGAAGCTGAGCTTGATGATCTGTTTAACACTGAGTGAGATCACAGCATCACCGGAGGCAGGTTCCCTGTATAATCCTGCACAGCTCCCTTAGTGGATTAACATTGTTTCAGGAGTTACATGTCACACTAAAATGAAAGTGGTTGGTGGGAAAGTAATAAACATGAATGACTGTGGACTTGGAAGAAGTTCTTACCATTAGGCAAGGAATGGCTTCATGAACATCCTTTTGTGGAGGTTGACAGAATGGGTGGTGGGGGAAAAGTTTTTGCAGATTCAACAAAGAAGGCAGGAGACATGTCCAATTATGACTACTGAGGACATGGGTTCTGAAAGTCATCGGAGCTGGACTATAATGAGGAGTCAGAAGGATGTCTCAAGAAAGCAAAGAAAGTGAATTAAAGAAAGTGAAGCCCGGCGGTGGTGGCGCACGCCTTTAATCCCAGCACTCGGGAGGCAGAGCCAGGCGAATCTCTGTGAGTTCGAGGCCAGCCTGGTCTCCAAAGCGAGTTCCAGGAAAGGCACAAAGCTACACAGAGAAACCCTGTCTCGAAAAACCAAAAAAAAAAAAAAAAAAAAAAAAATGCCGGGCGTTGGTGGCGCACGCCTTTAATCCCAGCACTCGGGAGGCAGAGCCAGGCGGATCTCTGTGAGTTCGAGGCCAGCCTGGGCTACCAAGTGAGTTCCAGGAAAAGGCGCAAAGCTACCCAGAGAAACCCTGTCTCGAAAAACAAAAAAAAAAAAAGAAAGTGAGATAGGTTGGGGAGAGCTGAGGCCCAGGAAGAGCACAACTTAGCAGTGATTTAGAGGATGTGTCTCAGTTGCTTTGTGAAGGGTGTATTAGAAAAATTATCGAACGAAAACAGTAACCACAATATTTCTAGCATTTCTAACATTAATTTGTGTGTGTGTGTGTGCACGCACACATGTGTGGAAGTCAGAGGACAACATGCAGGAGTCAGTTCTCCCCTCCTACCATGTGAGTCCTGGGGATGGAACCTGGGTCATCAGCCTTGGCAATAAGCCATATAGCTGGCCTTATCACAAGATTTTTTTTCTTATGCTATACCAGGAAAGGAAATCGGAATAAATCTATAGGTGATACTAGATGTAGGGAAAAGGTCCATGTGTATGAGGTATTGCAGATGCAGAAATGGCATGCTTTTGCTATTGCCTGAATATGTGAGGGAGCTGAAGAAGCAGGAGTAAAATCTGCCTCCAAGCCTGTATGTGTCAGTGCACATCCATGCACACACATGTGGAAGATGGAGGTTAACATTAGACGCCTTCTTCAGTCACAAGGCAGAGTCTCTCACCCAATCTGAAACTTAAAATTTTGGCTAGACTGGCTGGCCAGCAAGCTCCAGGGATCTGACTGTCTACACTTGCCCAATACTGGAGTTACAAGTGCATGCTACCACAGCTGGTATTTTGTGTGGATGCTGAAATCCATACTCAGGACCTCACACTTGTGATGCATGACCTAAGCCATCTCACAAGCCCCCTGGTTTAGACCTTTTAAGTCTGAGCAATTGGCAAAATAAAGTGACCCAAGGCACTGTGCCCAGAAAAGGCCACAGACTGCAGCACAACCTTTGTACAGAGAAGTTTCAGTTGAGTGACAGAAACTAGTTGAAGAATTGTGTGAGTGAGGAGGAAGCTGGGGAAGGGTAGAAGGCAAAATTTGAATAAGTTGAAGTGAAGAAAGGGGAAATGGGGAAGTAATTGGGGACTTTACCAGAATTTTTTAAATGGGAGTTTAGGGACAAGGTAGTACATTTTTGTTCAAATAAGGCTCAGGAATAATAACTATTTCTTGAGTGTTATTTTATCAATCACAGCACATCTTATGTTATCCTAATTTTACAGAGATCACGAACGTGCATAATGCCACACAAAGTGTGAGAGTAGGTCCCAGGAAGAAGAGGTTTCTGGAGAGAGCAAGCATCTGGTGAAAGGAAATGGACTGAAAGGGCTGAGGAGGAAAGAATGAAGAAGATTCACCTACAGCCATAAACACAGGGCAGGGGGAAGGAAGAATAAGTGCAAGGCTATTTTTAGTGGCAAAGGAGGAAGTTGAGGTTGGGGGGCTTTGAGCATCTCAAAGATGATGGAGTTACTGGACCTGAAAGTCATTATTCAAACCAAAACCACAGAAGAAGCTGTGACATCTTCAGGGGAATGGACAAGGAAATGGTGATGCTCTAGAAGTCACAAAGGTGTGTGGAAGTTGCAGTGATGGTAAAATGGGATGGTGCGTGAGCAAATTAAGTTGGGATTTCAGTATCAGTATTTATTTTCATATTTGTGAAAATAAAGCCCTGTATTGTTACATTTTGGCCAATGTGGTCAGTAACCCTGCTAATCTACCAGACAATCTTTGCTGTGAGCTGGGGTCTACTGAAGCCATTTCATATAATGTTTTAATGATAAGGCAAAGTTGGAGAAATCTACATTTGTGGGAGTATGTGGACTAGCTCTAGCTTCACAAGTTTCCATTGAATGTAATTTTATTGCACAGTCAATCTACAGTGTCCTCATGTGTGTGAGAGAAAGGGAAGGAGGGGAAGGAGATCATTAGCATAAAATGGCATGCCAAAGTCATATTTTGTTTATAAAATACTATTTTGCAGTAATATTTATTTAACACTTTGTAGGAATACAGTTATTAGAAAGATACTATTCTAACAGAAAGACAGAATGTTCTTCTTTCCATATTATTACTGCCAATAGCCCATACAGATAGCTCCATGAGACTTTGCCTAAATCAAAGGTTTATCTCAGCAACAACACAGACCCAAGACTTAATGAGCAGCTGGTAACTACAGAAGAATTATAATGATGGTAGTCCAATCATTTCCATCACTTTGAATAATTAATGATCTTGCACTTTAAGTCACCATCACTAAAATTAGTCCCCTAGAATGGAGTTAAGTGAATTCTAGCTCATTCCATAGTTACCAAAGGATCTTGGGAAAATTAACTTATGGGGTCTTCTATACATCCACCAAGAGGAAATACAGTGCCTACTGAAAGAGAGAGGTATGAAAAAAACTGAAAATAGCACAGCTAATATCCCTGGGGACATAGTACATGCCCAATTAAACAACTACAGTCTAGCCTGGGAGTCCACAGAATGAGCATCGGTGTCAGTGTCTTCAAGTTTGGCTTCCTTACTAAGTATAAGGACTTTGCAAAAGCATGCCCCATGTCCAGGAGCAGGATCCTTATTTGTGACAAGAGCAAACTGGTTTCTGAGATTTTTCTAGTTCTAGACCAGAATTCATTTGAGAATTCCTTGGTGGGTTTTGTAAGTAATTTTTATTTTGTTTGGTGGTCTCGTGGGATGGTTTGTGGCATGAAGCAGATTGCCCTGGGCCAAGTGACATCTGGTAATTTAGAACAAGAAGGCAATCAAGTGAGAAACTCTTCCCTAAAGCCCACGCTGCAGACAGCTCATGCTCTGTATTGCTTTAAGTAATGAAGAGTGTGCATATTTTGAAGGGAAAGGAAGAGAAAGTGAACTGTTTCCCACAGAAGTCAAAGCAGTGAGTCATGGACACTGCAGTTGACAGGTTGGAGGCTTCATTTCAGATCATTAGTAATTATATAACTTCAAATGAGTTGCCTAACTTGTCTGTCCTTGCCCCTCCCCCCATACACACTCTGTAAAGCACAGGCAATGATTCACCCCTTATCTCCTCTACTGAGCTCAGAAGAGATGTCTCCGATGGAATTTCCTTGTAATTATAAAATCAGCAGAAGTCTAAGAGATTCAGCTGCCCAGCTCTCCTTGACTTTAGTGTAAGACTCAGCAGCCCGAGTAGACAGTCTTAATTCCCAAGGCCTGTTACACAGCTTACCATCAATAAAGATGAGACCAGAGGTGCGGCCCTAGAGAATAATATCCAGGGCACAGGAAAATATCAAGGGAATTCATATCTGTGGTTTTGACATGACCAATCAGTGAATACCCCCCAACAAATGGCACGTGAAGAAAGCTTAATGGCCTTAACCTGTCAGAACTGGAAAGAATGTGGTTCATCATCACTTCAGAAACAACTCATGAGCACTGACAGAAGACACTTGCTACCCTCTTCCTCTAGGCACATATGTCCACTCATTTCTTAAGACAATCCTATGAGAAGGGCACTATTCTCACCTCACAGATAAAATGGAAACTACAGCTCAGAAGTATATAACAAGAATTGCAACAAAGCAGCTAATATTTACTCAGATGAGAGTGCTTTGCATAAATCTAGCATTCCTTCAAAGTTTATTAAGAAGCTATAACATGTGAGCATTCTTTTAGATCCTGGTCAAGAGGCAATGACATCATTTGTTTCTATAGAGAGAGGACTGCAAAAAACAAGTAATTTACCACAGTAATAACTGAAATGAGGTGAATGGAACAGGATGTGTTGAGTCAGAGAGGATATGTAAGAACATGTGTGATAAGTTGAGGGTTTAGAGAAGGCCTCTGGGGATAACTGATATTTAAGCTATGCCCGGGTTAAAAAAAAAAAGCCACCCAAACATGAACCATCACCATCACCATCTATTTCTTATCTCTTACAAGCTTCCAGTCTAGAGTTGAAGAACCTGAGGCCCAGAGAACTTGTCCAGCACCTCAGAGTAATTAGAATTACTGTTTAAACCAGACAGACAGACTCAGAGGCTGTGGTCTTACATGTGAGAACAGAGAGCATTCTTGATGTGACCTGTTCAAAGTCAGAGTCAGAGGGAGAGAGAGGCGTAGAATCATCCCCTCCTGACTTTAAGGACAGTCCTTACCATAGTCAGGCATGACACCTCTGGGCCAACACACTGTTCAGAGACAAATAGATGAACAAGCCAATAAAAAGTATGCTTTGCAGTATTAAATTGTAAGAAGAGTATCCAAGGAGGGGCCAGCTAGCCAAACGCATAGATCAGGGATGAAGCTCAGTGATATTTTCCTAACGTTCATAAGGCCAAGCCCCAGCACAGACAAAAATCTATGGGGACATAAATTCATGGTGTGTTCTAGGTTATAGCTCATTGGTAGGGGAACTGACTGCCTAGTGTTTTCTTAAATGTTAATGTGTGTCCAGACATGATTAGCACGAATTCCAGCTCAGATTCCTGGGCCCATGTGTTCTTGCCTGAGATAGCCCCTCCAGATACTTTCCTAGAACACAGTGGTAGACCTTGCCTCACATTGGAAGCTACTAGGAAGATGGCATACCTCAGTGGCACCATCAAGGGAACACTAAGAGAATTATTAGATGGTGACAGAAGGTAAGATTGCCAAAGATTTTGTCATTAACTCACCTTACTGTTTTATTTTCAGGAGCTTGAGAACAGAATGACAACACCTAGAAACTCAGTGAGTGGAACTTTCCCGATAGAGTCTACCAAAGGCCCTCTTGCCATGCAGCCTTCTCAAAAAGTAAACCTCAGGAGGACATCTTCACTGGTGGGCCCAACACAAAGCTTCTTCATGAGGGAATCAAAAGCTTTGGGGGTAAGGCTGTTCTCCTCTCTTCTGCACCCTGGAGATGCTCTGGCCTACAGATGCTGATGCTTCCAGCTATACATGGGATTCAGTCTACCTTGCACTGGCAGATCTGAGTGGATGTGTTCTTTATGTCTCACACAGTGGGCTGGGCCAGAGAGTACAAAAGAGTTAGCACCTGGATCACTGTAGGGTGATCTTATATCATCTCTTGGCTTGGAGGTTAAGAATCTTCCATTCGGGTCCATTGTTCAAATTCCAGACACATCTGTTCCTTGGAAGAGATAGATCTGGATGAGAAGAAGGCAAAGTCCTTGGCTGTGCTACCACTCCATTTAGTATCTTTGCGTGGTCCTCAATCGGGTCTCAGGCTTCCCACCTGGCCTTTGACCTTCACCAGGGATGGGTTCAGTTCACCACCAGTGCTTTTCTTCTTTCCCCAGGCTGTCCAGATCATGAATGGCCTCTTCCATATTTCCCTTGGGGGGCTGCTGCTGATCCCCACAGGGGTCTTCGCACCCATCTCTGTGAGTGTATGGTACCCTCTCTGGGGAGGCCTTATGGTAAGTTAGAATAAACAGCAACTGTTTGTGAGATGTTGGAGGGGAAAAAAATCCAAAAAAATATCTAGATTGTTTCCGTGTTGATGAAAGTAATCTGGGCAGGAAGAAGGCTATTGGGTTGACATAGCTAAGTGGGAAGAAGGATAGACTACACCACGTGACTCCTGTGGCTGATCGTGATCATGCTTCGTGTGGATTCACAGAAAGGAGCTCTGCCAGCTGTGCTCAGAGAAGCAAGACTGTACAAAGCAGGGTCTCTCCACAGCTAACTCCAGCAGGGTGTGAGACACCAGATACTTGGTGTTTAGGAAGGAAAAGAAAAATGGGACATCCTAAGTCCTCCATCTCCCTGCAATTTTGTTAGTTACTATGGCATCTGATGAAATTATTCCCATCCCAAATAATCCCTCTGTACTTATGAATGCAGCAACACTCTTTGGGGCTACTTAATGTACATGTTTCCCAAACTTATAATTCTGTGTGTGACATGGAGCTAGGTAGTGCTTATTTTGCCAGGACACTTTTCATGACTCTAAGTGCAGAATTGAGGCTCTCAGAACTTAGGTGGATTGGTTGTGAGACTTTTCTGTACTTTATAGCTTGACCCTTAAAAAAGGAAGTTGAGAAATAATCACTATTACTTCCTATAGCAACCAACATTTTGGTGAAGTGTATTATATTCAAGATAAATACTGCCTTGTACACTATCTCTCAGTGGCATCAGAGCTATTAAATCACTATGACCCCAAAAGAACATTTTCACTAATTACAATTAGAGAGATGGGCTGGAGAGATGGCTCTGCAGTTAGGAACACTGGCTGCTCTTCCAGAGGGCCTGGGTTCAATTCCCAACACCCACACATAAGACAAATAAATTTAATTTTTTTATTTTCAAAAAGAAAGAGAATGAGAGTAAGTGTTTTAATTCACACTGACATTCTCTCCTATCTATGTCTCCGAGACCCCAGTCTTAATGGTGTTTTTAAAACTAGTGACTTAGTCTAACTGCAGCCTGTGTAGAGAAGGAGTAAGTCATGTTATCGAGGGTGATTTCTTATTTTTCTATTTGATGGTATGGGCCCAGAGGATTCTCACTGACACAGAAGTGTGAATTCTGTCTCTCTTTTCTTATTCTATTCCTAATGGTATCCAGAGGTTGAACAGTACAGACTGAGTATATGAACCTTAATAACAAAGAAATATAGCTACCTAGAAATAATTTAAAGGGAAAAATTTGATGCATAGTTTAATGAAAGACACTAAAAATGTAAGTGGTTCTTTCCCAACCAATCATCAGTGGAAAGTAGTGACCCTTCTCTGCCTCCTCCCTTCTGCCCCCTTTTCCTCCCCCTCCCTCCCCTCCCACTCACCCCTCTCTTTGCAGTATATTATTTCGGGATCACTCCTGGCAGCATCAGCAGAGCAAACCTCCAGGAAGAGTTTGGCAAGTAATCATATGTCTTTTTCCCACACATCAGACACAATAATGACTTTCTCAGTTGAAAACAAGTCCTAGGGACCCTTAAAGAGTTCAGCAATCACTGACTCTCTCTGAGCAAAGATCCTGTATCATCCTGGTTGTGATATGATGTTCTTCATGAAAAACTGAAAAATGGCATCTGCCTTTAGTCTGTCCATAGCAAGGGAATCAAAGGCAGAGCCCAGAAGATGGCACTTACAGTCTTTCAATGCTAAGTTCCCTATGGAGATGATAGAACTGATGTATTCTGAAAGAATGTCATTTTCCCCACACACTATTTAGGAAATTTTTCTGATCATATGCTTGAGTTATGTTCTAGCTAAGTCAGAACCCTGAGTGAGTTAGTACAGGGTGCTCCTGATTTTTCACCCTATGAACAGAAGTTGTAGTCCTGGCATAAGAAATCAAGATAAGCCCAACCGGTGGTGGCACACACCTTTAATCCCAGCACTCAGGAGGCAGAGCTAGGTGGATCTCTGTGAGTTCAAGGACAGCCTGGTCTACAGAGCGAGATCCAGGACAGGCACCAAAATTACAGATAGAAACCCTGTCTCAAAAAAAATCAAGATAAAGATGAATAGAGCATTGTGTGTGATAGTGTGATAGAGTGGAAGCTGTAAGGCCTACAGTGTGATCTTATCTTTAAAGATTCATTTATAGCCTCTTTTAAAAAGGTAACATACAGAATTCCTGAAGGATGGGTGACTAGATCTCGCTACCAAATTTCTTTCCAGAAAATCCTCTAACAATATTTTCACTTACTAACCTAAGTCACTTTGAGTTGGTAAGGATCTGAGTGGAATGAGACAATTCCTCTCTCTAAGTGGTCTGAAAATTTCAATTTAGGGGAAGAGACAAATGGTTTACAAATATCAAATACAACCAAAACTACCAAATTGCCATTAATAAGCCATGTAGCCAGGAATAAAACATGTGTTTCATGAAACAATCATCAATAATGCCATACCATTGTGGTACTTGTCATATGATATGCCAAGCTTTTATCACCCATGCAGGACAGAGCAGTCACAGCCATATCCTCTAACCTGTGTATCAAGAGATATCTGCCCTAATGGTACTGGGGGAAGACAGCTGACTGGGAGTGACCTTGTCAGCAGGGAGTGGTAGCATTATTATGGCTGATGCATTTTTTAATGGATGGTACAAACCTAGAGGGTTCTATCTATATCTACAGCAACGATCTTTAGTTGTGATATAAAATGCTTCTTATCCCTCTGCCCACTGCCTTATTATGCAAAGAGATGATAATCTGGATGCTCATTAAGTCCTTACTGTATGTCTGGGAGGATGGTGCCAAGGAAAAAGTTCAGGGATACAACATGTGGGTAAGGAGTCACTGGAATTTTGGTTTCATAAATTGGGAGGATGGTGATTGTACAAGATGAGAAGACTGGAGAAGGAAGGAGAAGTAGGCTAAAAGTTGTACTTCACAGTGACAGCGAGGCTAACACCCATAGCGAGAACTGAACTAGAATTCAAGTGTGGCATCTTTGAGTCAGGGAGATGGCAAGTGGAATCCCACATCCTACTTTATGTTTTCTGAATAGAAATCAAATCTAATTAACAAGGCTGCCTCTGTTTCAGGTCAAAGCCAAAGTGATAATGAGCTCCCTGAGCCTCTTTGCTGCCATTTCTGGAATAATTCTTTCAATTATGGACATACTGAACATTACAGTTTCTCATTTTTTAAAAATGGAGCGTCTGGATCTTAGTAAAACTCCCAACCTGTATGTTGATATCTACAACTGTGAACCATCTAATTCCTCGGAGAAAAACTCTCCATCTACACGGTACTGCTACAGCATGCAGTCTGTGTTTTTGGTAAGTATGAAAGCGGTGCTCCTCCAGAGAAGAAAGGTGCTATGTTTTATTACGAATATCAACTCTGGGTCCAGGTAGTCTGTGTCTGCTATTTTTTCTGTATGTGGCTTTGGGCAGGAACCCTCTCATATACTGCTTCTATTTCCTCACCTCTAAAACAAGGAGAGTAAAACTGTGTATCTCCTTGGATTGATTTGAGAAACAAATTAGTTAACATAAGCAAGGCGCTTAGAATCATTGGTATGGAAGATTCTACCTGTGACTTTATTATTTCTTCTGAGAAATGGTCTTGCTGTGTAGCCCTGGCTGGTCTGCTACTGACTATTTAGCCCAGACTAGCTTCAAATTCACAACAATCCTGTCTCTACCTCCTGAATCTGGGATTACTGGTATGTGCCACCACACCAAGCTTTATGTGTTCATCATTCATCATTGTTAATATCATTGATGACATTAATAATTATTATTAATAAAAATGGAAGAAATTCCTACACTATTATTAACATGTTTTCCCTCATAGAATTTTAAATACAGAATTTAAAGGGGAAAGGCAATACATCTCCCAAGTGTTGTGGAGTTTCCTTGGTGTGATGTCACATCCTCTAAAGCTGATACAATTTCAGAATCCAGGCTGGCCTTCACTTTGCTGTGTAGTCAAAAACAACCTTGAACTTCTGATCATCTTGTCTCTACCTTCCCTAGTGCTGGGATTACAGGCATATACTACCATACCTAGTTTACACAGTGGGACTAGAACCCAGGGTGTCAAGTATGCTGGGCGAGTACCAGACCAAACTGACAGAATTTAATGTGGGACTCTTTCTTACAAAGAATTGATCCTTCAGTTTACTATTCCTACCTTACTTTCTTGCGCCTGATGCTATGTTCAGCATTTGGGTTGTAAAAATGCTGCCTTTTATAGCAGCCATCCCCACCACCTCACCCCAGCTGTTCAGTCTACTCACCTAAAGAACTGAGCTGATTTTTTGCTCATTGAGTTTCAGTCATTGGTCATCATTGTGCGCTAAACACATCCATCTGCCATCACCTCATCTTTGCCTCCGTTCTGTTGGTTTCCAGGGCATTTTGTCAGTGATGCTGATCTTTGCCTTCTTCCAGAAACTTGTGACAGCTGGCATTGTGGAAAATGAGTGGAAAAGAATGTGCTCCAGACCCAAATCTGTAAGTTTTAGCTACTTGTCCATAACATCCTTCTAGAAAATTAATATCTACAAAGAATAATTTACATAGAATGTAATCTGACAAAACGTTGAAACTAGGGGCTTCATTGGAATAAACTGGTTCTGCTGTATTTTAGAAAACAGAAAATACCAGTAGTGACAGCAAATGTTTTGAAGTGTAAATGAGTCTATGGTTAGACAGAAGCTACAGTTCCACATGTGTACAAGTGTGCCTGTCAATCAGCTTCTCCTTCTACTTGACTTCAGACTCCCACTCTTGCCCTGTCTTAGTTACTGTTCTATGGCAGTGATAAGACAGCATGGCAAGGCAACTTATAAAAGAAATCATTTATTTGGGGGCTTACAGTTCCTGAATATTAGTTAGAGTCCATGACCATCATGGGGAGGAGCATGACAGCTGGCAGGCAGGTACGGCTCTGGAGCAGTAACTGAGGGCTTACATTTGATCTATAAGCATGAGGCAGACAGAGCTAACTGGTATGACTCTGGCTTTTGAAAACTCAAAGCCGAACCCCAGTGACACATCTCCTCCCACAAGGCCACATTTCCTAATCATCCCCACAGTTCTACCAACTGCAGAACAAGTATTCAAATTTTTGAGCCTATGAGGCCATTCTTACTCACACATATCTTGATTACATGCCCCCTCCCATCTTAATGCAACACAGGATGTTGAAGGCTGGAGGCAGATAAAGTCACTGGCTCTTGGACTTTTCAGTGTTCCCCTCTCCTCCCACTCTCTTCACTTCATTCCACTTCCAAAACAATAGGATTTCAAAGAGTCTCCAAAGCTAGGAAATATTAATGCTCCAATAGCAGTTCTCTTATAAACTCCACCAAAACTACAGACTGTAAGATTTAGCTATAGCTTAGAAGCCATTACTGATTCCTTGACTATACAGATGGGGACAGAGTAGAATGAGAGCGTCTTCCCAAGGTTATGATCACTAAAGGCAAATCAATTCTAGAATCCAACTCCTCTATTTTTGGTGTGTTATATTTCCATGTGGTATGATTATTCCAGGCAAAAATGGCAAATGCCTGAAGTCCTGAACAATTAACTCATACTCGAGATTAATAAGTAGGTGATTTGATGAGAATTTGCACATCCAAGTAGCCAATCCTGGTATCTATAGTATTTGGTTAATTAAATAAAGAACATGAGAATAAGTTGGCATTTGAATAGATGTACATTGTTGGGAGGCGTGTCAAAGGTAAAGGTCAAGAGGCATTTGTTTATATTCTAGAATGTGGTTCTGCTGTCAGCTGGAGAAAAAAAAGAACAGACAATTAAAATGAAAGAAGAAATCATTGAGCTAAGTGGAGTATCTTCCCAACCAAAGAATGAAGAAGAAATTGAAATTATTCCAGTGCAAGAAGAAGAAGAAGAAGAAACAGAAATAAACTTTCCGGAACCTCCCCAGGAACAGGAATCCTTGCCAGTGGAAAATGAGATCTCTCCTTAAATTCTTTTCTTTTATAAGCATTATTATTTAGAGAGCTTCTAAGACACACAGCTACCCTCATTTCTTGCGGTCTTCCACATCTATTCTCCATGTTTCCACAGCTTGTCTTTGCATAGAGAAGCCACATCTAGCTCTCCTTCACATTTAGAGAATGTAGCAATTATAGCAGATTGTGTTGTCCTTTGCTTGGGAATCTTACATAGGCAGAAATGCTGCAGAATCCAATTCTCATTCACCTTTTTCTTGGGTGGGCATTTTAGTAGTATTAGTGTTTTTCCCCATTTCTTCCATCAGCAACCGCAGCTGAAGGGAAAGACACATGACTGTTTCATCCGTCTCTGAACTCTCAGACTCCTTCCCTACCTACACTCTTTGTGGAGTCCTTTTTGCACTATTATTTTAAGGAAAATAGAAATAATAATGAAAGGGAATGAGACAGCTATTTTTTCAGGGTAACAGAGCCTGTAGCATTTTCCTCCAGCTTCTGTATCCCATTTGTAAAGCTGTGAAAGGCAATAACTAACCCTATCTATGTACAAACAGCAGAGCTTACACATAAGCAAGTCTCTTTGTCTTAACTTTGCCCAACTCCTGTTTCTGGGCTTCTGGTCACATTGTTTACCTCCTTGTACTCTTTAGTCAAAAGAAGAAAGGATGATGGGACACAATGGGTACCCAAATCTCAAATCATAAGCAACACCTGTGCTTACAGGATGCTTTCCAGAGGGCAGAGTAGTTTATGAAATGGTTTCATTTGATCTTTCATGACCATGAAAGAATCCATGTCACTATTTTCAATTAAATTGAAACTAGGAAGTAAGCCAAAGTATCCTATATCCATCATACCTAATAGTTGTGGGGACTTGACTCAGACTTTGCTCTTCAAATCCTTGTGATGTTTGAAATGACCAAATTATATATACCCAATGTCTGCATAAGCTGTACCAAGATCGTAGTCTATGAGCAATGTGTTGAGTCACAGAAGAGTCAGAACTGGATTTGATACCATGTAAATAAAAACACCTAAAAACTTACATCATTTAGAAAACTTGTCAAGACATTAATGAGCAATTAGCTAGTAAGCTATAAGATGCAGATACTAAGCACTATAAATGGTCTCAGCAAGATCAAGCTTAGAAACAATATAGTTAAGATGCCAAATCTCAGGCCACCCTACTTTTCCACTCCCATTCATGTGCAGGGAGGCTAGTACCTAACCTAGGAACACTGTTAGCCTAAGAAGATCTCGCCATAATCTATTAGCCAGATACCATAATCAGTCTGCTTTGAGGCATGATGAGTATACGGACAACTTAAGTTACACACCCTGGAATTTTTCTATTTTATTAGAAGTTACTGGTGGGAGGTATTTCCTGTAATTACAAATAAAATGGAAGTAGAACTTTTCCCCTCATGAAGTCTTCAAAACAAGCTCTAGATGAATAAAACTGTGTGTTCATGACTGCAATGGTTTACTCCACCTTGGGTATTTCCTTATTCTTCATAACATCAAACAACAGGATGCTCCTGTAGCCTCAGTTCATATTTATATAATACCAACCTGTGTTTGGATAGAGACACATCAGGCATATTGGGCTATTCCTACATACCTCACACATGCTCCCAAGGAAATTATTCATCCAGTAGGTCATTACTAATTACTGCTCATTCTTGCAAGCAACAGCATGATTCTCCACATCCAACATATGGAAGGTGCCCCTGCCTAAATTAAAGAATATCATGGCAGTGGCTAGAGTAATGTGGGGAGGTGAGAGGGTGAGTAACAAGCTGAAAAATCTTTAAAAAGTAGTATTTAATTTCTAAATATTTCCCTCTCTGAAACTCATCATTTCCTTAAGGAATTTACTTTATCCATTACTAGGTTCTCAAATACTTTTACAAAATTCTCATTTCTCTTAATGGGATAACTTTAATACCTATTTAAAAAGAATAAAAATTCTTGCTGATCTCCCCTTAAGAATCTTCTGTCAATGTAGAATCTGATAACAGTCCTCAATGGCAGACATGCTTATGAAAGCAGGACATATTTCTCTAACTTTAAGTTAATTTTCCTCTCAATTTTTATTTTTGTAAAAAACAATTTAGTAACCATAAAGAACATAATCTTTTAAAAAAAATCAGTTGCTGATATACCATGGCTGGCTGATATCAATGGGAGCCCTGCCTGTATCTGAAACAGTGGTAGAGGAGTGGATAGGACATTGGCGAGGGAGGGGAGAAAAGAAGGGGAACCTTTGATTGGGATGTAAAAAAATAAACAAACAAAAAAAGCCAGTTACACCCACTGACTAAACACCCGTCAGTGGAGAGGTTGCTTGGCTCCACTGTTTAGGAACTAACAATGAGGCGGAATATCAAGGAAGGAGGCATGTGGTGTCACAAACCTGCTCACCCTGTGCTGTGGGATGGTCTGTATGTTGTTCTGATTGGTCAATAAATAAAACACTGATTGGCCAGTGGCCAAGCAGGAAGTATAGGCAGGAATAACAGAGAGGAGAATTGAGAGAACAGGAAAGTGGAGGGAGACACTGCCAGCTGCCGCCATGACAAGTAGCATGTAAAGACGCCGGTAAGCCACGAGCCACGTGGCAAGGTATAGATTTATAGAAATAGATTAATTAAGATGTAAGAACTAGATAGCTAGAAGCCTGAGCCATTAGGCCAAACAGTTTAAGTAATATAATTGTCTATGTGTTTATTTTATAAGTGGGCTGTTGGACTGCTGGGGCCTAGCGGGACCCGGAGAGAACTCTCCAGCTACAAATGGTGCCAAACGTGTTGGCAAGAGTTTCCACCTAAAACCTGAGAAAAAAAGATTCTAAAACGGAGCTAAAAACAGTTCCTAGTTGTCTCTCTCAAGTTAGTGGCAGCCTGCATGTTTGAGCTACTATGGCTGGTTCCTGGCATGCGTGCTCAACCTGCAGTATGGCAGGAATGAGGCCTCTGCAAGTGGCACATTAAGCTGCGTTGTGGATTTAGCCTTTGATAGTACAAAACAAAAAAAAAAGAGGTTTCTGGGCTACATGCTGCTTTGATAGAAGCATAGACCCACTATTTCTGAGAGTTGATGGCTCCCAGAGCTGGCAGAAAATGTACCACTGCCATGTTGGGAAGCTGAAGTGGATGAATCTAGCAGCCACAGTGCCATTTCAGTCTTAGAATGCTGCAGTTTAAAGCAATAGGCTCAAGGTAATATAAAAAATAAGCCACGTAAAGATGGCTACCACACAGAGAATCTGGATTATGTTGTCTTTGATATTCGTAACTGAAGAAAAACATTTGATTGTAAAAGCTGTTGAGTTATGCCAAAATGTATATTTTAAAGGTACCTTGACTTCAAAATTTGGATGTAAGGATATGTTGCTTTAGAAAGGAGGCTCTGCTTTTGTTTCCACAGAAAGCCAGAGGCTATGGATTTGTTCCAGATTAAGATACATCAGGTTTGACCAGCCAAGACCCCCTGAAAGGTCTCCGATGACACCATGGCCTAGATGATCCAACATCCAGAACCGTTTCAAGGCAACTGGCTCAGACAATACACCCTCACGGACTACTCCATGATCCTAAAATATTCTTTGTGTCCCCATGAGATACAGTGCCCCCCTCCAGCAGGAAGTAGTAAGAGAAGCTACACCCAAATTCCCAAATATACCAAGCTGGCTTTGGAGATGTGTAAAAGTTAAAACCTTCCTTTTTAAAAAAAGAAAGAAAGAAAAGGGGAAGTGCTGTGGGATGGTCTGTATGTTGCTCTGATTGGTCAATAAATAAAATACTGATTGGCCAGTGGCCAGGCAGGAAGTATAGGTGGGACTAACAGAGAGGAGAATTGAGAGAACAGGAAGGTGGAGGGAGACACTGCCAGCTGTCGCCATGACAAGCAGCATGTGAAGACGCCAGTAAGCCACAAGCCACGTGGCAAGGTATAGATTTATAGAAATGGATTAATTTAAGATGTAAGAACTAGATAGCTAGAAGCCTGAGCCATTAGGCCAAAGAGTTCAAATAATATAATCGTCCATGTGTTTATTTTATAAGTGGGCTGTCGGACTGCCGGGGCCTAGCGGGACCTGGAGAGAACTCTCCAGCTACAACCTTGTGACAGCTGGGAAGCAAAAAGAGGACTGAAAAGGCCTGGGTCCCTGTGGCCCTTCAAGGGCACGTCAAGGCTTAGCAGTAGACATTTAGAGGGTATTTAAGATCTAAACCATAACATATGATAAGACATACTGCTAAGGAAGGTATAATTAAAAATAAGACAAAGGCCTTAATTTCAAAAGGTTGAAGATAAAAATGTGTTCACTGGTGGAGACCCATGAACTGTGGACTAGTGGCTGTGGAGCCCCCACAGGACTGGACTAGGCCCTCTAGATACGGGAGACAGTTGTTTAGCTCGAACTGTTTAAGGGACACCCAGGCAGGGGGATTGAGATCCATTCCTGGTGCATGGGCAGGCTTTTGGGAGCCTGATGCCTGCAGTCTGGCACCTTGCACAGCTTTGGTGCAGCAGGGAGGGGCTTGGATCTGCCTGGGCTTGGTGTGCAGGGCTCTGCTGACTCCCCATGGGAGACCTTGATTCGGAGGATGTGGGTATGGGGAGTGGCTTGGGATGGAGGGCTGGTGTGTGGGAGAAAGGAGGAGGTGGGATCTATGGGTGGTATGTAGGGAAAGTAGAAAATTTCTTAATAAAAAAATGTGTTCAAAGATAATGAGTTGGACTCCAAGAAAACTCAATGAGAAAGGAATAATCATTTCAACAAATGCTCATGGGATGTGTGATAATGACACACAAAAAAAATATAAATAAATAAACTGAAAGTTTAAATCACACAGTATTAAAAACTAACTCAAAATGGATCTGAAGCATAAATGTAAGAGCAGCCATTAAAAAACATCTAGAAGAAAAATACAGATTTAAATTTTGTGACCTTGAATTAGACACTGGTTTTTTACATATGATACCAAAATAATAAGCAACCAACAAAAAACTGAATGCCATCAAAATTTTAAAATTTTATGATTTTTAAATATTTTTAAAATTATTTTATTTATGTGTGCTTATGTAAGCCTTGTGAGTTTATTTGTACCACATGTGTGCTGGAGTCTGCAGAAGCCAGAGGGAGGGGTGTCAGATCCCCTGGAACTAGAGATACAAGTGGCTTTGAGCTACCATGTGCCGCTAGGAACCAAAGCCAGGTCCTCTGCAAGAGCAGGTAAGCACTCTTTGCAGTTGAGCTATCCCTCTAGGCCCTAAAAATTTTATGACCTAAAGGACACAATTTTTAAAAGTGTAAATACAAGCTGGGTGGTGGTAGCTCATGACTTTAATCCCAGCACTCAGGAGGCAGAGGCAGGCGGATCTCTGTGCGTTCAAGGCCAGACTGGGCTACAGAGTGAGTTCCAGGCCAGGCTCCAAAGCTATGCAGAGAAACCCTGTCTTGAAAAAACAAAATGAAAAAAGAAGTGTAAATACAACCCACATAAGGGGAAAACACTTACAATCCTAAATCTGATAAAGGTGCTATCTCCAGAATTCACAGAGAAAGCTTAAATTAAATAATAAAAGGGCAAATAGCCTAATTTTTTAAAATTAGTAAATGATTTGAGCATATATTTCTCCAAACAAATTGTACAAATAATTAGTAAGCAAATAAACTGTTCACTATACACTATAAAAATGCGAACAAAAATTCTCAATGACAGAGCTTCACAGTCGTTAGGTTGACTACCAGCAGCAAGAAAGCAGCAAGTGCTGGTGAGGAGCTGGAGGAATCAAAACGCTCAAAAAATACTCGTTAAAAACAAATTAATGTAATCTCTTTGAAAATTATTTTCCAATTATTAAAAATGTTAAATGTAAAGTTCCATATGACCCAGGAAGTTCACCACCAGGCAGATAGATGCCCAAGGGCGATAGAAACATGAACACACAAACTTGAGTACAATTATCCACAGACAAAATAACTAAAAATTGGAAACAACTCAAACATCTATCAACTAATGAATGAACAGGAAAATTATGGCATATCCACATGAAAAATTACTCATCTGCTAAGAGAATGCACTCTTCAGAAACTTAAAAGACAAAATGTTAAGGAGCAAGAAACCAGTTATATGCTGTTTGATTCCATTTACATGACATGCCCAGAACGGTTTCCTGAGACTGGATGTAGATAAAAATCATGAGTGGATGCTAATTGATGTTTCCTCAACTCTGTGAATTAATTAAAAAAAAAACCTAAAAGGGTGAATTGTATGATATTTGAGCCTTACATTGATAAAAAGTATTTTTAAAAAATATCATAATATAAGCCCTATAGCTTAGCATCAAATAATTGCTAAATAATATAGCATAAGAGGGAACTCAGGTGTCTATAATAAAAAAATAAAAACACTTTATGAAACATGAAATATTTGAATTGAATCTTAGCAAATAGGTGAAAATATATGGAAAGAGAAAAAGAGGAAAGATTGTCCATAAAAGGAAAATGAAAGTACATGAATTAGTCACTTAAAATTGATAGACTGAAAATCATGAGGTGGACCAAAGTCCCCAGAGGACAGTGACACTTCATTAGGAATACTTGCATTTACCTGTCAGAGAAAAGGCAACTCATGAAAGTGAGATTGAGGACACCCAAGAAAGTAAAGCAAGGGCTTTACAGGCCTGTTTTGGAAGTGTCTTAGTGTTGGAGCCCACTGGGTTTCCTAGTGGCTGTACCCAGCAGGACTGCATGGGAGATTGATTGGATCACAGGCCTGGGTACCCGGTGTTTATAAGGGTAACTAGCAAGGGGGAGGTCTTTTGCGCCACCCCTTGGCATTGTTATAAATAGACCTTTGAAATAAAGTTCTGGGCCGGTGGATAAGGATCCAGGCCCACCCAAGTCTATCCTGTGTTTTCCCTCTCCTCTTTTTTTTTTTTTTTTTTTTTTTTTGAGTGATTGTTTTTTATTAATTTTATTTAACTAGATTTTCTATTCATTTTACATACCAACCACAGATTCCTCTGTCCTCCCTCCTCTCACCACCAGCCTTCCCCCCAACCCACTCCCCCATTCCCACCTCCTCCAAGGCAAGGTCTCCCATGAGGAACCAGCAGAGCCTGGTACATTCAGTTGAGGCAGGTCCAAGCGCCTCCTTCCTGCACCAAGGCTACTCAAAGTGTTCCACCATAGGCACTAGGTTCCTAATGCATGAGCTGGCTTTTTGGAATCCTTTCTATTTCTAACTAAGTCTCTTATCCCTCAATCCTCAAGAGTTCCTGGGGTAAATAAGTGTGGGGGCTGGTCCCCTACATCTTAGTTACTTTTCTGCTGCTATGATAAAACATTCATGACAAAGCTACTTATAAAAGAATGAGTTTAATTGGGCTTGTGACTCCAGGGAGAGTTTAGGATGGTGGAGTGGATGTATAGCCTCAGGTGGCTGGAACAGCAGCTGAGAGCTCACATCTCATCTGCAGGCAGAGGCTGAGAGCACATTGGAAATGGCTTGGGTCTTCTGAAACAAAGCCTGCTTCCAGTGACCCATGTCCTCCAATAAGGCCATGTCTCCTAATCCTTCCCAAATAGTTCCACTAACTGGCGAACAAGTATCCAAATATATGAGCCTATGGTAGCCATTCTATTCAAACCAGCACAGGAAGCTAAGGAGAAAAGGCCTCAAGGGGCAAGGAAGAGAAGTAGAACACTGCTGTGGAGACACTCTCAAGAAAGACAGCTGAGCAAAAGCCACTGGGTCCAGGTTAGGGGAATCATATGGAGGACAGAATACAGTTCACTGGAAAGTAATCAAGCTATGAAGAATTCACACTGAGAGCTGACTCTGCTTATGAGATGTCTTTGCTGTAAAGGAGATAGCAGTGCTTTGCATAAAAATCAGGGCAAGAAATTGTTCAGAATAGATAGGTACAAGGCCACATCTTTTAGCAAAATGAACAAAATGTATTGCCTGCTATCATGTGGTAGTATTCTGAGGACAGAAAAAAGCTGTGAACAGCACAGGCAGATTCTGTCTCCATTGGATTTACAGAATTCTGATGTGTTAGTCTGTGTTTCACCAACAATGTAAGGCAAAGGATGTAATGCATCCCTGGCACTGAAGACCAATCGTGTCACTTCCAGTTAACTGATATCCTAATGACGTGTTGACAGTAGTGTGTGGTATGCACCACATTTTTGATCCTTAGCTTTGACAGGGATAATCACTATGGCCCATACAGTCAAATTTGCGGGCTGCAACCTCAAGGACAAGGACACAGCTCCCTGGACCAGCTGAGAAGTGTATGACTCTAAAATGTCCAAAAGCTCTTGCTGTGTAACAGCTCAGACACGATTCTTCATTAGCTCCCCCAGTAAGGGGCCACCCACAGCTAGCTACCCACAGCTCTTGCTTTCGTCTTTATAGGAAATGAAACTGGTTAAACATTGGCTTTTGCATGTTACAGGAAACAGCTGTGATGAATCTTAGCATATGACAGGAAAAGTGTGTGTGTTGCAATATGTTAGAAAACATTACTAAAACTTCTTAAATCAGACAACACAGTTTTTTCTTTTAAATAAATCTGATTCAGGTGCTTGTCAAAAATAGTAAGTAAAGCTCATTTTAGGATATATTTATAGACCTTTCACCCACGTAGAACTACAAGACAGTCATTTGAACATCTTTTTCCTAGATGTTTTGAGTTAATTCCTTACTTTTTCTCTCACTGTGCATGTTTGAAATTTTACAGTATTATAGGTGAATAGCAGAGTTGTTCTTTCGTAGGGATTAGCAAAATAATAACATGTCTTACCAAACCTGACATAAAAGATTCAATGAAATATTTAAGTATATGACTAACTCTTAAGACAAGGTGCTAGAAGAGATATTTAAATAATGATGATGATGATGGTTGATGATGATGGTTGATGATGATAATAATAATAATTTAGAGTCAGATATTCACTTTGATTAAAATCAAAGGTCATAACAGAAAAAGTCCCTAAGAGGTGACTTGGTTTGACTCTAAGTTTCCCACACTTGCTTCAATAATATTTCATTCTAAAATAGTCTGCTATCCAACACAATATAGATGCCATCATTCATTGTCCTGGTTAGTTTTTTGTCAATTTGACACAAGCTTGAGTTTTCTGGGAAGAGGAACATCAATTGAGAAAAATGCCTTGATCAGATTTCCTGTAGGCAAGTCTGTAGAACATTTTCTTAATTAATGATTAATGTGGGAGGACCTAGAACACAGCGGGTAGTGCCACTCCCAGGCAGGTGGCCCTGGGTTATATAGAAAGCAGACTGAGCATGCCATAGAGAACAAGCCAATAAGCACCACTCTTTCACGGCCTCGGCTTGCTTTAGTTTCTATCTCCAGGTTCCTGCCTTGAGTCCCTGCCCTGACTCCCTTCACAATGAACTATAACCTATAAGATGAAATAAACCCTTCCCTACCTGAGGTGCTTTTGGTCATGGTGTTTAACACAGCAATAGGCAACTAACTAGGATAGTCCACTAAGTTCTTTTGCTTTGCTTATTTTGATTTTTTTTTTAAATATAGACTGTACCTACAAAAAGAAACTGTTGTTAACAATGCAACTCTTATAAAGGAAAACATTTAACTGGGGGCTGGCTTACAGTTTCAGAGGATTAGTCCATTATCATCACGGCAGGGAGCATGGGCACACACACTGCACTGGAGCAGTAGCTGAGAGCTACATTCTGATCACAGAATAGGGGTAGGGGCTGGCCTGTCAGAGGCTTTTGAAACCTTAAAGCCTGCCCCCAGTGACACACTTTCTCCAACAAGGACATCCCTCCTAATCCTTTCAAGCAGTGCCACTCCCTGGCGACTAGGCATTCAAATACATAAGCCTATGGGAGCCATTCTTATTCAAAACATCATACTTGGGTCAGCCTCCCTCATTAGGAAGAAAGCTTCTTAAGAACAAAGCCATTTATTACTAACTAAATACAGCCTCCTGAGCACCTACTCAGCCAATCATCTTTAAATAACTATATCAAATGCCGTTCTTCAAGAACCCAGGAAAATCACCTCATTACCATTTCCTTCAGCAACACTAACTTCCCCACAAGGGAGAGGTATGTGGGTGAACAGGTGTGTTAATGAACGTGACTTAATCAATCCACAAGATAAGCACATATAAAAACACTGTAGTGTACACCATGAGCATATGCAATTTTTCATTTACCAATTAAAATAATCAATAAATTAATTCAGAGATCAATTCTAAGCACATTGGGTTTTAATTCTCTTGGATCAAGCATTTTGAGAAGAACAGGTATTTCGAAGCATATTTATGTGATCCTCCTATCTGATTCTTCATAAAGCCCTGTGACCTGAAGCAAACAGGCAGGTCTCATTGGTACTCTCCTCGAAGCAGGCTGTTCTCCTTACCTCTCTACTGTCCCCCATGACAAGTCTGTCATTCTTCCCCTAGGGTCCCCCACTGCCTTTGTTCCCCACATCCATTTCAACTCAAGCTTTGAAGGTTCTTTTCTCCTGTCTCTAAGGCAATAATGGGACATCTTGGTAACCTCTCCAGGCAGCAAGCATACTGAGTAGATTATATACTCACCCCATTTCACCCTTATGACTACCCTTTGAGGAAGATGTTGATGTTTCTCTATTGCCTGGTGGAGGTTAGCCAGTCTGCCCTGGGCTACAAGGAAGCAGAAGGGAAACAGGAATCAGAAAGAAAGTGTCTGCATTAGATTCCATAATGTTCTCCATTTCTTTGGGCATTTCCTTGTTCTCTTTCCAAACACTATTTGTAATCCTCCCATATATGACTTCACATACATAGATCTTCCATTGTTTTTGCTTTTGTTTTGTGGAAATAAATTTAGATTAATATATTGCAGTCTTCAAATAATACAAGAAGCTCCTGAACACCCTTCTGCTTCCCTCAGGTTCAAGGATGCAGTATTCCTAAGAGCCAAGTTAGAGGTCAGCCTAGTATCCATCAGCAGATAAATGGGTGAGTGAGATAAACCAGATTCAGAAAGATAAATACTGTATTTTTCTCATTTGTAAGCCCTAAATTTTATGTAGATACACAAAACCATACAGACAGACAGACAGACAAATTTGCATGAAGTGGTAGAAGGGGAAAGAATTAGGGAGGGAGTAGGGGTCAACATGGTCTAAGTAGGTGATCTGCTTAAAAGGAATTATCTTTATGAAGCCTGGTACTATGTACAATGAACATGCAGAAGTAAATAAATAAATAAAGTCCATCACTCTGTCATTTTAGTAGCTCTATTGAAGAGGTGTGGGATTTGCCTTGATGGCACTCACAGACTTCTACTCTCCTATGCTTCATCTGTCAGAATAATCTAGGGATTCTGAAGATGCAAGGTGCTTCAGGATCTCATTTTTATCTACTTAATCTGAACATGTGCATGAAGACTGGTGTTAGAATATCTGCAGTTGAAATACTTAAATGCACACAGTGCTAATGTTAATTCCTTTCTGACTAGCTGCCATTCAACCAGGAATGGAGATGGTTAAACAGACTTCTGCTCATGAAAAACATTCTCCAGAGGCAATTGGTACTGAGCAATATCAGACTCCTTTGTACTTAAAAAAAAAAAAAGTCAGATTTTTTTTGAAACTCAACCATATGACAAGCAAAATGAAAGGTATTACTCTGTTAGAAATATTTCCCATCCTAACATGAACACAACATACAGAACAGTATCTGCAGCTGTTACCCTTCTATGCCAGATCTGCTGTTCAGCAGTACTGGGAGGACTGATGATGAAAGCCTAAGTCAGAACATGCAGGTTCTCTGCACAGTTAAACCTTTCAGACAGACAAGGTGGGGAGGAAGACCTAAAGGAAACAGCCTAGGCAGGCATATCCTCCGTGTTCAGTTACAAAGGTCTGAACTATGACTGCCCCAGAGCTAGGCCCTGAATCAAAACTTCTTGAATCCTGTCCAAAATTTGGATGGCTAACTAATTTGATACCATGATAGAGAGAGATATCATGGGGATAGAGAGAAACCCGGTGCTAGGGAAGTTGCCAGGAATCCCCAAGGATGACCCCACTACCAGCAAAAGTGGAGAGGGTTCCTGAGCTGAACTGGCTTGCCCCAGAGATTAGACTGGTGAATACCCTAACTCTCTTCTCCAATGACTGATGGAAGCAGATGCAGAGATCCACAGCCAATCACCAGATAGTGCTCCAGGAGTCCAGTCAAAGAGAGAGAAGAGGCATTCTATGAGCAAGTGCATCAGGACCATGATGGGAAAACATACAGAGATGTCCAAACCAAACTAGAGGGAACTCATGAAAGTTGGATCAACAGCAGTGGAGCCTACATGGGACTGGACTAGGCCCTCTGCCTGGAGAGACAGTTGTGTTGCTTGATCTGCTTGGGGCGGGGGCCGGGCGGTAGGATCAGAATCCATCTCTGGTGCATGAGTGGGCTTTTTGGAGCCCATTACCTATGATGGGACACCTTGTGCAGTCTTGAGGCAGGGAGAAAGGCTTGGACTTGCCTCTACTGAATGTGCCTCCCCATGAGAGGCCTTTCCTTCTTGGGGGTGGGAGAGATGGGTGGGTTGGGAGGGGGAGGCTGGGGGTGGGGGAAGGGAGAGGGGGATCTTTGATTGGTGTGTAAAATGAATGAAAAACTTTTCTTAATAAAAAAAATGGGGGCATAAAAGAAATCTATCTCTACAGCTGGGCAATTTCTCCCGAATTAAAATTCCTAACAGTGGAGGCAGGGACTGTCTCTGACTCTGTTACTGCTTTTGGGACCCTTTCCTCCTACTGGGTTGCCTCAGCCAGCCTTAATAGGAGAGGAGGTGCCTAGTCTCACTGCAACTTCATATACCATGGCTGATAATATACATGGGAGGCCTGCCCTTTTCTGAAGAGAAAGAGTAGTGGACGGCAAGAGAAGAGGGGAGGTTTGGGGAGACAGATATGGATCTATTTGCCCTCCTATATACAAATGATAAGTGGGCTGAAAAAGAAATCAGGGAAATAATACTCTTTACAATAGCCACAAATAATATATCTTGGGGTAAGTCTAACCAAACAAGTAAAAGATTTGTATGACAAGAACTTTAAGTCTTTGAAGAAAGAAATTGGAGAAGATATCAGAAAATTGAAAGATCTCCCATGCTCATGGATCAGTAGGATTAACACAGTAAAAATGGCAATCTTATGAAATGCAATCTACAGATTCAATGCAATCCCCATCAAAATCCCAACACAATTCTTCACAGACCTTGAAAGAACAATGCTCAACTTCATATGAAAACAAAACAACAACAACAACAAAAAAACAGGATAGCTAAAAAAAATAATCCTCTATAATAAAGGAACTTCTGGAGGAATCACCATCTCTGACTTCAAGCTCTATTATAGACCTAGATTATTAAAAACTGACAAGTGGATCAATGGAATCAAATCAAAGACCCTGACGTAAATCCACACACCATGAACACCTGATTTTTGACAAAGCAGCTGAAATTATACCATGGAAAAAAAGAAAGCATCTTCAACAAATGGTGCTGGCACAACTGGATGTCAACACATAGAAGAATGCAAATAGATATCTATTGCCCTGCACAAAACTTAAGTCCAAGTGGATCAAAGACTTTAACATAAATCCATTTACAATGAACCTAATAGAAGAGAAAATGGGAAGTAGCCTTGAACACATTGGCACAGGAGATCACTTCCTGAACCAGTAGCACAGATACTGAGATCGACAATTAATAAATGGGATCTCCTGAAACTGAAAAGTTTCTGTAAGACAAAACAGCAGTCCATAGGATGGGAAAAGATCTTTACCAACCTCACATCTGACAGAGGGCTTATCTCCAAAATATATAAAGAACTCAAGAAAATAGACATCAAAATACCAAATTATCCAATTAAAAATTGGGTACAGATCTAAACAGAGAATTCTCAACAGAAGAATCTCAAATGGCTGAAATACACTTAAATAAATGCAAATCAAAACAACTCTGACATACCATCTTATACCTGTCAGAATGGCTAAGATAAAAAAAAATACTGATGATAGCTTATGTTGGAGAGGATGTGGAGTAAGGGGAACACTCCTCCACTGCTGTGGGAGTGTAAGCTTGTACAGCTACTTTGGAAATTGATGTGGCAGTTTCTCAGAAAATTGGGAATCAATTTACCTCAAGACCCAGCTATATCAATGTTAGTCATATAACCAAAGGATGCTCAATCATATCACAAGGACACTTGCTCAACTATGTTCATAGCAGTATTGTTCATAATAGCCAGAACCTGGAAACAACCTAGATGCCCCACAACCAAAAAAAAAAAAAATGGATAAAGAAAACATGCTACATTTACACAATGGAATATTACTCAGCTGTAAAAACAATGGCATCATGAAATCTGCAGGCAAATGGATGGAACTAAAAAAAAATCATCCTGAGTGAGGTAACCCAGACCCAGAAAGACAAACATGTTATGTAGTCACTCATAAGTGAGTATTAGCTGTAAAGTAAAGGATAACCAGGCTGGCTACAATTCACAGCCCCAGAGAAGCTAGGTAACAAGGAGGGCCTAAATGCATGGATTTCCCTGGGAAAGCTGTTGGAGTCCAGCTCCAACCTGACAAAGGGTTCTTGGGGAGAGAAGAGAGGAATGAGGAAGAATTAAATAGAGATATAGGCAGAGATGACAAGAAAGACAGAGACACAGGATAGCTTTGGGGGGGCCCTGGGTCAATACCTCGAGTTTTATTCTAATGAGCTTTTTATACACTACCAAGGGGAGAGGCAAAAGACCTCTCCCTTTCAAGATCAAAGCACAACATACAGACGAGCATAGACCCTTCAAAACACCTGGCAACCACACCCTTGGCCAAATCATCCTATTATGCAGCCCTGCTGGGTAAAGCAAGCTCAGATTCTCTGGCCTTAATTAAGGCCTTACTAGGGAGCCTCTGCTGGTCCCCACAGAAGGGGAAATAGAAGAGATCTCCTGAGTAAACTGAGGAGGGGGATGGGAACATAAGGGATTGGGTTGGGCAGGTTAGGGGCTGAACGGAGGGGAAGAGTAATGAAAGAGATGTCTTGATGGAGGGGGCATTTTGGGGTTAAGGAGAAACCTGGTGCCAGGAAAACGCCCAGGAATCCACAAGGATGACCCCAGCTAAGACTCCTAGCAATAGTGGAGAGTCCCAGAACTGGCCATCTCCTGTGATCAGATTGGTGACTACTCTGTCATCAGAGAGCCGTCATTCAGTAACTGATAGAAGCAGATGCAGAGATTCACAGCCAAACCCTGGGGGTCTTGTTGAAGAGAGGAAGAAGGAATTGTACAAGCCAGGGGGGTCAAGGTCCTGAAGAGAGAACACGCAGAGACAGTTAGCCTGAATTCTCGTGGAAGCTCAGGGACTTTGGACCGACAGCTAGGGAGCCTGCGTGGGACCAACCCAGGCTCTGTACATGTGTGTGACAGTTGTGTAAGCTTGGTCTGTTTGTGGGGCTCCTAGCAGTGGGATCAGGACCCTGGCACTTAAGCTTGCTTTTGGGAACCAATCGTCCACGTTGGATTGCTTCACCCAGCCTTGATGCAGGGGGAGGAGCTTGGTGTGCCATGCTTTGTTGATGCCCATGGAAGGCCTGCCCATTTCTGAACGGAGCAGGAGTGGACGGGGGGGGGGGGGGGAATAGAATAGGAGGAGAGTAGGGAGGGGAAACTGCAGCTGGGATGTAAAATAAACAAAAAAATAATTAATAAATAAAAAAGTAATATTTAAAAAAAAAAACTCAGACACACTTCCCAGCATAAATGAGAGGAAAGTGCAAACCACAGCGCATTCCCAAATTTACAAATAGAGTGAAACTGAGCAATAAAAGGACTTTGGAATTATATAAAGATGGGATAGGCTGGTTTGACGCAAGGAAGTAAAGGTAATTATAAACTCCAGATAAATATCTGAGACCAGAACAGATCTTGGAGCTGAGAAAGAGAAAAGTCAGAGGTGCCGGGAAAGCTGCATAAGTCCACTGAGATCACTCTGCCTTTCTTTCTTAGTGGGTATGAAATGGGGCTGGTCTGTTAGGGTGGGTTCGCTGCCACATTTTATTCTCTGGGTTGTAGAGAGGAAGCCAGTTCTTGAATCTGTATTGAGATAGTTGATAAATGAGGGAAAGAGAAACCCAGAAATGAAGACAATTACTACAGAGCAGGCTAAAGGCACTTCAGGTCTAACTACACACACTTGCACATATATAAATCTAATGCTAAGAACAGTAGGTGCAGATGTATGAAATCCTGTGAATAGTAACGAACAAACAGGACTCCTTGGTGATGATATGGTGATGCGGTACCACATAGAAAAATAGACACTGAAGCACTTGGTTTCTGAATATGAGCCATTAAAGATGCTTCTTTGGAAAAGAGCAGGGGGGTTCATCCTTCACTGGGTCAGCATCTTTCTATATTTGCTGAAAGATGATGTCTTTAGATGTATATGCTGCATGATTCTGTGAAAATGCTTATGAGTCACTCTGGTGTTTCATTATATGCTATAATACATTCTAAATGATAGCAATATCTCCATTCTGTTCAAAGAAAGTTAGAAAGAAATTACAATCGTATTTTCCCCATTTTTATTTGAAATTAGCTTATTGGCTAGTTTTTCTCTTATTGTTGTGGTCCCTATGCTTTAGATTTCATCAAAACTTGGGTGTTTTTATGTATTCATGTGCTTAAAAAATAGTTGTGCTAATTCTCATTTTTTTTTTAGAAAAAAAGACAACTGGTGATAAATAGTTTATCAATTGCTAAGTGAAAAAAATGAACTAACTCTGAAAAAAAAAACCCTGACTCATGACTGAACTCACTGGCTTCCCTTTATATGGATTCTCATTTTTATTGGATAATCAGTTAATCTGTCATGCAGTGTTGGAGCCTACTAGGTTTCCTAGTGGCTGTACCCAGCAGGACTTCATAGGAGGTTGATTGGAGCATGGGCCTGGGTATCTGGTGTTTGTAAGAGTCTAACTAGCAAGGGGGAGGTCTTTTGCTCCACCCCTTGGCATTGTTATAAATAGACCTTTGGAATAAAGTTCTGGGCCAGTGGATAAGGATCCAGGCCCACCTTGTCTATCTTGTGTTTTCTCTCTGTTTCTTTATTCTCTATTTGTAACTAAGTCTCTTATCCCTCAATCCTCCAGAGTTCCTAGGGTAAATAAGTGTGGGGGCTGGTCCACTACAATCCAGGCATCACTTTCATATACACATACTAAGTCATTTGGTATGAATCAAAAAATACGGAACTTGCCGGGCGGTGGTGGCACACGCCTTTAATCCCAGCACTCGGGAGGCAGAGGCAGGCGGATCTTTGTGAGTTCGAGGCCAGCCTGCAAGATCCAGGAAAGGCACAAAACTACACAGAGAAACCCTGTCTCGAAAAACAAAAATAAACAAACAAACAAAATACGGAACTGGGTTATTTCCTAATCATGTTCTAAAACTACAGCCTGATCTGGCACAAATACATTCTGAGGCTAGTGTGGGTTTTATAAAGTCAGATATTAGTAGTTTGTATTCTGTGTGAAACTTCTATATGGAGCAACTAGGTAACATATTGAAATCAGAAATTGATAGTAAATAAAAATCTTGAAATTTTCCTAACAAATTTATCAGAGGCAAAAATTTGCAATGATCTGCAGTGAAGACAATAATATTCTCTGTGTGTGTGTGTCTGTCTCTGTCTCTGTCTCTGTCTCTCTCTATCTTTATCTCTATCTCTCATAGGACAATTATTTCATTGTATGTACTTTTCTTAAGCCCAGGAAAATTCTTGTCCTGACTCATTACTGTACCCCCATCTCCTGTCTCCTTGCTCTTGGAATTGACTCTTTGAAGTTCAACCCTTTTTACCAAATGGACTCACATCCTCTACTTGAAATAGACTTTGGGTTCTAATAACACAATAGTTGTTGCTGTTCATCAAACTCTTGTTCTATGCTGGGAATGCTTACCACAGCTTTATGAAAATTGTCATCATTCAAACTTTGTACCAACCATTTAAATGCCAACATCTTTTTTTTTATACAATTTAGATGCAGGAACCACAGTGAATTAATTGAGAAAGCTGCTCAAGGCACCACAGTTAGTGAAGTATCAGGTTGGAGGCTAAAAAGATCCGGAATACTATTTAGTCTCAGAAAATGGATCAACAAAATGCATGGTTCCTATTTCAGTAGTTATTTGCATGTCATGAGGAATCACTCCTTGTAGCCCTAGAAGGAAGGTATTCCTTTATTGTTTTAGTACTGTATTGCAGAGAAATAACAGCAAAGAAAGTTCAACAAACTTTCTAAACACATATCTGGTGTCAGAGCCAGAATTCTAACCCCAGATTAATGCTTATAACTGAACACTACACACACACCCTGTGGTATTTAATGAATGTTACCCTTAGCTCATTTGAAGCCTGCTTAGGAGAGACCTCAATATCTTACTGCTAATCTCTTATAGCAACAGATAGAAAACTATATTGATGTTAACAATGCAACTTGATGGCAAGCAAAGTGGTCCAAGATTAAAATCATTTGTTAGGGAAAGTCACTAGCCCACATATGGCCATTGATGTTAGTCTCCCTAATGTTATTTAGATAAACTACTCTTGAGGACTCTTATTCATTCAGCATCTCAGACCCAATGTGAACAAGGGGATTTTGTTGGAAGTAACTCTCCATGATTAAATGTGGACAAAAATCACTAGTAATCCTTAAAGAAAGAAGAAAAAACTACACACCAAAAACAATGTGTTCAGTATCCTTGGATTCGTTTTTGAGATCTTCTCTGTAAACCATCTGCTTGTATTCACAGATGTCAAAAAGCCCTGGAGAAGGGATGCCTTCACCCTTTGTCTAAAGTACGAATTATATAAACAACCTACTGGCACATCAAACCACTGGCATTTTTATAGGAGTACTTATTCAGATCATGTGTTCAGAGTCCTGACATTTCAGTCCCCCTGCCTTTCTGTTACCCTTCAAAAGCAATGAACTCAGGAAAACACACACACACACACACACACACACACACACACACACACACACACACACGTGTGCATGAACATACTACAAAACTAAATATGAAGAACTGAAAACTAACTGATTTCCATCATCCCTTCTTTTACTTCTTTTGAGCCCCAGGATATATGGTACTCCAAGATCAAATGAGAATCATATTTTTATTGCTTGTCACTAGCCAATATCTGCTCATTTGCTCTCTCCATTTGCATAGAAAATTGACACTTGAAAAGATGTCCTTTAATTTCTTATCTTGGTAAATGTGTTACTTTTGTATGTTTTGTACTGCTTAGGACATAATGACGTCTTCCCAGACAACTACCTACCCTGGAATGCATGTCACCATTCCCAATCCTTACCCACCAACAAGTTCCATGGCTCTTCATCCTCAACAACCTCTGGGGTTTTTAAATATAGGAAACCAAGTACAGACTGGGCAACTTTCCTTCATTACATCTCCAGGAATCTTCACTACCAGTCAGCTGGGGCTAGAAAATGTGCCAACGGTACATCCAGCTCCAGGAATAACAACTACCAACACCAACTTTAAAGATGCAGCAATAGCTCTTGGGGTGAGTATATTTGCCACTAGAATTTTAATGTTGCATTTGCAAGGTTTCCATGCATCTGTCAGTTATAATAGTATATTGTCCAATGAGCAAAAACATTTGAGGATTATTCTGATAATTGTGTCTTTCCCAGAAAAACAATGATCAGTCTGTGTATGAGTCACCCTGGGTTAATTTATTTTAGATTCAGTCATGAGTCTAACAGTTGACAGAGGCTCTCCCTAGCAGGACGATCCCGGAATGGTGACATGACGGGAGCCCAGCTATTTCTCACCTGATCTCACTGTTGTGAAAGTCTTTATAGACAACCTCACTTCTGTCTTTGGACTGGTTATAAATGCATATCCTACAAAGATGAATTAACTTTAAAAAGATCATTGATAATTGTTTTAAAGGGAATGGAGCTGCTAGCAAACAGTCTGGGGAAAGCAGAATGTGAAAAAAAACCTTGGAAATGTTACGTCTTCGTTGCTTTACTTCACAAAAGTTGATTTGAACTGGACACCCACAATCTTGTTCCTATAAGCATTGTAAAGCCAGCCTGACATGTCATAAAGGCTTCACATGCTTAGACAGAAGTGATTGTCATTTGCTAAGCTTTTCCCATACCTCTTCACACACTCCCACCAATGTGTCACGTCTCTTCCTGTGTACAGCTCCAAAATCTTGGCTACAGGTGTAGGTAGACAATAGGTGCCCACTATGTATTGGAATTATTCTAGCCACTCACTAGCTAGTGGTTTTGGTAGTCTAGTCAAGTCACAGTGTTTCAGGCAAGTAAAAATGAACAGTACCCCACCCTCCCCTCCAGCAGCCAATCTACACTGTGAAGGATATTCGCCTTCTAAGTGGAGTACGTTCCCTGCAAACTCATAGTTCACAAAGCCAATCCACACAGTTGTTGAAAATATCTGGGAGTACAAGGCAGGCACAGTCTCTGCTGTCAGGGGGCTTATGGCCTCGCTGGGGAAATAGGACTGTACATATAACAAGGATGCAATCTAGAGAGTGTGTTGGGAGGTGAAAAAATAATACATAGGTGCTGAATGAGGTAACCCAGACTAAGAAAGACAAAAATCTTGTGTTCTCTCTCATGTGCACATCCTCTTTTACTGTTGGGGGGGGGGCATAAGTGTGAGTGTGAGTGTGAGTGTGAGTATGGGCTATGAAACTAGAAAGGAGATCCCAAGAAGAGAAAAAGAGGTGTTGAGGAAAGGGGATGGGCAATAAGACACATGTAACATGTAACCAGAAGGGAGGCTTCTGGGAGTGGAAGGGTATAAGGAGGATACAGAGAAATAGATGAGATGAGAGGAAAAAAGAAATATCAATAATTTCAACAATTTCATTTGAAAATGCCATAATGAATCCTAGTACTTTATATGCTAACTTGAAAATTAAGTAAGTAATATACAGAGTGTAAGAGGGAGAAGAAAAAGCAGGCAGTGAATGGGTAGAAAGTTGAAGTTCATCAAGATGGGCATTCCAAACGCATGAAGTTCAGAGTGAGCCACACAAATATCAGGACAAGAAAAAATGACCAGTGTAAAGTCTTCAGATGAAAAATGTGTGTGATGTAATTGATGAACAAGAGGAGGCCAATAAAGAGAGCAGAATGCACAAAGGAAGGAACAGCTGGAAGGAGGCCAGAGGAGAGATGGGGGCATACCTGGTGGAACATCTGGAGCAGACAGCTTTGGCTTTTCCTGTGTGGAACAAGGATTCATTTGGAGCATTCTTCCTGGCAGAAAAAAAAAACATATGCAATCTAAATATATTTAAAGAAAAGGTGAAATTCTGCTTTAAAAAAACAAAAACGCAGTTGGCAGAAGCGGGGTCCTCTCCATGAGGATTGTGAAGTTACACCCCAAGTTATACTTCAGGGACCACAGATGGTGGGGGTAGAATATCTGTCCCCCTCCACTCAAAACCATTGTGATGGTTAGCTTTAATTGTCCACTTGACACAACCTAGAATCACCTGAGAAGACAGACTCAATGAAGGATTGTCTGCATTGTGTTGCCCTGTGGGGTATGTCTTTGAGGGTTTGTCTTAATTAAGTTAATTGATATGGGGGAACCTAGCCCACCATGGGTGACACTATTCCCTAGGAAGGGAGTCCTAGGCAATATAAGAGTGGAGAAATCAGTCTGAGCATAAGCAAGCAAGCAGGTGTGCATGCATTTCTATCTCATGTGATATGATTAGCTCTTTGAAGTCTCTGCCTTGATTTCTGTACAGTGATAGACTATAACCTGGGATTATGGGTTGAAAATAAACTCTTTACCCTAAGTTACTTTGTGTCTATGATATTTTTCACAGCAACACAAAGGAAACTTGGGAAGAAATCAGCATAGAATAAGTTGAATGTCAAAATGGTTAAGGCTATGGGCAATTTTAATCAATGAAGTGTAAAGCCAGGGCTATATAGGTAGAAAAGAGGGGCCAATAGGGATTAAAGCTGTAACTGCCCCTCATCAAGATGACAGCAAGGATGGGAAATTTGTACTCAGATTGTGCTCTTGGAGAACAACCTGTGGAAACAAATCTGAAATCATACGCAGGAGTTTCCAGTCTCAGATGTAGCATTGGCTAAAACAGGTCCATTATCTCTCAGAAGCTGTATCTAAAGGATGATGTACATATGTGGATGTGCAAGAGTATTTACTCAGAGGGAAAGTTCATGGCTTTCACAAGTTTCAGTGCATTTCAACAATATATTATTATTTTAGCACATTTATGAAATTGTTATTTTTCTTTTAATTCAATTTAATTATATTCAGTACCTATTCATTGAGGAAATAAATAAACACAGAAGTTTCTGTGGCAATAGTCTTCCTGGATAGATAAGATGCAAGCATAAATTTGAGAAGAAATGGACTATGGGTATGTTATTGAGCTTTGGACCAATATAGCAACTGTTGCTTCTCAGAAATCTGTAGCTGGAAGTTTTTCCTGCCTGGGCCCACAGCTGCTCAGACCCAAATAAACACACAGATGCTTATATTAATTAAAACTGTTTGGCCTAATGGCTCAGGCTTCTTGTTAGCTAAATCTTACACTTAAATAATTCTTATTTATGCTTAGCCACATGGCTTGGTACCTTTTCCCAGTTCTGCCTTCACATCTTGCTTCTCATTGCAGTGGCTAGAAGCATCTCCTGAGTCAGCCTTCCACTTCCCAGAATTCTCCTCTCTCTTTGTCCCAACTATACTTCCTGCCTGGCTACTGGCCAATCAGCATTTTATTTATACAGAGTGATATCCACCTTCAACTACAGAAATTCATGCTTACTCTACAAAGAAAGTGGTGATAAGAGTTACAAAGAAGTAAAATATTTATCCCTTATCATTGGTAAAATACCTCTTACCTGGTATGATAACAGTTGCATACGAGCATTTCAAAAACAAACAATACAAGGACTAGAAAGATGGTTCCAGGGTCAAGAGCACTGGCTGCTCTTGCAGAGGACCTCAGTTCCACTCCTAGCACCCACTTGCTGGCTCATAGCTATTTGTAGCTCTAGTTCCAAGGGATCTGACCACCCTCTTCAGGCATCCTTGAGCACCACCAGGCACACAGGTAATGCATAGACATGCATACAAGCAAAACATCCATACACAGAAAATAAAATAATTTTTAAATTAAAAAATATGAAAGAATATAAAAGCAAATAATACCACATGCTTTATTTCTTAAAATGCAAGAGGAATTTATGAAGAAAAAAAGTCTATTTGACTAGTATAATAACCAAGACAACTCAGAATGGGTAGAACCAAGCTGAGCCTGAAAGGACAGATGGCAAATGAGTTCTGGAGTCAGTCCACTGCCCTGCATCCTGGGCATCTGCCCCTTCATAACTATGTACCCTTGGGCACTTGATTTCTTATGGCTTTGTGTTGCCACCTAGTGGTTCGTAGAGTGACATGCAAGATGTTTAGAGCATTGTCAGGCATATGATTAATACTCTAGGTGACTTCATCTTCATTGACTCCTTTTTTCATGACTAGCATTGCCTGGGCAGGGAGCTGTGCTGCTTCTGCAAGACAGTCGCTGTCACCCCAGCACAGCATTCTTTGCAAACTCACAGGGGACACTAAGAGATGCTTAAGTAATCATACTTTCTAAAGGCTTCTCTGCAGATCATTCAGAAATCAAATAAGGCCTCTTTAAAAATGTTTATAATGTGTGTGCATGCGTGTGTGTGTGTGTGTGTGTGTGTGTGTGTGTGTGTGCGGGCGCTCACATACACAAGCACATACATGGAGGTCAGAGGGCAATTTGCAAGACTCAGTTCCTACCATATGGGGTCTAGGTATCACACTCTGTTCATCAAACTAGACAAGAAATGTCCTTACCCACTGAGTCATCTCACTGACCCCTCAAACAAGGGCTTTTACTAATTAATTAATAATTAATTAACTAATTTCCAGACCAATTACAGTTTCCCATCCCTCCTCTCCTCTCAGTCCCTCTCCTCAACCTTCACCCCCATTAATTCCTCCTCCTTTCTCTTCAGAAAAGGGCAGGCCTCCCATGTGTATTAGCCAGTCATGGTATATCAAGCAGTAAGATTAGGCACCTCCTTTCCTACTAAGACTGGAAAAGGCAACTCCGTAGGAGGAAAGGTCCCAAAAGCAGGTAACAGAGTCAGAGACAGCCCCTGCTTTCACTGTTAAGAGTCCCACAAGAGGACCAACCTATACAACTGTAACATTATATGCAGAGGGCCTCGGTCAGTCCCATGCAAGCTCTCTTGCTAGCAGTTCTGTCTCTGTAAGCACCTATGAGCCCAGGTTGGTTGATTCTGTGGTTTTCTTGCCTTAGCACCTCTAGCTCTCACAATACTTCCTCCCCTCTTCTAGGTGATTCCCTGAGGTCTGTTAATGTTTAGCTGTGGGTTTCTGCACATGTTTGCATCAGTTGCTTGGTGAAGCTTCTCTGAAGACAATTGGGCTAGGCAACAATCTATGAGTATAGCAAAATATCATTAGGAATCATTTCATTGTATTTTTTTGATCAGGCATGTTTGGTTCTATCCTGGGTCTCTGGGCTGTCTAGACTCTGGGTCCTAGCCCTCCAGGCAGTGTCAGTGGTGGGCTCCCTCTCATGGTATGGGTCTTAAGCTAGATCAGTCATTGGTTGGCCATTCCCATAATTTCTATACCACCTTTACCCCAGATTATCTTGTAAGCAGGGCAAATTGTAAGTCAATGGTTAAATGAGTCAGTTTGGATCCCAATCCCTCCATTGGAAGTCTTGCCTGGTTGTGGGAGATGGCCATTCAGGCTCTGTATCCCCCATTGCTAGAGTCTTAGCTAGGGTCACCCTCATACATTCCTGGGAGTTTCCATAGCACCATGTTTCTAGCTCATCCTAGAGAGGCCCCTGGTTCCAGTTGTCTTTCCCAGTACTCTCCCCCTCTATCTTCTCCCCATCTGATACCTCCTGTTCCCATGCCTACCTGCCTACCCTTCCCAATTCAGACAAACACACACACACACACACACACACACACACACACACACACACACACCCATCCACCTGTGATGTATATTCTATTCCGCCTTCATAGTGAGATTCATGTATCCTCTCTTGATCCCTCCTTATTACTTAGCTTCTTTTGGTCTATGGATTGTAGCATGGTTATCCTTTACAGCTAATATCATGCTATAAGTGAGTACATGCCATGTTTATCTTTCTGGGTCTGGGTTACCTCACTCAGGATAATCTTTTGTGGAGATCCACAAAGGTTTCCTAGTGAGAGCTGAGCTTGCTTGTAGTTGGAAATTTCCCTGTGTCCTGCCCAGTCCTGCAGCTGCTCAGACCCAAATAAATACACAAAGGCTTATATTATTTTTAAACTATGGCTAGGGCAGGCTTCTTGCTAGCTATTTCTTATATCTTAAATTAACCCATTTCTATAAATCAATAACTTACCATGTGGCTTGTGGCTTACCAGTACTTTACATCTCATTTCTTCTGGAGGCAGCTAGCAGTGTCTGCCTTGCCTCTCCTTTCTCTTCCTGTCTTTCTGTTTGATTTCCCACCGGCCTCTAAGCTGCCTTGCCATAGGCCAAATGGCTTTATCTATCAACCAATCAGAGCAACACATATTCACAGCATACAGAAAGACATCCCACAGCACTTGCTTTCCCAGCAGAGCTGCATTAGAGGATTGCTTGACCATGTGCATGGTGTCTAGGTTGGAAAGGTCTACACTTGGTTGAGCTAGGGGGAGGTCTTTTGCTCCACCCCTTGGCATTCTTATAAATAGCCCTTTAGAAGAGACAGGAAGGGCTAGTGGATAAGGATCCCGGCCCTCCCGAGGCTATCCTGTGTTTCTGTTTCTCTCCCCTCTATCCTTCTTTTATCCCTCACTCCTCAAGAGTACCCTGGAGTAAAATGTGGGAGCCAGTATCCCAGCCAGGCTCCTACAATCTTTTCTATTTCTATCCATTTATCAGCAAATTTCATGATGCCATTGTTTTAACAGCTGAGTAATACTCCATTGTTTAAATGAACCACATTTTCTTTATCTTCTCTTTGGTTGATGGACATCTAGGTTATTTCCAGTTTCTGGCTATTACAAATAAAGCTGCTATGAACATAGTTGAGCAGGTATCCTTGTGATATGGTACAGCATCCTTTAGTATATGCCCAGGAGTAGTATAACTGGGTCTTGAGGTTGGTCAATTCTCAGTTTTTTGAGAAACCACTATATTGATTTCCAAAGTGGCTGTTCAAGTTTGCACTCCCACCAGCAATTGAAGAGTGCTCCTCTCATTCCACATCCTTGCTAGCATGGGCTGTCACTTGTGTTTTTTAATCTTAGCCATTCTGACAAGTATAAGATGGAATCTCAGAGTCATTTTGATTTGCATTTCCTTGATGGCTAAGATGTCAAACAACTCTTTTACCTGAGGCCCTTCCTCCCTAGTTGTTTCAGTATACATCAAAGTATTCACTGTTTGGGTGAATTCTCAAGGATCCTGGAAAGACAGACAGTAAATAAACAGGAGTAACTGCAGTCATAAAGCCTCACAGGCTAGAAATAAAGAATTCATTTTTAGATGCCTCTTTGTTTTCCTTTTCAGGCAGTCCATATCATAATTGGATTGATGCACATTGGCATTGGAGCTATTCTTGGGTTGATGAGTACCTATGAGCCTTGGACATTTTCCTCTACTGCTTTTGTTGGTGGATATCCATTCTGGGGTGGAGTCTCTGTGAGTAGATTCCTGGGACACCTCTTCCTGTACAGTATGAGTATCTCCAGCCTGTTTACAGCTCAATTCTTGATAAATGACATGTCTGAGGGCTAGAGGGCTTTGAGAAATAATCTCTCTGGTTGAGCAGAAGAAAGGAGGGCCTGTCACTCCCCACTTTAGACCGGCAGCTTAAACTCACTCTAAATGCATGTGCAGATCAAGAACCAATGTGTTGGATGGAGAGTCATGAAAGGGGATGATCTGAAACATGACAAAAATAGGCCATTGACAAGATCAGATTGAGGACAAGATGAGGTTGAGGACAAGATGAGATTGAGGACAAGATGAAGTTGAGCAGGAGGCACAATCATCCAAACAAACTCAGAGTCATCTGTAACAGGTGTTCTTTACATGCAAAAAAAATGAGGATGGGGAATCAGAGATGTATCCCCCAAGAGTTAGTCTTTAAAAACTGAGCTGTAGGTAAGTAAAACCAAACATACATAGCTAGAGCAACGTCTTGTATAAGGAGACAGTCCCAGGCACAGCAGAGAACCTACCATTCATGAATTTGTCTGTTTCTATAGTTCATTGTGTCTGGCTCACTCTCCATATCAGCATTCAAGAAATTCTCTCCCTGTCTGGTAAGTTTAAAAAAATTATTTCTACTTTAAATTCCTTTAAAGACTGGTTTGATTTACTAGCAAGGAAAACTTGAGATAATAAATTCAAAGAGTGCAGACGGAAGCTCTCTCAAAATATCTGCCAGCTGCTGGGTAATGACTGTGCTGGTGCAGGGAAGGGGAACAGTTTGCTACTGAGAAAGGCAGAGCACCACATCCAGGCTCTTGGAATCACAGGAGTGGGGGTTAGTTTAGATAAGTGTTGTTTAAGCTTTAACCCGATGGTTCCCAGGTTCTGTTGGGTCACACAGCATTCAGGTAAAACCAAGGAGGAATCTAGGAGCCAAAACCCATCTACGTGCCACTTCAATAACAAATTCTGGGGTGTTCACTGCCGTTTCTCAGCTCTATCTTGTATCTTCACTTTTCACTCGTGTGTAATTCCTATTCTTACTCAGGTTGTCTCTGTTGTCAGTTCTTTAAGCTGCATCTTTAAAATCATCTAGTTCAGAGGACAAGAACAGCACATGGAAATGTCCACAGAGATGGGGGTTCAATGTTCCAAGCCACAGCATGCCCCTTGTCCAATTTCCTGGCTTAATGGCAAACCAGGAAAAAGGCATTTTCCCCTAAACCTAAAGAAGAAGTCGTTTCAAGACTATGTGAAGCTATGCACGAGAACCAAAAAGGGGGAAATGGGAACATGGAATCATGTTGTCTATGCGCTCCAGATAAAATAATGGATCAAGCTAAAGTTAGAATCAGCATAGCTCTGATTAGTCGCATCTACTGTAATCAAAAACAAAAAAATTAAAAATAAAAAAAAATAAAAATAAAAAACCCAGAGCATCCTTTTCTGTATAGGTCCTGCCTGCCAGAGGTTGTATAGAAAGAGACCGTCTTTTGGGGTGGTACAACTAGATAGGAATGTATAAGTCAGATACTAGGACCATCTCATGTGTGATGGCTATAAGAGTTAAAAGTGATATCATTTTAAATATAAAACGAAATACCTATCAGAGAATAATGCCCATTAGTTTGTTCTTGTAGCTGGAGAGATGGCCCAGCAGTTAAGATTACTGACTTGACCACTCCTCTAGAGGACCTGAGTTTCATTCCCAGTATTCACCCAGTGACTCATGATCTCTGTAACTCCAGGTCCAAGGGATCTGATGGTCTCTTCTGGCCTCCTTGGGCACTGCATGCTCATGGTACATAGATATACATGCAGGCAAAACACATACAAATTTTAAAAAATTAAATAAATCTCAAAAAATAACAATCTTAGGTTTGTTCTTTTATTATTTTTACAAAGTAGAATTGTATTTTATTTTATTTCATTTTGAGACAGGGTTTCTCTTTGTAACAACCCTAGCTGTCCTGGAACTCACTCTGTAAACCAGGCTGGCCTTGAACTTACAGAGATCCACCTGCCTCTCCCAAGTGCTGGGATTAAAGGTGTGCACCACCTCTCTCAGCTGTTTTTTAATTTTTACTTTAAATTTTTTCACACAATGTATTTAATTATATTCTCTCCCCTCACCCAGATCTTCCTGACTTCCCTACTCACCCAACTTCGTGTTCTTTCTCTTTCACAAAAAAAAAAGGAAAGAAAGGAAGGAAAGAAGGATGGAGGGAAGAAGGAAGGAAAAAGAAAGAAGGAAGAGAGAAAAGGGGGAGGGAGGGGCTGAGGGAGAGAGGGGGGAGAGACAGAGAGAGGGAGGGAGGGAGGGATACAGGGAGGGAAGAAAGAAGGAAAGAAAGAAAAAAAATAGCAAACTCTTCCCCGTAGATCCCTGACCCCTGAGAGGAGGGGTTTGATGAAGGTGTCTCATGTAGGCGTGAGTGCTCCAAAGTCTCTCACTCTCTGCACATTGTCCATTTGTGGGTCTCACAAGGCAGAGATGTTATTGTGAACAAAGTTCATATGTAAATGTAGTAAATGAACTTCTGCTTCAAATTATTTATATGATTTATTATATTTCTATTATTTCCAATATTTACAGCTTTTTAGAGAAGACTGACATTTAGGATACAGAGTAATTTTCACAACTACTCAGAAGGACGGAAGAAAGACATTCTATCAACTTCAAATATTGTTTCATGCTAGTGACATAGCTCAGTGGTAGAGCACTTGCCTAGGATGCATCAGACCTTGAGTTCAATCCTCATTATGATCAAAACTAAAATAAGATGTCAAAGATTAAGAACCATTAACTTGAATAAACTCTCACTCCCTTTAAATTCATTTGTCTTCTACACGATATACTGTTTTTATTGCCTCCAACAGGTGAAAAGCACCCTGGTAATGAACATCATTAGCGCTATCTGTGCCTTTGTTGGAGTGGTTCTGTTGCTGTGGGATCTGAACATCAATGGCTACAATAATCAAAACTATGTGATGGTGGTGAGTACCCTGCCATGGACCATCTGACTGCTCTCTCCTCACTGCCAGAGTATATCTATTGTTGTCTCCTATTTATTATACAGCAGCTCCATTGAGAAAAGTCTCTCTATTTCTAACCCTACTCCTAGGAATGTGATTGCTAAAAAACAAAGTGAGAAAATTACATTTGCAGATAGATGAAGTCAGAGAGACCACCCTGTTGCCATCACAGAAACAATGGATAGAGCTTGGCAGCTCCAAAATATACTCAGAATTTCTTTTTCAGTACTTTAAAATTCTGCATAAATAAGATATCAAAGTTTTGAGTGGCTTTTTTAGAATGAAAACAGAGATGAAGATTGTCTGCTCATGTGCAATCAAGTCCTTCTGATTATTTCTTTATTGTCATCAAATGCTTATTTTGGAAAAATAAAAATTAATTTTGATTTTTCTTTAAAATGCCAGAAGAATTTTCCTTTCAGCAAGTAGACTATTTAGGAATATTAGAAAATAAGTGTGTGTGTGTGTGTGTGTGTGTGTGTGTGTGTGTGTGTGTGTGGTTTTTTTCTTCGCAACAGTCTCCTTGCTGTTATGAAAAAAATACCACTCACAGAGTAAGTTGAACATGAGTGCGATAGCACTTTTGATGAGTCGGGACATTTCTGAAATCTACCTGAGACCCTCACATTCAGCCTCACATATTATGTATTTCTGATTTCAGCTTTCTGGGAAAGGAATTACAGGTGTGCTGGCAATGTTTTCATTTTTGGAGTTCAGCATAGCAAGTGTCATGGCCTACTTTGCTAACCAAACCATGCTCCATGGCAACAGGGTAAGTTGAGTCTCTTCTTTATAAAAATAACCTGAATACACATTGCAGAAACGCAGGCTTGTTTGTCTGCCAAACTCCACTGTGGGCTGACTACAGAGCTCTCTGTACTCCACTCTGCTGGGACAGAGGAGAATGAATGGACTGTTAACAACACTGCTTGTTTTTTATCCTTTCTAGTCTGTCCTGGCTGTTCCAACTGTGTATGCGGCCAACCCCTTGATGCAAGAGTCTTTCCCAGATCCTCCAAGCTATGATAGCATCCCACCTTATGCTCCTAGACAATAACAGGCATAAAGAATCACTGGTACAATTTGATATAGTAAAACTTCTCTGGAAAAAAATTCTTATGAAGCTGGTTTTTGCTGCCCACAGTGCCTACAAATCTATTTAGTGCCTGTATTTGGGATTTGTTCCTAGGCTAACAGTCACTGGATCTTCAATCAGGGCCTCTTTCTGCTTGCCGTTACTGCACCTGTCAAGGGGGAAGGACAAGGGGCTGAAAACTGACTCTGCAGTGCTCTTATCATTAGAAACCTTCTATCCATGTTACCTTTTCCACAATAAAATGTCATGGGGACATAAGCCTCTTTTGATATCTTTCTGACAGATGCTGGCAAGGCTGATGTTTCTTGAATGGAGGTTTACATAGTGTCCAGTCACTTGAGTTTCTTAGTCATCTTCCCCATGTTATGTTCAGAAACCATAGTTCCAGTGGCATTTGTTGGGGGCCTCATTATTTTATACACCAACATAATCTCCAACCAGCTGACTGGTATTTATATTCTTTATTAATTTTTTATTTTATAAATTACCATACACGATATTAGATATCACTGTGGAATTGGGGGGGGATGTTTTTAATACATCTTTAATTAAAATATAATTACATCACTTTTCCTTTCCCTTTCCTCCCTACAACCCCTTTCAAGTCCCCTCCCTCCAACTTTTCCCATGTCCCCACACTCCCAAATTGATAGCCTCTTTTTTATTATTGTCGTGCTATTACATATATGTATGCACAAACACATACATATAACCTGCTTAGTCTGTTTTGGTTGTTTGTGTGCATATGGTTTCAGGGCTGACCACTTTGTCTGTATAACCAATTAGGGGGTTCATCTATGAAAAAAGCTAATTCTCCCTCTCTAAGTAGTCATTGGTTCTCTATAATTCTGTGTCTACAAGTAGGACCCCATGAGATCTCCCTGCCTTCCACACTAGCATGTCAATTGATACTGCCACTGTTCCAGTCTTGTTTATGTAGCCATAGTACCAGAAAACACTGCACAAGCTGCTAAGAGAAGGAAGCATTTAATAGTCCTACCCAACTGTGACAATCATGAACCACAACAATAACCAGCATGGCAAGACACCCATAAAGGTGAGGAGAGTGGCACTGACCGTCAGTGGTAGCCAACAGCTATCTAACTGGACTTAGGCCCATTCAACAGGAGGGAAATCATGCCTGCTACTAGAAACCTAGCCAACTTCTCAGGACTCGTGAGGTCATGGATCTTAGAAGAGAATCTATTACCATTATTTTACTAGGCCAGCATAATTCCTAACCACAGTCTAAATCTTATGCTTACACCCACCAATAAGTACAGCTGCCACCCCTTATCCAATATATATATAGCAAATGAAGACCATCACAGAAAACCACACTTGGACACAATGCAGAGATCAATGGGTCCTGGGTGTCACCAACCCCAGTGGATACATCTGTATCACAAATCATACATCTATGGCTCAGGGAACGTGGTGGAAGAGGAAGTAGAAAGACTGTAAGAACCAGAGTGCTGTGAGACAGCCTGTCACCACGGCATTTTTGGACAAAGTGTGTTTTAATAGTCTCCTTTCCCTCACTACCCCCTCCCACTACCCTTGACTCCTCCTTTCAAGTCCTCCAGTCTCTTTGCATCCTTCATGCCCCATGTGTCCTTTTGTGCCCATCCTTCCTCGTCACATATTTCTCTCCTTTCTTGATCTCCTTCCAAGTTTTGAAAGATTTACTCACAATTACATCTGTATTGTGGGGGTATGCATTTGTACATCACAAGCCAGGGTCTGCATATGAAAGAGAATGTGTGGCCTCTGTCTTTATGAGTTTGGTAATCTCACTTAATACCGACCTACCCGAATCTCAAGCTTCCTTTACTCTATGCAGATGGAAGCCATGGAAAAGCAAAGGGTGGCTTCTTCAGCACAGGCAATTCAGGTCTTTGAGTGCCAAGGAGCCATGGACTGGACTAATTGATCCAAGGACTTATAGCTCTTAGTCCTGAAAGACAGAGGATCATGGATCCAAGGGAATAGACTCACAGGTCTAGGTACTCAGGTTGGGGGTTTATAGCTCTGGGTCTCCACTGTCAGCAGCCCTACACTCAGTGACCAGCAATCAATGGCTCTCAGCAGCCACCAGTGTTAGCACTAACAGGCAAAAGCAATGTTTTGGCTTTCAGATCCTGAGGTTCCTAACAGTAGCTATCATTATAGCTCTTGGGCCTTGAAGATCAGAACCTTGGCTCCTTAGGGCTTGCTACCTCCCTGGACCTCTTCCAGCCAAGTAGAGCCCACAGTCTCTCACAAGCTTTAACTTTCACAATCTTCTACCTTCCGTAGTCTTGACTTTCTAGTTCTTTTTGCTTTACCCCACTATCCTGTGTCATTTCAGTTGTCTCAGTGCCCTATAGTTTCTGCCTCTGATCCCTCCCTGGAACTCTTGAACTGTGTTCTCTACTCTGTCCCCTCCTCTTTTCAGTTATCAACTTAGCATGCTCTGCTTATGACAAAGATCACAAGTAGACAAGAAAAGATCATTCCAAGAGAATCAGTTTGATGGGGTCTACTGTTACAAAACAAGGGTACGGCACAAGAGGGTACCCCGGGCTGACTTGAAAAGTGAACCAAATATTTTAGTTGTATGGCCAGAAGAGCATTGCAATACACAAACGATGCAATGTCATTGCCACTAATCACTACCTAGCTTCCAGTTCCACTAGGCACAGGGTGAGAACCAATCGCAAGCTTTCTGTGGAAGCATCAATGAAGTCCCCCCATCATGCCTAAAGAAAACAGTTGCAAGGAGTGCAGGGAAATCAGGATTACTTCGAGGCTTTTCTTGAGTGATGTCTTTTTCATGAATGGAGCCAGAGAAACGGGGGTCATGGCTTCAGTGCAGTGCTACCTGCAGGTGGAATAGTGTGTCCTCAAGGTGTCATTAGAGCATTCAAGTGCAATAGGAGTCCCTAACACACAGGCCATCAGAAGAGGGGCTGTTTGATTGACAGCTCTCTGCCAGAGGCAGCTGAACACATGGGGAAGGATATGACAAAGGTCAGACTTTTGTCAGTTAAAGACTTGGACCAGCTGGAACCCAGTGACTTAACTCACTTAAAGAAATACTATGTGTTAGCAGCTGTTTACAAGAAGGACCTGTCTAGACATATAAAATGACTATAAAAGTAGTGCTTTCAGCAAGGTTGACTTTTAAAATAAATGTGTAATATATTTTTATATCTCACTTTTCTTTAAAAGTGATAACAATGATAATAGCAAGTATTTAGCTCTCTGTATGCACTGGTCTCATTCTGAACACGTATCTTATGTCAGTGTGCTTGGTGCAGCAAGGCAGCAGTGTGCGTTCTATGGTTAATACGGCTTTAAGATGACAGAACTCTGGCATGCGGCAAACAAAAGTTGAAGAGCAAGTGAGATAATGGTAGATTGGAATAGTTTGAATATAAATAAGGCTTATCTGTATTGGAAGTTTTCAAATGTAAAGCATCAGATATAGATATATGGATAAACAGATATAACTATAGTTATGTAAATATACATATATCAGATTAGATTATATAGGTATAAATCTAGATACATAAAGATGGATGGATGGATGGATGGATGGATAGGTAGGTAGGTAGACAGGCAGACAGATAGATAAGATAGATAGATAGATAGATAGATAGATAGATAGATAGATAGATAGATAGATAGATAGATAGATAGATAAGATAGATGGATGGATGGATGGATGGATGGATGGATGGATGGATGGATGGATGGATAGATAGATAGATAGATAGATAGATAGATAGATAGATAGATAGATAGATAGATAGATAGATAGATGATAGATAGATAGATGTGGAAGAGAAACAAAATCATGGAAGAAGCAGATGAGAAATTTTGCATCTGTGAAGTTACATGCATTATTTCAAGGGAAGAGTTACTTAGTACCCAAGTAGGATTTGGAACCCAAGCAGTCTGGTACCCACATACATCCACTTCTACTGGCCTTTACTTTTTCATATTTGGAAACAACCAAAGATTTGCAGCTAGAAAACAAGTAAGTTGGCAAAGCTTGTTTCCCTATAGCAGATTTGTAGTAACTTTGGAAGGTCTAGTTCACCCTCCTTTGGGGTGCTTATATCAGGTAATATGATGTCACTGATTCCAACACTTGTTTCCTGAAAGCTACCATGTCCTGTGAATCACTCCTGAGAGTCTCCAGCCTAACTAACTTAGAAAATCATTCTCAACCTGGGGGTCAAATGACACTTTCACAGAGATCACCTAAGACCACCAGAAAACACAGATATTTGCATTATGAATCATATTAGTAGCAAAATTATAGTTATGAAGTAGCAATGAAAATAACTTTATGGTTTCATGAGAAACTGTATTAAAGGGTTGCACCAGTAGGAAGGTTGAGAACCACTGCCTTAGAATGTCATAGAGCCTCTCAATTCTCAACTTACCAACTTCTCTTTGTACTGAATCATCAAAAGATGCTAAAAAAGTTGGGTCTCAAACGCCTAAGATTTGCACTTGCTATTTTTCAAATTAGGATAAAAAAAAAAAAGGCAACCTAGTCTAGCAACTTAAACAAAGATGAAGGCATAAGCTTCTTATACAGTGGTAGTTTTATCCAGATAGGAGTCACTGCCATCCAATCACTCACTAAGTATTTATTGAGCTCCTACTCTAGAGGGCAGTATTTCTTGCTCTGGAGAAAAAAAAACCAAGGTTCCCCATTGTTCGAAGCTTGTACCACATAAACTTCAAGCTGCCAGTGGAAAGTAAAATCAAGTAAATGTTAAACATATATACAGTTTAAAAATAACAATAAAATGTATGTTTATGTAATGTATAAAAATATTAAACAAATGTTACATAAACATATTAAACAATAAAAGCAGGTTAAACATTTAAATGTGTCTAAGCTTTCTAAACTTGAGCCTCTGAGTTGATACCTGAGAAGATGACTGAAACACAAATATGTCCCAACACAGAGGTTACATACTTGCTACTAATTTCATTCTGGCATATTTTAAGAAAGCATTCATTTGTTCATTAATTGCTTCAAAAATACATTGTACTACTGCTTTCTGTATAAATATCACTATATAAAATTTATATATAGATATGTGTTAAATATACTATAAATATATATATGAAAATACACATAGGTATGTGTTAAATTACTACAAATATATGTAAACACACATAGGCACCTATGTACATGCAAATAGTGACGAGTTTTCTTGGAGTTTCTACATCACTTAAGTGCCATTCTGTAATGAAATACTAACTACTGTTTTACAAATTATTTTTCTCCTCCTTTTTGGCATTTACACTATTAGGGCAATATGCTGAGTCCTGTATGTTGTTTATTTTATTTCAGCATTGTAGCATTCCTGTGACACATACATCATCAATTTTTTCCATGTTTGACGATGAGAGATTTGAGAACGTTAAGGGTCTTCTCCACAATCATCTGGTTTATAGATACTTGAGTTGAGAACCTTACTCCAGCAATCTAAACGGAGCTCTAGAGTTCACCCCTTCACCCCTTATTTCCTCCAAGCCATCCCTAGGAGAAGCTCTGGCTTGTGACAATCATGGGATTGTATAAAGAACACTGTTATCATAGGTAGATACTAGATGTGGAACAAGGATGACTGGACTGCTACTCACATCACTAGGGAGGCTACCTGGAAAACAGGACCCCAAGAAAGACACGGGGATCACCCAATGACGGAGAAATGGATGAGATCTACATGAACAATCTGGACATGAGTGGGGGTAATGAAGGGCGAGGGTCGATGGAAAGAGAGCTTGGGGGAGTGGGAGATCCCAGCTGGATCAACAACAGAGAGGGAGAACAAGGAATAGGAGACCATGGTAAATGAAGACCACATGAGAATAGGAAGAAGCAAAGTGCTAGAGAGGTCCCCAGAAATCCACAAAGATACTCCCACAATAGACTGCTGGCAATGGTCGAGAGACAGCCCGAACTGACCTACTCTGGTGATGGGATGGCCAAATACCCTAATTGCCATGCTAGAAACCCCATCCAATGACTGAGGGAACTGGATGCAGAGATCCACGGCTAGGCCCCGGGTGGAGCTCCAGGAGTACAATTAGCGAGAAAGAGGAGGGTTTATATGAGCAAGAATTGTTGAGATCAAGGTTGGATAAAGCACAGGGACAAATAGCCAAACAAATGGAAACATATGAACTATGAACGAATGGTTGAGGGGCCCCCAACTGGATCAGGCCCTCTGAATGGGTGAGATAGTCAATTGGCTTGATCTGTTTGGGAGGCACCCAGGCAGTGGGACCGGGTCCTGTGCTCATTGCATGAGTTGGCTGTTTGAAACCTGGGGCTTATACAGGGTCACTTGGCTCAGCCTGGGAGGAGGGGACTGGACCTGCCTGAACTGAGTCTACCAGGTTGATCTCAGTCCTCGGGGGGCAGGCTTTGCCCTGGAGGAGGTGAGAATAGGGGGTAGGCTGGGGGGAAGGGGAGGGGGGGCGGGAGGGGAGAGAACAAAGGAATCCGTGGCTGATATGTAGAACTGAATTGTATTGTAAAATAAAATTAAATTAAATTTAAAAAAAAAAAAGAAATCACAAGGTCCAGGGACGGTTCTCCACATCAGTTCTGGCTGTGTTACTCCACTGTATTTCTCTTCAACTTGGCTTTTTCATCTGTGAAATCAGAATTATAAACTAGGAGTGAGTACTGAATGGGCATACGAAGTGACACTCAGCTTAAAAGTCCATATCACATGCTGAAGTGCTGTTGAGGAGCACATATGCTGGAGGAGCCTGAGGAGTGGTAAAATATGAAGTTAAATTGTAGATACAGTGATTACCTACGAACAGGTGGTGTAGAAAAGAGTTTGCCTGGAGCATGACTCAGCTGGTAAAATTCAATAAACTATTTGTTTTTAAAAATTAATCCAGGTAAGATTAAAAACATTGATGACAGCTTATGTTGGAAGTGATGTGGAGCAAGGGGAACATTCCTCCATTGTTGGTGAGAGTGCAAACTTGTACAGTCACTTTGGAAATCAGTATGGTGACTTCCCAGAAAATTGGAAATCAACCTACCTCAAGACCCAGCTATACCACTCTTAGGCATATACCCAAGGAATGCTCAATCATACCACAAGGGCACATGCTCAACCATGTTCATAGCAGCTTTATTTGTAATAGCCAGAACCTGGAAACAACCTAGATGCCCTCAGCTGAAGAATGGATAAAGAAAATGTGGTACATATACACAATGGAGTATTATTCAGCTGTAAAAAACAATGACATCATGAGGTTTGCAGGCAAATGGATAGAACTAGAATATATCATCCTAAGTGAGGTCCCAGACCCAGAAAGACAAACATGGTATGTACTCACTCATAAGTGGATACTAGATGTAAAGCAAAGGATAACCAGACTGCAATCCACAGCTCCAGAGAAACTAGGAAACAAGGAGGACCCTAAGAGTGAAGGGACATAAGAATCACCTTGGGAAGGAGAAACAGATGAGAACTCCATGAATAAACTGGGAACAAGGTAGGCAATAGATAGAGGGGAGGGGAGGGGGGATGAGAATATAAAGGAACGGGATGGTCAAGCTAGGGGAGGGATGGAGTGGGAGAGCAATGAAACAGATATCTTGATAGAGAGAGACTTTATGGGGTAAAGGAGAAACCTGGTGATAGGGAAATTCCCAGGAATCCACAAGGATGACCCCAGATTAGACTACTAACAATAGTGGTGAGAGTGCCTGAACTGACCTACCCTGGTAATCAGATTGGTGAATATCCTAACTGTCATCATAGAGCCTTCATCCAGGAACTGATGGAAGCAGATGTAGAGATCCACAACCAAGCACCAGGCTGAGCTCCAGGAGTCCAGTTGAAGAGAGGGAAGGGGATTATATGAGCAAGGGGGGGGTCAAGATAATGATGAGGAAATCTACAGAGACACTGAATCAAGTTCGTGGGAACTCATGAACTTTAGACCAACAACTGTGGAGCCTGCTTGGGACTGGATTAGGCCCTCTGAATACAGAAGACAATTGTGTAGCTTGGTCTGTTTGAGGGGCCCCTAGCAGTGTGATCAGGATCTATCCCTGGTGCATGAGCTAGCTTTCTGGAGCACATTACCTATAATGGGACAACTTGCTCACCCTTGATGCAGTGGGGAGGGGCTTGGTCCTACCTCAACTGAATGTACCAGGCTTTGTTAACTCCCTATGGGAGGCCTTTTGGAGGAGGGGATGGGGGGTGGATCAGGGGGAGGTGGTTGGGGGGAGTGGGAAAAGGGATTAGAGGGAAATCTGTGGTTGGTATGTAAAATGAATAAAAAAAATTAAAAATAAAGTGAAGCCAGGTGGGGCTGGAGAGATAGCTCAGAGGTTAAGAGCACTGGTTGCTCTTACAGAGGACCTGGGTTGGATTCCCAGCACCCACATGGTGACTCACAGCCATCCATAAGTGGTTCCATCTTCTTCTGGCATCAATGAGGATGGCACACATATGGCAAAATCTCTGATTTAGATAGATTTATTTCTGTTTTCTTAATGAGAAACCCCCAGAAAAAAATGTCTGTTTTCTCTTGCATGTCTGTAAAATGAAATCCTCCTACCAACTTGGACAAGGTTTTATTTTATCAAGGCTGGCACTCAACAGGATCCTGACAGTGACCCCTTACACAATGACATAAAGGACACTACAGAGGCATGTGGTTCCAGTACATTCTCTCTTAATGTCTTTTGTATTCTGGGAACCAATTCAAGGTAAGTTAAAAATATAACCCACAGAAAGAAATAGTCAAGGTGACAAAGACTAAAAGTAAGTCCTCCTGCTAGTCAGACTGTGATTGTTTGGCTTTTCATTATTAAAAGATATAAAACTGTACAAAACCAAATGATAAAAATTAAAAAGACATGAGTTATAAATTCCCAAATCTAGATGATAGGTGGAGACAAACCAGTGTTATTTTACTGACCTGTGTAACAAAATGATCAAATCTAAGTTCATTTCCAGAGAGTTTAGATTTTAAAAAAAAAAGAGAGAGAGAGACACCAATCTTGACAGTACATGACAAGAAGGGCTCATCTATTCAGAACTGACTCTACTTGTGAGTTCTACTAAATCCATAACTTTGAAGTTGAAGAACACTCAACTTCATTGCTCTTTCTAGGGCACAATAATAATTGTTCATTCTCATACACAAAACATAAAGGAACACTAATGTCCCTGTGAGAACACTAATGTACTATACTATTCAAGGATAACAGCAAATCAGAGCTCATGAAATAGCTCAACAGGTAAAGGCACTTGCCACCAAGCCTAAGCTGGCTCCCCCATGGTGAAAGGAGAAAACAAACTAGAAAGTTGTCCTCTGAACTCAACACACACCTATGGCATGTACACACATGCACACACGCAGAGAGAGAGAGAGAGAGAGAGAGAGAGAGAGAGAGAGAGAGAGAGAGAGAGAGAGAATAAAACTAATAGCCCTTAATGATCCACCAACCAGTACATAATTAAAGGAGTAGAAGAATCTTGGTATTTTATTTTCTCTTATTTGAAGGGTCTTCAGAGTCTCAATGTAAGGAAGTTAGCTATGAGGTTAAAAAACAAAGTCACTCAATTTCTAATCCAGTTTTTCATGCTATAGAAAGTATGGTAAGAGTCTCAGTAACTTTAAACCCTGCCCATTGACTCTTTTAAGTAGTTACACTTTAGGAGTGTTAGAAATATTTAGGGGAAAAAAGGTTCTTTATAAATAAAAGGATTTAACTATCATCCACTAAATATTTGCAGTGTAAGTCAGAATTCTAACTTTTCCAATATACCTAGTTAAATATTCCAGGAATAAATGAAAGCTCACCGCATGCTGTGGTTGGAGCTTCTACTGCCCAGGATCTTTAACCCCTTAGGAAGTCCTCAGTGCTCCTAAGGGCGGCCTGTGCTCACCAGAGAACATTGCTTTCTCTTCCAGTCTCCTCACCTGCCTCCCGGATCTGACTCTTTTTTACCTTTTCACAGCGATCTACACTTCTTTACATTTCTCTTCACAAACATTGAACTACCGCATGCAAATTAAAACCTCTCCAGCAGGTAGGTCAAAAAAGTCCTTTTGACCATTTCCTAAACAGTCTCTTCATTAATTTCTTTAGCCATTTACATTTGGAGGAAGAAGGAAGGGGTGTGAACTATTAACTCAGATACTTGCCTTTTTACAAGTTGAGGCCTTCTGAAGTGTATGGTAAAGGACTAGGTCTCTGCAACCGTTCTGTATTGGGAGAAATATCACTAAAGAGGCGGTCTTGGATCCATGTCCAGGAAAGCCATTACTAGAGACTCCAGAAGGCGGTTGAGGGGTTGGCCCACCGCATGGCCTGCAGGCCCCAGTGAGTCTGCGCACTAGTTCTCATCCCTTTGCCCTGCGGAAGGGCTGTTGCCCTTGACAACCCGGGCGGCCTGAGGAGCTTGACAACCAGCTGAGCGCTAGACTGCGCTGCTGCCTCTGATGACTATGCAGCCAGGTCCAGCGCCTAGAGCACCATCCACCGTGTTCTGTCTCTTCAGCCTGACCCTGGGCCTGATAGGGTGAACTGGATCCTTGGGACTTGGGACAAGTGAAATGTGAGGTAATGGTGTCCCGCTTTACTTTTGCTAAGTGTCAAAATGGACATGGAGTCTGGAGAAAAGAGAGTGAAGGGGAAAGACGAGGGTGAGCACATCTCCATCTTTTATGCCCTCTCATTTTGACCTTTAAAAAAAAACTTTATTTTTATTTAGATTCTAAGATGTTCCCCAAATTGCTCTTGAATTCCTGGTCTGAGCAATTCACCTGCCTCAGCCTCACAATTAGCTCCCAGGAACTATTCATTCTCACCGACTCATCCTAGATTTTATCTAGCACTGAGTCCTGGTATATAGATGTACCATGAAGTGAGATGGAAAGTAAAATATTTAACATCATTATAACACCGAGATTATCCACCAATCACCTTAAGTAAAATGCTCATTAAAAATATCAGTCAGGAAAGGGGGGAGGAAAAGGAGGGAGCTGGATGCATATGGCATTAAGCAGGACTGGTCATGAACATATGGAAATGAATTTCTTGATTTCTGGGGACTCAAAGTGATTTGAACTGGTCTTGAAAATCAAAAGTTAGAACACACCATGACAGGAATTATGGGGAAAGTGTTAAGACAACAAACTGGGTATTAGCTAATTTGTATATCAGCAGACTTTCCAGAAAAAGTTACTGCCAGAATTGTTAGGCTGCAAAATTGGAAAGGCCATGTGAGATGGGGAAGGTGAGCAGGAAGCTGTTCATGAAGGAATTCATGTGTCCTCTGAAGATTCTAGACTTAATTCTCCTCTTTTTATTAAAAAAATATTTTTGAGGCTGGTGAGATGGGTCAGTGGTCATGAGTATTGCTGTTCTTGCAGAGGACCAGAGTTCAGTTCCTCACACCCATAGCAGGAAGCTCACAACTATCTTTAACTACAGCTCCAGGGGATCTAATGCCCTCTTTCATGGGCATCTAAACGCACGTGCTGACACACAATTTTTTAAAGTAAAAATTTTTAAATGTTTTACATCATTTTTCTTACACACACCCCAAGGCTCAAGGAACATCATGGAAGAGGAGGTAGGAATATTAAAAACCAGAAATTGGGGGAGGAGCTATGAAACATCATCCTCTAGACATAAGATGGTTGATACACCATGAACTTACTACAGATGTGGTAACCTACACAAGATTGGAGCCATCAACTTTTCCATCATGAGAGGGGGAAGGGCTCAGGAGGCTTCACCTCACCCTGAGGGACTACTGACAATTAATGGCGGCTGAGGGAATGGGTATCACTGTGCTGTGGGATGGTCTGTATGTCAAGTGTGTTGCTGATTGGTCAGTAAATAAATCACTGATTGGCCATTGGCTAGGCAGGAAGTATAGGCGGGACAAGGAGAAGAATTCTGGGAAGTGGAAGGCTGAGAGGGAGACACTGCTAGCCGCCACCATGACAAGCCACATGTGAAGATCCCCGTAAGCCACGAGCCATGTGGCAAGGTATAGATTAATGGAAATGGGCTAAATATAAGAGTAAGAGCTAGACAATGACAGGCCTGAGCTAATGGCCAAGCAGTTTAAATAATGTAAGAGTCTGTGTGTTTATTTTATAAGTGGGCTCTGGGACTGGCGGGACTTGGTGGCAGGAGCTGGAGAGAAATTCTCCAGCTACAAATGGCGCCCAACGTGTTGGCAAGAGTTTCCACCTAAAACCTGAGTAAAAAGATTCTAAAACGGAGCTAAAAACAGCTCCTAGTTGTCTCTTTCAAGCTAGCGGCAGCCTGCGTGTTTGAGCTACTATGGCAGGTTCCTGGCATGCATGCTCGACCTGCAGTATGGCGGGAATGAGGCCTCTACAAGTGGCACATTAAGCTGTGTGGTGGATTTAGCCTTTGCTAGTACAAAACAAAACAAAACAAAACAAAAAAAGAGGTTTCTGGGCTACACGCTGCTTTGATAGAAGCATAGACCCACTATTTCTGAGAGTTGATGGCTCCCAGAGCTGGCGGAAAACGTACTATGGCCATGTTGGGAAGCTGAAGTGGGCGGAACCAGCAGCCACAGTGCCAGCGCCGTTTCAGGCCTAGAAGGCTGCAGTTTAAAGCAATAGGCTCAAGATAATATAAAAAAATAAGCCACGTAAAGATGGCTACCACACAGAGAATCTGGATTATGTTCTCTTTGATATTCGTAACTGAAGAAAAACATTTGATTACAAAAGCTGTTGAGTTATGCCAAAATGTATATTTTAAAGGTACCTTGACTTCAAAATTTGGATGTAAGGATATGTTGCTTTGGAAAGGAGGCTCTGCTTTTGTTTCCACAGAAAGCCAGAGGCTATGGATTTGTTCCAGATTAAGATACATTAGGTTTGACCAGCCAAGACCCCCTGAAAGGTCTCCGATGACACCATGGCCCTGATGATCCAACATCCAGAATGGTTTCAAGGCAACTGGCTCAGACGACGTACCCTCATGGACTATTCCATAATTCTAAAATTTTCTTTGTATCCCCATAAGATACAGCGCCCCACTCCAGCAGGAAGTAGTAAGAGAAACTACGCCCAAATTCCCAAATATACCAAGCTGACTTTGCAGATATGTAAAGGTTAAAACCTTCCTTTTTACCTGGGGCCTATGCAGGGTCGCTTGGCTCGGCCTGGGAGGAGGGGACTGGACCTGCCTGGACTGAGTCCACCAGGTTGATCTCAGTCTGTGGGGAAGGCTTTGCCCTGGAGGAGATTGGAATGGGAGGCGGGCTGGGGGGAAGGTGAGGGGGGCGTGAGGGGGGAGAACAAGGGAATCTGTGCCTGTATGTAGAACTTAATTGTATTGCAAAATAAAATAAAAAAAAAAAGAAAAAAAAAGAAAAGGGGAAGTGCTGTGGGATGGTCTGTATGTCAAGTGTGTTGCTGATTGGTCAGTAAATAAATCACTGATTGGCCATTGGCTAGGCAGGAAGTATAGGCGGGACAAGGAGAAGAATTCTGGGAAGTGGAAGGCTGAGAGGGAGACACTGCCAGCCGCCACCATGACAAGCCACATGTGAAGATCCCCGTAAGCCACGAGCCATGTGGCAAGGTATAGATTAATGGAAATGGGCTAAATATAAGAGTAAGAGCTAGACAATGACAGGCCTGAGCTAATGGCCAAGCAGTTTAAATAATGTAAGAGTCTGTGTGTTTATTTTATAAGTGGGCTCTGGGACTGGCGGGACTTGGTGGCGGGAGCTGGAGAGAAATTCTCCAGCTACATCACTGTTTTCAATGGTGTAACCCAGAATCCAGGAAATCACCTCCCATCCATGGTCATGAAGGCAACCCTATATAACTCAGCAGGTCAGACCCATGAAAAGACAGGAAAGCAATAAAGAGACTGGTCAGGAAGGAAGGGAGTTTTGGCAGAAGAAGGTGGGGAGATAAGACAGAATAATAGGGATGAGAAGGACTAAAACTCACTACACACTGATGAAACTGCCCAAAATTAAAAATTAATTACTTCTTAAAATCATCTTTCAATTACTTTAGTTTTATGTGAAAACAATAATGGGTTTTATCTCTGCTAAGGATGCTAAGGATAAATGATAGACATGCTCTCTCTCTAATTGTTCCAGAATGTCTGTGCTAGTTTTAGCGTGTGATAGTCGGGCTAGGAAGAGCAACTAAGGAGCCTGTCCTTTACCTACTTCTAGATTAGTGATGGAATTACCAGAAAATAAAAACAAATGAATGATTATTTGTTTATTTTTACAGAATTAGAATCCTTAATTGGGTTGCAGAGCATCCAAATGTAGTTTTTCTTTTAAAGAAAGAATTCCATGAATATACTTTTTTTTCTTCCAACAACTAAACTGAGTATTTTAAAAGTACATGCACACATACTTTTTCTGATTAGCGTTTTTATGAGCTCTTCACTTGGATGACTTTACTGTGGACCTCATTGATATTACAGAGACGTTAATATTTTACTCCAGCTTACCACATTCTGTTTTTGCTGACATGCTACAAATGTGAATAAACTTATCCATACGTACAAAATGACTTATGTTTCTATTTTCTGAAAACAGATGTTAACATTATTCTTGACATGACATTTCATTATTTCCCTACCCAAGTTTTGTAGTTCTGTGGATATCTAGGCATGATAGAGAAATTAAACTCGGCTGCCTTTAAGTCTCAACTCTTGATTGCTTCTTGGAGATGGCGTCTGAAAGTATACAGCTTATTTCAATCACATGCTTTCCCTCCTGTTGCATTAATAGGCATTGAGAAAATAAATTTTAGAAACTAAAGATTCATAAAAACAACCAAGTCATTAGATTTGAACTTGCAGCATCATTTTGCCAGTCTGGAGCATCATTCTGTCAAAACTGTCTTCTTTCAGAAAAGATCAAGGACAAATATTTATATGGTCAGTCATGTGCCATGACCTGTGTCGCTGACTTGTGCATATGTGTATGTATATGTACACATATACATATCACCAGTAATTATAGAAGAAAGGTCATGAATTCAAGAAGGCATCGGGGGACACAAGAGGAGTTGGGGGAAGAAGAATTGTAAATTACAAAATACAGTATACTCATATATGAAATTCTCAAATAAATTTTGAAAGAAGAAAATGCAAAGTATGTCTAGCACTAAGTTGAATGTGAATATAAATTAATCATTGAAGCTTTACTGAAAATTTTCTAATACTATTCTCTAGTTGACCTTTATTCTTTATCATCTAGAAATGCTGTTAAGTAGTAAAAGGTGTGCAAAATATCAGCATTTCCTAGTCACAGAAAGAGACTTTTTCATTCTGAGGTTGTTATTCAGAAGAGGTGGATGTGCGCTAAGGGATGTGAGGAGTAAACGTATAGAAAGAAAAAAACTGTGGCTTCTGAGTTTGGGAAGATTGTTGTCAAACACTAAGAATCAGATGTATGAGTTTTCTCTGAGAAAAAAGCATGCGTATGTGTTTTGTATTCTTTTGTAGAAGTCTGATAATAAAGATATCACTGAAGGTTAGAAACAAAATCAACCAGAGGAAATTCTGAAAGTATGGGATGTGGAGAATCAAAAATATCTGTAGCAAATACTATTGTCATAGGGGTGAGTAATACTTTCTCATTACTGATATAAAGTTTCCTCAAAGTAACTGAATGCAAAGAGCTTTGTTTTGGCAGATCATTCCTGAGGGATGTAGTCCATCATGGTGGGGAGGAAATGGCAGAAGGCAGGGGAGGCATGGTGGTGGGAAGAGAAGGCTTTGGACTTGGTGGTCATGTTGCATATGCATTCAACAATCAGAGAGTGAACAGCAAGTGGGGCTGGGCTACAAAGCCCGATGCCTACCTCTAATAACTAACTTTCTCCAGCAAGACTCAACTTCTTAAAGATTCAATAACCTTCCCAAACAGCACCCTCAGGGTCAAGAATTCTACATGTGACCCTATGGGAAGCACTTCACACTAAAACCACAGAAGTAAGATTTTACTCTGATTAACTAAAATTCAATGTTTTAAATTACGTCAGTTTTTAAAAGGGTGGCCTTGTATCTAGAAAGGGATGTATTTGAATAAAAGAGGCAAAAGCTTTTTGAAAAACATGATGATTATCTTCTGTAGCTTTTGCTTTGTCTCCTAGCCCTTCATAAACAAGTGCATGCTGAGATATGAGCACATCAACTGAATTACCACACCCAAGAAAATCCAGCAATATGAATAACTATCAAATTTAAAATTGTGTATGTGTTTGTTGGTTTAAAAGAGATCTACCATAGATCTCTTTTCATCACTGCACTCATGTTTGTCCAGTAGAACTCATACTTCTATTCAGTTATAAACCCGAGAGATTAAAGCTTACCTAATCCTATTAACAAACACCAAGAAGTTAGAAAAATCACACTTACATAACTAATGGGAGAAAACTGTTCCACGGGTTTCAGCTTTTCCTCTGAATTTTTAGACCATGCAAACCAGCTGTCCAAGCTGCTGCATGGGAGTTCTTAGCTCTGTAGTAACAGACTGCTCTGAGAATAGAGTGAAATATCTTAATCTGCTTTCCCTGATTCATGTACATGATGCCACACTTTGCAATCTGGTTGGTTGGTTGGTTGGTTGGTTAGTTAGTGAATAGTATAGTTGGTTGGTTGATTGGTTGGCTGGTTAGTTGGTGAATAGGATGGTTGGTTGGTGAATGGGATGGTTGGTTGGTTGGTTGGTTGGTTAGTGAGTGGGATGGTGTAAGTGAGACCTCCTAGAACCCAATGACAAGCTCTTAATTAAGAATAATTTTTCAATAAGAAAACTTTAGCTTGTCCATCATACACCAACAGAGTTCTTCACAAGCCTTGGTTTGTCCTTCCTGGATAGATCCTGTTTCTGGTACAACCAGTGACAACTCCATAGTTAATGCATGACTTGCTTACTTCCATCTTTTATAAAGGTGTTAAATGTTTATTAAAACTGTGTTTTCCATTACATCATTTCAGTACTAACAACTCTCTCTTCTCACAGGTTATCCAGATTATGATTGGCATCTATCATGTACTCATGTGGTATTTCCTATTGGTATTGTATATGGGACAAATTAAAGGAGTATTTGGGACTTATGAACCTTTAACTTACAAAATGGGAACTGCTTTATGGGGAATTGCTGTGAGTAAAATACATTTGTGTTTATTTTATTAATCAGTAAATAATATTGATTCATATTAGTGGACAGTAAGGGCCAGCTTCTAAACAAGGTTTTCAGGAGAATCATATAACTCAATGCCATTTACTGACTAATTCAAAATCCAATTCCTTCTTTCAAAAAGTCTGTATTGAGCACCTTTAATCTACAAGTGCTATAAAAGAAATGTGGATACGAGAGTAAATGACAACCACAATGTGGACTATATCCTTAGCTATGTCAAAGATAGACTTTTAACCATCACGTCCATTATCATGATTAATTTTCAGGTTTGCCATTACCTGCACTCTGGTGTGGTTTCTAGACAGCCATTGGGCAGAAAGAAAACTCAGAGAGTGGGGGATTCCTAGAAGTCAAGGGAAGAATGCATCACAAGATATAAAGAAAGATCAGCTCTGTCATCTGTTGCTTTGTCAGAATGATTAAGGTTGAAAACTGACTACTGGATTTATTAATATGGTAGCCAGTCATAAACATGACAAGTAATTTCAGTAAAAATGATGACATGAAATCCTGATTGGACTTGGTTTGAGGAAATGGAATGAGAGCTGAGAAGATTTTTTGTTTTCATTTTTTTATTTATAAAAAATAATTTTTATTTATAAAATTTTTATTTTAATTTACTTTTTGATAATTCTATACATGTGTACAATGCCTTTTGCTCTTATCTACCTGGCTCCCTCCCTCCAACTCCTCTTGGAGCCCCCAACACATTTCCCTTTCAACTTCACGTCCTTTTTTTCTATTGTCTTTTGCTGGTGTGGGGTGGAACCAGGATAAAAAACAATAAATGTTATGAGCTAATAAGAGAAATACTGCAATCATATATTAATGTTAGTAAGAAATAATGAATTTTAGTGAACAAATAGCTATGGTCACGTTCTCCAGTAATGGTTGTGAATTAGTGTTCATTTTACCCCCTCAGAGAATATGTGATAGTATCTGAAGAGGCTCTGGATTTTTACGCCTAGTGAGAGAAAGCCAAGGATGCTACTGAGCATCCTATACTGCACAGAACATCATTTGCAAAGAATTATAGCCATTTATGTAAATAGTGCTAAGGCAAGGCAGCAAGAGGGGAACAAAGAACAAAGAACAGATCGGATTCTGATCTGATTTTGGAAGCTTGTGGATGAGTTCCTACAAAAGCCTCAAGTATCTCAATCTATCAGAAAGAAAGATATGAACTGAAAGTGAGGACAGACATGTAGACCAGCCATTAGAAGAGAGGAGAGTGTGTGACGTGGCCATCTGAGAAAAGGGAGACAGTACGTGGCTTACAGAAAAGTAATTTGATCTTTATACAGCATTAAAGACTCAAGGTTTAGCAACATGACTGCATAGTGAGATAAGTCTTTATTCAAGGCATGTTCATCTGCATGGATGCAGGAATGCAGCAGAAGCAAAACTACATTTCATCAGGATTTGGGTTAAAGATTCAATTTTGATTTTTTTTTAAGTGTACTGGAGTTGAGAATGGATACAGGGAGTATTTGTAATAGCTGACCACAGAACTGATGCTGGTGATGAAAAGAATTCAGTAGGGAGCAGAAGGTCTGAGAGAACAGATAGGGTGGGGAAAGCATTGCTAGAGCTTAATGCCAGAGGGCACCAACTACAGCAAGTAGTGGGAAAAAATGAATACACAACCCTGAGATTTAAAAGGACCAACACAGACAAGAGGATGAGTATGGAAATCAAGCAATTTTTGTAAAGGATTTGAGGGGGAAATTCAAAGACTCATATACCATGGGTAAATAGAAGGATGCACACACATAAATCACTAAATATTAAATCATTTAGGGAAGACTTGGGTCAAAACTTAAAATCATCTAGAAATGGATGAATGACAAGGTGGTCAATCAGTGAGCTCAAGCATGGGGATGCTGGATGACAGAACCTGAAACACTTGTCTCAAATCTAGAGAAAAGAAAAGTGGTGGAAATACACAATGGGAAAAAAAAACCCACTGTCCTTGTACTGGAACAAAGACGGTCACAGAAGAGGTTGAGTGGTCACTAGAAGAAACAGTGACCTTGAAGACATCTGCCTTTATCCACACTCTGACTCAGGGTGTCCAAGGACAAAATCCAAATAAGCCATATTGATAAGAAACCCACTGCCTCATCAATAAGAAAAGGTGCATTTGGCTCATAAATGAAAAGCACATGGAAGAAAGAAGAAAATAAAAAGATAAGGAAAAAAAGTAGAATTTTCAGACAAAACTCAGAGAAATGATTTGTGTTCCTTTGTGTTTAATTTCATACTATAAAAATAACTTCAGAGGAACTAGAGAGGCAGCTCATTCAGCAGAGTGTTTGCCGTGCAAGCATGACACCTGAGTTCTGCCATGTTTTCTGTGTGCTTTTACTGTGGTGCTTTTGGTGTTTTGTTTTGTTTGTCCTTTTGTTTTGGGGTAGTGTTTTTGTTTGTTTATTTGCTTTCTTGTTTGTTTTGAGAGAGAAAAAATATCAAGTTGGATAGAGAACTTGGGGGAGGAGAAAAACTATGATCAAAATATACTGTATGAAAAAAATTTTAATATAATTTTTAAAAGAATGGAATGTGACTGCTATTTTTCAAAAAAAATAACCTTTGCTAAAATCACTTAAAAAAAAGACAAAGGTTGGAAAGATGGTTCAGTAGTTTAGAGCCCTTGCTACTCTTGTGGAGGACTAAGGTTTGGTACCCAGCATCCATGCCAGGGGATTCACAACCTCTTGCAACTTCAGTTCCCAAGGGATCTGATACCATCTTCTGCAGGAACTGCAAGCACACACACACACACACACACACACACACACACACACACATACACACACACACACACACACACACACATACACACACACACACACACACACACACACGTGTGCATATATATATATATATATATACAAATAAAAATAAGTAAAACTTAAAAATAAAACAAACAAAGACTATTTCAGGGAAGTTGTGTAGCCTGCTTTCAAATAACACAGCAGTGCTTTGTACTTCTTGGAAAATAGAAATCCTGAAAAGAAATAGTGGAATGCCTTTTAAAATACTTTTTGTAAAAGGCAAGGTAGCTGGGAAAATGACTCAGTGAATAAGAGTACTTGTTCTGCACACAATCGTGAAGACCTGAGTTCAAATCCCCAGCACTCACACAAACAGCCAGGCATGGCTGCACATGCCAATAACAACAGCTGTCAAGGGTGGAGACAGCCAAATTCCAAGCACTTGTGGCCAGCCAGCCTAGATGGAACAGCAAACTTCCAGTTCCCTGAGAAACCCTGTTTCAAGGCAATAAGGGGAACAATAAAAGAAGACACGTGTATAATTAGATTAAGTATCTGCACACTCACGTGCATCCTACACACATACACCAGACATGTATGCACACATAAATAGATAAATAAACAAAGTGAAGGCCTGGGCATCCTGTGGCCTTAATGGTATCTATTGCCTCTCAATGAAGAGGGTGTTTTTTACAGACATTGTGTTTAATGGATTTAAGAGCCACTTTTTCAAATCTGGATGTATACACAGTCATTACAGTCCATGATATCTTACTAGAAACAGAAGTTGGAGTAATACCTAAATGGGTTATATAAAAGGTATCACATAACCAAACTTGGTCCCTGGCTCAGGAAGACTTAAGAGGCCATTGCCATGTACGACAACCTAAATCTTACCCACTGTCCTGTGCTTGTGACTGTTGTGACCCTCCTGTTACTTTCAATATATGTCACCTTTTGAATACATGATTATCTCATAATGGAAGCTCGTCCTAACCCCTTCTACTAAAATTTCTCTCTTTGTTACTATTAGTATTCTGAAAATCTTGCCCTGAAAAAATAGTTGTTTTAAAGTATGATTAAATTGCTGAGCATTATCAATGAGTATTTACCAGCATATGTTTGTGTCTAGTTTGTCATTTCAGGAGCCTTCACAATAAAAGCAGCAAGAAAACAAAATAGAAATATGGTAAGTTGAAATGTTTGGGATATGTCTAGTATGACCTTTCACAAAACAGAAAAGAGGTTTGAATGAAAAAATAGTGTTGGGGCTGGAGTGATGACTCAACAGTGAAGAGCACTTGCTGTTCTCCAGAGTTCAGTCACCAGCGCCCATATTGACTCACAAGGTCCAGTAACTCCAACTCCAAGAGATCTGGCTCCCTCTGCAGGCCTCTGAAGGCAACTGCACTCACAGGCGTGTGTGTGTGTGTGTGTGTGTGTGTGTGTGTGTGTGTGTGTGTGTGTGTGTGTGTGTATTTATATTTATATATACATATCTTTAAAATAAAGAAAAATAGTCTCTAAACAATAAAGGAATCTACCATCCCTATAAAATGATTGAGGGAAATAAAAACCTGAGATTAGATTACTTAATGTAGACCAGATACATTAGTTAACAATCATGATTGTTAACTTCTGCTAAAACATCTAAATTTAAATAATATTTTTGTTTGGATGTTCAACCCTTAACATTGCATGAATACTGTGATTAAAAATTGTTTGCAGGATCTTAGCCGGGCGGTGGTGGCGCATGCCTTTAATCCCAGCACTCGGGAGGCAGAGCCAGGCGGATCTCTATGAGTTCGAGGCCAGCCTGGGCTACCAAGTGAGTTCCAGGAGAGGCGCAAAGCTACACAGAGAAACCCTGTCTCGAAAAACCAAAAAAATAAAAAAAAAATTGTTTGCAGGATCTAAAGTCTTTCTTCTATGTGATCGTTACTGTGCTTTAATACTTCATTTTCTAGTCTACCCACTTTGGGAATAGGGTTGTACCTTGTATCAAAGTAGGGAATTTTCCAAGAAAAAAAAAAAACCTATCCATGGTGTAGGTGGAAAATGTCTAGGAATAAAAATGTCAGAATTTTAGATCTGAAAGACAGCTTAGAAATAGATTAATCTAATTTTAAATGTTTACACATCAAGAAATCTGGGAATGATAGATGGCTCAGGAGTTAAGAGCACTTGCCGCTCTTACAGAGGACTCAGGTTCAAATCCCAGCACTAACATAGTGGCTCATAGCCATCCTTAACTCAAGTCCAAGAGGGTCTGGCATTCTCTTCTGTCCACCATGAGCACTGCATGTATGTGATACACTGACATGCATCTAGACAAAACACCCATAAACATAAAATAAAGTCTCAAATTTTCAAAATTAAAAATCAAATTATGATGTATATACAAACATGTTGACAGATGGTCCCAGCTAATAAAAACCCAGGATTCAAACATATTAACTTCTATTTGACTTTATTTCTGCAAACTGTCACCATTTCCCATCAATTTTCTTATTTTTAAAAAATATTTTTATTTTATAATTAATTTAATTTTACATATCAGCCATGGATTCCCCCGTCTTCCCTCCTCCCACCCCCCAGCTCTCCCCCCCAGTCTATCTCCAATTCCCACCTCCTCCAAGGCAAGGTCTCCCCTGGGGAATCAGCACAGCCTGGTAGATTCAATTGAGGCAGGTCCAGTCCCCTCCTCACTACACCAAGGCTGAGCAAAGTGTCTCATCATAGGCCCTAGGTTCCAAAAAGCCAGCTCATGCACCAAGGACAGGTCCTGGTCCCACTGCCTGGGGGCCTCCCAAACAGTTCAAGCTCATCAACTGTCTCACTTATCCAGAGAGCTCCTCAGCTATTGGTTCACAATTCATGTGTTTCCACTAATTTGGCTATTTGTCCCTGTGCTTTTTCCAATCTTGGTCTCAATATCTCTTGCTCATATCATCCCTCCTCTCTCTCGCCGATTGGACTCCTGGAACTCCACCTGGGGCTTGGCCGTGGATCTCTGCATCTGCTTCCATCAGTCACTAGATGAGAGTTCTATTGTGACAGTAAGAGTGTTCAGCCATCTGATCACCAGAGTAGGTCAGCTCGGGCATTCTCTCGACCATTGCCAGTAGTCTATAGTGGAGGTACCTTTGTGGATTTCTGGGGACCTCTCCAGGACTCTGCTTCTTCATATTCCCATGGGGTCTTCATTTATCATGGTATCTCTTTCCTTGTTCTCACACTCTGTTCCAGATCCAACTGGGATCTCCCGCTCCCCTAAGCTCTTTTCTCCCCAACCCTTGCCCTCCATTACTCCCCCCTTTTACCCCCAGTTTGCTCATGTAGATATCATCCATTTCTCTGTCACTGGGTGATCCCTGTGTCTTTCCTAGGGTCCTCCTTACTAGCTAGCCTCCCTGGAGTTGTGAGTTGCAGTCTGGTTATCCTTTGCTTTACATCTAGTATCCACTTATGAGTGAGTACATGCCATGTTTGTCTTTCTGAGTCTGGGTTACCTCACTCAGGATGATACTTTCTAGTTCCATCCATTTGCCTGCAAACCTCATGATGTCATTGTTTTTCTCTGCTGAGTAGTACTCCATTGTGTATATGTACCATGCTTTATTTATCCATTCTTCAGTTGAAGTGCATCTAGGTTGTTTCCAGGTTCTGGATATTACAAATAATGCTGCTATGAACATAGTTGAGCATGTGGCCTTGTGGTAAGATTGAGCATTCTTTGGGTATATGCCCAAGAGTGGTATAGCTGGGTCTTGAGGGAGGTTGATTCCCAATTTTCTAAGAAAGCACCATATTGATTTCCAAAGTAACTGTACAAGTTTGCATTCCCACCAACAGTGGAGGAATGTTCCCCTTATTCCACATCCTCTCCAACATAAGCTGTCTTCAGTGATTTTTATCTTAGCCATTCTGACAGGTGTAAGGTGGTATCTCAGAGTCATTTTGATTTGCATTTCCCTGGTGACTAAGGATGTTGAGCAATTCCTTAAATGTCTTTCAGCCATTTGAGCTTCTTCTGTTGAGAATTCTCTGTTTAGCTCTATAGCCCATTTTTTAATTGGACTGTTGGGTATTTTGATGTCTAATTTATTGAGTTCTTTATATATTCTGAATACCAGCCCTCTGTCAGATGTGGAGTTGGTGAAGATCTTTTCCCATTCTGTAGGCTGTCCTTTTGTCTTGTTGACTACGTCCTTTGCTCTATAAAAGCTTCTCAGTTTCAAGAGGTCCATTTATTAATTGTTTCTCTCAGTGTCTGTGCTACTGGTGCTATATTTAGGAAGTAATCTCCAGTGCCAATGCGTTCAAGACTACTTCCTACTTTCTCTTCTATCGGGTTCAAAGTAGCTGGATTTATTTTGAGGTCTTTGATCCACTGGGACTTAAGTTTTGTGCATGGTGACAGATATGGATCTATTTGCAGTCTTCTACATGTTGACATCCAGTTATGCCAGCACCATTTGTTAAATATGCTTTCTATTTTCCATTGTACAGTTTTGGCTTCTTTGTCGAAAATCATATGTTCATAGGTGTGTGGATTAATGTCAGGGTCTTCAGTTCAGTTCCATTGGTCCACATGTCAGTTTTTATGCCTGTACCAAGCTGTTTTTTATTACTGTAGCTCTGTAGTAGAGCTTGAAGTCAGGGATCGCGATGCCTCCAGAGGTTGTTTTATTTGTACAGGAGTCTTTCGGCTATCCTGGGTTTTTTGTTTTTCCATATGAAGTTGAGTATTGTTCTTTCCAGGTCTGTGAAAAATTGTATTGGGATTTTGATGGGGATTGCACTGAATCTGTAGACTGCTTTTGGTAAGATTGTCATTTTTACTATGTTAATCCTAGCTATCCATGAGCATGGGAGATCTTTCCATTTTCTGACATCTTCAATTTCTTTCTTCAGGAACTTAAAGTTCTTGTCATACAGGTCCATCGCTTGCTTAGTTAAAGTTACCCCAAGGTATTTTATATTATTTGTGTCTATTGTAAAGGATGATGTATCTCTGATTTCTTTCTCAGCCCATTTGTCATTTGTATATAGGAGGGTTACTGATTTTTTTTTTTAGTTAATCTTGTATCCTGCTACATTGCTGAAGGTGTTTATAAGCTGTATGAGTTCCTTGGTCAAATTTTTGGGGTCACTTATGTATACTATCATGTCATCTGCAAATAGTGAAAGCTTGACTTCTTCCTTTCCAATTTGTATTCCCTTGGTTTCCTTATATTGTCTTATTGCTCTGGCTAGAACTTCAAGTACTACATTGAATAAGAATGGGGAGAGCAGACAGCCTTGTCTTGTTCCTGATTTTAGTGGAATCACTTTGAGTTTCTCTCCATTTACGTTGATGTTGGCTGTTGGCTTGCTGTAAATTGCCTTTATTGTGTTTAGGTATGTTCCCTGTGTTCCTGATCTCTCCAAGACCTTTATCATGAAGGGGTGTTGGATTTTGTCAAAGGCCTTTTCAGCATCTAGTGAGATGATCATGTGGTTTTTTTTTTCTTTCAGTTTGTTTATATGGTGTATTACATTGACAGACTTTTGTATGTTGAACCATTCTTGCATTCCTGGGATGAAAAATTTCCTTATTTTTTAAGTATTCAAGTCAAACATCGTGATCTTTCTTATAGCTGACTCACAAGATTATAAAATACAAAAGTTTTGAGCATTGATGGAATCCAAAACTTGACAGTGTCTGATAATGGATTCATGTTTCCTCTAAACTAACTAGATTTCATGTAAACCAGGAAATGGCAAGCAGAAACTGTAGATGTAACCATCTTATTAAATAAGAAACACAGAGCAAAGGCAAAGATGAAAGCCCAAGAGGTCAGAGCGATAGCTAAGAGCTAAAAACCTTACCCTTCACTGCCCCTGCTATCTGCCTCAGCAAGAGACCTATTTCCTGTCTGTCTTTTTTATAGACTTTCTATTCTAGCTTCTCATTGGTTGTAAACCCAACCACATGACCTCGTTGTCACTGCCTGTCTGTACAGACCTCCAGGTCTTCTATGGTTGGTATTGAGATTAAAGGCGTGTGTCTCCATGCTGGCTGTATCCTTGAACACATAGAGATCCACCTAGCTCTGCCCCCCAAGAGCTGGGATTAAAGGCGTGCACCACCACCGCCCAGTTTCTGCTATGGCCTGCTATTAGCTCTGACCCCCAGGCAGCTTTATTTATTAACATACAAATAAAATCACATTTCAGTACAATTAAAATATCACCATAAGAAACACATTTTGAAAGCTCCCCAAACTATAAGGAAATTTTAACTCAATTGTTTTCTAGTAAAACAAAGCAACAACAAAAACATCAAAAAAAATTTAAAAGCACTTACTCTGAATGTTGTAAGTTTCCTCCATGTCTCCTTTTCAGGTTGTCTGTACTCTGTCCCTGAACATGCTCTGCATCATGGTTGTGCTCATTGCAGCCAGCCTGACAATAGTGGAGTTGGCTCACTTCCGCTCTGTGTCATACAGGAATTATGGACAAGCAGTAAGTACCTGACTCTATAGAAACATCTTTCTTTTTGTGTTTGTAATGGTATTTTATTCTTTGAGAGTTTCATACGATATATTTTGATCACATTCACCACCCACTTTTCCCCTAACTCCTTTTGGATCCACCCCCATTTCCTTATCCCAATTTCATTTCTGTGTTCTACTTATTTCAATAACCAGAGAAGTCTATTTTGTGTTGCCCTTATACTCACAGGTGTGAGGCCACACACTGGAGTGTGATTGATCTACCTAGGGCTATACTCTTAAAGAAAAACGGATTCTCCTTGCCCGGCAATAGCCCCTCAGTTAGGGATGGAGACTCCTGAGTTGCCTCGCCCCAGCCTCTTCTGTGCTAGAATGTTGATTGGCTTTATCTTGTGTGCATCTTGTGCAGGAAAACATAGGAGCTGTGAGTTTCTGAGGCCAGTAGCCCCAGCTTGTCCTGAAGACACAAAGACACTATTTCATGCTGCTCCTCTGTGGTTTATAGCTCTTAACAAGCTCTTTGCCTCCTCTTCCAAGATGGTCCCTGAGCCATGTGAGTGTGTGTGTGCATGTATGTGTGTGCCTTTGTGTGGTACATGTATATATGTGAAGACCAGAGAATAAGTTCAGGTGTCATTTCTCAGGCACCGTTCATCTTTGATTTTGTGATAGTGCCATTAGCTTTAAATCCCCTAGTAGGCTAGGTAGGCTAGCTGGCTAGTGAGCCACAGGCATCAGCTTGTCTCTGTCTCCCCAGCACAGAGTGTGCACCCTCATTCTCCCCCTCCCATGCTCCCACCTCTCAGGTGCTAGAAATTGAGCTCAATTTCTTTTTATTTATTTTAATTGGTTTTTATTCATTTTACATACCAACCACAGATCCCCCTCTCATCCCTCCTCCTGCTCCCCCCACCCTTGCCTTCTCCCCACGACCCACTCCTCATCCCATCCACCAAAAGGGTAAGTTCTCCCATGGGGAGAGAGCTAAGCCTGGTACATTCAGTTGAGGCAGGACCAAACCCCTCCCCACTGCATCAAGGGTGAGCAAGGTGTCCAACCATAGATAATGGGATCCAGAAAGCCGGCTCATGCACCAGGGATAGATCCTGATCACACTGCCAGGGGCCCCTCAAACAGACCAAGCTACACAACTGTCTCCCATATGCAGAGGGTCAAGTCTGGTCCCATGCAGATTCTACAGCTGTCAGTCTAATGTTCATGAGTTCCTGTGAGCTTGGTTCACTTGTCTCTGTAGATTTCCTCATCATGATCTTGACCCCCCTTGCTCATATAATCCCCTTCCCTCTCTTTAACTGGACTCCTGGAGCTCAGCCTGGTGCTTGGTTGTGGATCTCTACATCTGCTTCCATCAGTTCCTGGATGAAGGCTCTATGATGACAGTTAGGGTATTCACCAATCTGATTACCAGAGTAGGTCAGTTCAGGCACCCTCGCCACTATTGCTAGTAGTCTAATCTGAAGTGGGGTCATCCTTATGCATTCTGGGAGTTTCCCTAGCACCCCTTACCCCATAAAGTCTCCCTCTGTCAAGATATCTGTTTCATTGCTCTCCCACTGCATCCCTTCCCTAGCTCAACCACGCCATTCCTTCATGTTCTCATCCCCCATTCCCTCCCCTCTATTGTCCCCCCATCCCCAGTTTACTCATGGAGATCTCCTCTGTTTCCCCTTCCCAAGGTGATCCTTACATCCCTCTTAGGGTCCTCCTTCTTTCCTAGCTTCTCTGGAGCTGTGGGTTGTAGCCTGATTATCCTTTGCTCTATATCTCAATTTCTTGTGCCTGCAAGGCAAGCACTTTACCAACTGAGCCATCCCCCAGTCTCTCCACAGATGACATCTTAATGCAAAAAGAGTACATTCCTGGACCACTAAGCTATTCACTGAACCAGGAAAAGAGCTTTGCTGCTGCTCTACTGTGTTTAAACCATGAATACCTAGTCATTTCTGACCTCATGTAGGACGTTCATAACAGCCTGCCTTTGCATCTTATGTAGATTTTGCTTTAGGTCCTCACTGCTAAATGTAAGTCAGTGTCAGTCTTGTTTCTTTGCACCCCAGACAGAATTGCATAGAAGTGCAGCCCATCATACCATAGCAAATGTAAACAGCCTTATTGATAACATAAGAGATTTGCCTGAGTTGTGTTGGCTTGGAATTCAGAATCATCTGAAGATGGAAAGATCTCCCATGCTCATAGATCAGTAAGATTAACATAGTAAAAACAGCCATCCTACCCAAAGCAATCTACAGATTCAACACAATCCCCATCAAAATCCCTACACAATTCTTTACAGACCTTGGAACGGACAATTCTCAACTTCATATTAGAAAAAAAAAAAAAAAAAAAAAAAAACCCAAGATAGATAAGACAATTCTGAACAATAAAAGAACTTCCAGAGGCATCACCATCCCTGATTTCAAGTTGTGCTACAGAGCTATAGCAATAAAAAACCACATGGTATTGGCATAAAAATGGGCACATTGATTAATGGAATTGAATTGAAGACCTAGATGTAAATTCACCTGATTTTTTATAAAGAAACCAGAAATACACAACAGAAAAAAAGAAAGCATCTTTAATAAATGGTGCTGGTGTAATTAGATGTCTACATGTAGAAGAAGGCAAATAGATCCATATTTATCATCCTGCACAAAATTCAAGTTCAAGTGGATCAACAGAAAACCAGATACACTGAACCTAGTAGTTGATAAAGTGGAGGACAGCCTTGAACACATTGGTACAGGAGACAACTTTCTAAACAGAACACTGATAGTGCAAGCACTAAGATCATCAATTAATAAATAGGACCTCATGAAACTGAAATGCTTCTGTAAGGCAAAGGATACAGACAATAGACAAAACAGCAGCCTACAGAATGGGAAAAGACTTTCATCAACTCCACATCCAAGAGAGAGCTAATATCCAAAATAGATAAAGAACTCAAGAAACTAGACATCAACAAACCAAACAATCCAATTTAACAATGGGGTACAGATCTAAACAGAAAAGTCTCAAAAGAAGAATCTTAAATGGCTCAGAAACACTTAAAGAAATATTCAACATCCCTAGCCATCAGGGAAATGCAAATCAAAACTACTTTGAGATTCCATCTTACACCTATCAGAATGGCTAAGACCAATAACACAAGTGACAGCTCATGCTGGTAAGGATGTGGAACAAGGGGAACACTCCTCCATTGCTGGTGGAAGTGCAAACTTGTACAACCACTATAGAAATCAATATGGCGGTTCCTCAGAAAATTGGGAATCGATCTACCTCAAGACTCAGCTATACCACTCTTGGGCATTGTGTTGTTTTGAAAGAAAATGACCCCAAAGGGAGTGGCACTATTAGAAGGTGTGACTTTGTTGGATTGCATTTGGCTTTGATGGGAGAAGTGTGTCACTGTGAGGGAAGGCTCTGAGGTTTTATATATGCTCAAGCCACATGCAGTGAGACAGGCCACTTCCTGCTACTTCTCCAGCACTATATCTGCCTACATGTCACCATGTCGAACCATGATGATAATGAACTGAATCTCTGAAAATGTAAGCCACCCCAATTACATGTTTTTCCTTTATGTGAGTTGCCTGCCATGGTCATGGTGTCTCTTCACAGCAAAAGAAACTCTAACTGAGACAGGCATATACCCAAAGGATGCTCCACTCTACTGCAAGGACATTTGCTCAACTATGTTCATAGTGGTTTTATTTATAATAATCAGAAACTGGAAACAACCTAGATGTCCCTCAACTGAAGAATGGATAAAGAAAGTGTGGTACATTTACACAAGAGAGTATTACTCAGGTGTTAAAAAAAATAACAACATGAAATTTGCAGGCAAATGGATAGAAGGAGAAAAAAAATCATCCTGAGTGAGGTAACCCAGACCCAGAAAGACAAATATGGTATGTATTCACTTATGAGTGGAACTTAGCTATTAAGTAAATGATGATCAAGCCATAATCCACAGACCCAGAGAGGTTAGGTTAAGAGGAGGGCTCTAGGTGGGATGCATGAATCTCCCTGGGAAGGGGAAATAGAATAGATTTTTGCAGTAGACTTGGAGAAGGAAGGATCAGGTTGGTGGGGTGGGGAGGAAGGAGAGAGTATGGGGAAAGACGGGTAGAATTGGTGGGAGGCACTTGGGGGTGTGTGGAAACTTCCTGGAAACTATGGGGATAACCCTAGTGAGGACCCTGGTAATGGAAGATATGGAATCAGAACTGGCCATCTTTTTGTAGCCAGACAAGGCTTCTAGGGGGGGACTGGGTTACATCCGGTTGAGTTGTTGGCCTAGGCAATCCCATGGGGATCCCTAAACAATGCAGGCTAATGCTAGGATAGAGGGCTGCTCTCTGAAAACTGCCAGCGGAGATCCCATTGCTGAGGACAACATCCACACTGCTCATTGAAAGTAGAGAGGTTGAGCTGATGCCTGCATGGAACCTTTACCCCCATGTTCTAGACTCCTTGGTATGGAAAGGTACTCTGCAGGTTGCAGAAGGAGAAACCTGGACAGCAACCCAGCCATAAAACCCTTGACCTACAATCTTTCCTGCCAGCAAGATGTGCTGGGGCAATGGTGGAACAGAACTTGTGGGAGTGGCCAACCAATATCTGGTTTAACTTGAGGCCCATGCCACAAGAGGGAGCCCATGCCCCATATTGCCTGGATGTCCAAGAACACAGAGACCTAGGGTAGAACCAAATAGGACTTGCCCTCAAAAAAAAAAAATCAGTGAAATGATTTGTAATAACATTCTGCTATACTCACAAATCAGTGCCAGAGAGGCTTCCTCTGGCAGCTAAAGATGGGAGCAGATGCAGAGATCCATAGCCAGACATTATGCTGAGAGTCGAAATAGGAAATGTCCAATGGGTTCCTCCTCTCAGAACTCAGAGAACCCCACAGAGGAGGGGGAGGAAAGATTATAAGAGTCTGGGGGGGGGGGAGTGAAGGACAGAGAGCACGGCCCACTGATGTAATCGGGACTTACATGGGCTCACAGAGACTGAAGTGCAAGCAAAGGACCTGCAAGGGTCCGCACCAGGTCCTCTGTGTATGTGTTATAGTTGTTAGCTTGGCTTTTTGTGGGATTCCTAACAGTGGGAGTGGGATTCTTTTCCTCCTGTTAGGTTGTCTTGTCCAGTCTTGATATGTGGGATTTCACCTGGTCTTGTTGTATCTTGTTTTGTCCTGTTTGACTCATCTCTTGGAGACCTGCTCTTTTCTGAAAGGATACGAAGAGTGAGTGGATCAGGGGGATGGGAAGGGAGAGCTGGGAGGAGTAGAGAGAGGGGAAACTACGGTCAGGATGTATTATACGAAGGAAGAATCTATTTTCAATAGGACAAATAAACTATTAGCACTTAGAAAAATAATTAATGCATGCAAACAAAAACATTATTTTCAAAGTAAAAAGAAAAAGAGGCAACACCAAGTTAAGTTGCGCCTGATTGTCATTCCGTCTATCACAGAATTACCATGCCAACCTCCTTTGCACAGGCTCCTGATTTCCTGCTCCTAACTGCCCACAATTTACTTTCTTCATAATTATATTAAGTTAGATAAATTAAAATCTAAGCAAAACTAATTTTGCTTAATGTCCCAGTTCATTTGTGCAGAGTCTCTAAAAATCCTCTATGCTTTCTCTCCAGGCGTCCAAGCAGTTAATTATTTACCTTCCCAGCGGCCTCCAAGGCACTTCTGATTCTATTTTTAGAACAGAGAATGATTCCATTTGATCAAGAGGGGAAACAGTGCCCACAGCTTTCCTGAGATAACAAGAAAAAAGTCCATTTATGCAGAAGAGATTTGCAATTCATGCCCTACAGAGTCCACCAGATCCTGAAATAATGTGCACAGGCACATGGTCATTATACCCCAGATTTCCACATTTAGGAAATCAATTCTCAAATGTTGGGATATAGAAATTCAATTGTTTTTTAACTACAGAATGATAATGATGCTTTGAGAATGTATTAGCATGCCTGCATGGAGCAGACTTCTCCCGTGGGTGCCTTGCCACCTGTTGAATTATTTTGGCCTCATCCCAGGACATCCATCATGGTCCGCATATGACAGGGGCAGAGTGACTTAACTTGTTGTCAGAGGAAGCTGTGAAGTCACAAGAAAGAGTCAGATCTTAGCAGAATACATCAGAGAGAAGACAAGGGCTAGAACAAGGCTCAGCCAGCCAGTCACTAGACAGCCTTGGCAAACAAGGACCATCAAAATCTAATTAAGAAATTTCTTTTCTGGGCTCTGAGCGATCTGTTCAATGACACAGAAACAGCTCTTAATGGCAAGTCCTTGGAATTATAGTTCTTCTCTATTGTTCTTTTTAAATATTTCTGAACCACAAGGAAGTTCTGTTGTTACGGTTCTAAAAGAGGATAAATCCATTCAATTATCGATTGATTTTAAACTATTCACAGAGAAAAACAAATTTTGTTGTATTTCATCCTGCCTTCACTGACTCAGAATCTTCCAAACTTGCTGAAGTTAATTGTTGTAAGTATAGACAATACAAGAATTAGAAGAATGGATGAAAGTAATATAGAAGTAATATAGACATATACATAAATTGATACATAGATAGGTAGATAATAGGCAGCTATATAACACATACATATTATTATATAGATAGATGATAGATATATACTTTAATGCACAGATGATATAAAGATATATAATAAACATATAGATAATATAGATATACAAATTCATGCACACATTCAGATACAGTATAAGTATATATACACATAGACAAATAAATGTATACATATTAAAACAAACAAATAGGTGATAGAAAGGTAGGTAGGTATGAAAATAGATGATAGTAGATATAAAGATTTGGTAGATAGATGATAGATCATAGATACATAAGGCATATATATATTCATAGATAGATGATAGATACATGTATATATACACAGGTAGATGATAGAAAGATAGATAAACATCTGATAGGAAGATAGAAGAATATAAATAAGTACATAGGCATGATAGTTACATACACTGCAAGTGCTTTACCAAATGAGCTGTCTCCCCAGCATGGGATAAGCCATTTTTGAGTTACCCTTGTACTGGCCTTTGTCTCTATTTTAAGCTATCCTTTACTCATGGAGAAGACAGTGCACATGTTAACCTATGTACCTATTGAAACACAGTCTTCATACACCCTTGAAATCTCACATGTGCAATCCTTAGCAATGAGGTTACCTGAAAGCCTGTGTGGAAACCTGGTGGAAGCCCCATAATAGAAATGGAGGCAGGAGTTGGGAGGTTTACAGTTACTTGGAAGAAAATAGATAGCAAATGATGGAAATAGAAAATGCAAAACAAAAGTCCAATACTAGAGTGGAGAGACTAATATAACTGTGGAATTAAAGAACAAAAGAAAAGAAACAACAAAGGAAAAGCTAGAAGAGATCTGGAATATTCTTTTCTAATACCAATCTAAATGATGTTTTTACATCCAGTTCTAATACACTAAATATAAATGGTATTCTATTTCTTTACACCTCCAGAAAGCATTATTATGATATCATTTAATGCTGTTTGGATATGGAGAGGCTAAATTGATTAGGGTTGCAGACACTTTATTTTTATTATTCCCATAAAATACAAATTAAATTCTCCTAATTAATTTTTCTAGAAATACTTGTTCATTTGTTGGACATCTTCTATGTGATTGCCTCTAGACTGCAAAGGGCCACCAGAAACTATCCTACCCCTGGAAGCAAGCATGGAGAGAAGGCCTAGGGGAAGCCCAGCCTCCATTCCAAGCGGTTCCTCCTTGCAAGACTCAGGAAGGAGCCCAGATGATGTGACATATATCGAAAGTTGGTGGACTTCTCCATCTCACACATATGCAAACATGATACAGAAATTCAGAGAGAAGGATATCCACTCAAAAAAATTCAGGAAATATTTCCTAACAGTACCTCCCATGATCATTTTAAATGGTGGTCTCAGACTGAGCTTATTTGGTGAGACAAATACATTTTTGCTTTTGCTGATTTCTCAAACTGCCTAGTAAGTAAAATCAGGAGCTCTGAAATTAAGCAGTCTGCATTGAAGCCACTGATATGCAGTTCATGGGAGCATTCCCTGAGTGAGTCATAGCTCTCTTCCAAGGCTTGGTTTCCTCATTGAACCAGAAGTCAATAAAGCCAACCCTTACCAGAAAAAAAAAATCAGAATCACAAATATTAGTGCTGGCAAAGAAAAATTCCCACACTTAAGCCAGCGTGTTGGTGCCTGCCTGTCACCAAAGCGCTCTAGTAAGCAATGCAGCAAGATGAAGAGTTTCTGGTGAGATGCAGGAAAGTTCAAAGCCAGCTTGGGCTACATGAAATCCTGTCTCAAGAGGAAAAAATATTTATCAGAGCTACAGAGATGGCTCAGTGGGTAAGAGCACCTCGAGTTTGATTCCCAGCATCTATGATGGATGACTCACAACCAGGATATTATGAGCTCCCCTTCAGCTCCAAGGAATCTGAGGCCCTCTTTTGGCCTCAGAAGGCACCTGAACATGTATTTACATACATACACATACATATAAATAAAAATAAATCTTTTAAAATATATTTTTAATTAAAATAGAATTATGGCATTTCCCTCTTTCCCTCTTCTCCCTTCAACCCCTGACCCCCTGACTCCCTCTCAAATTGATGGACTCTTTTTCTTTATTACTGCTACATATAGAAAAAGAGATGAACAAATATATAAATACAACATGATGAGTCCATTTCTTGTTATATGTGTGCATATGATTTCATGGCTGGCCACTTTGTGTTGGATAACCAATTAAGGGGCTCATCTCTGAGAGAAGCTAATTCTCTTCCTCTCTCAACAATCATTACCTGTCTGTAGTTCTTTGTCCAGGGGTGGGAACCTGTGAGATTTCCTCCTTTGAGATTAGCATGTCTATTGTCATTGGCATTGTTCAGGTCTTGTTTAGGCAGCCATTTCTGGGAGACACAGTCTATTACCAAACTTCCTGGTACTCTAGCTCTTACAATCTTTCCACCCCCTCTTCCTCAGCCTTAGGTGCAGAATTTGTGTTGTAGATGTACTCACTGGGGCCAAACTTCCCGTTATCCATTGATCTCTGCATTGGATACAGTTGTGGTTTTCTGTGATGGTCTCCATTTGCTGTAAAGAGAAGCTTTTTTCTTTTTTTATGAAGAGTGGTAGCTACACTTGATAGTGGGCAAAAGGATAAGTTTTAGAACGTAGTTAGGAATTACATCAGTCTAGTAAAGTGATAGGAGCAGGTTCTCTTGTAAGATTCATAATCTCACTAGTCCTGGGCAGGTTGACTAGGTGTCAGGTACCAGGCATGATTTCCATCCTGCTGAGTAGGCTTTAAGTCCAATTAGAGAGCCAATATGTAAATGCCACTATTGCACCTTTAAGGACATCTTACCATGTTGGTCACTACTGTTGTTCATAGTTATCACAGCTGGACAAGAAAACTCATAGGTGCTGTGGGATGGTCTGTATGTCAAATATGTTGCTGATTGGTCAATAAATAAATCACTGATTGGCCAGTGGCCAGGCAGGAAGTATAGGCGGGACTAACAGAGAGGAGAATTGAGAGAACAGGAAGCTGGGTGAGAGAGACACTGCCAGCCGCCACCATGACAAGCCGCATATGAAGATGCCGGTGAGCCACGAGCCATGTGGCAAGGTATAGATTAATAGAAATGGATTAATTTAAGCTATAAGAACAGTTAGTAAGAAGCCTGCCACAGCCATACAGTTTGTAACCAATATAAGTCTCTGTGTTTACTTGGTTGGGTCTGAGTGGCTGTGGGACTGGCGGGTGAGAGAGATTTGCCCTGACCTTGGGCCAGGGAGAAAAACTCTAGCTACACATAGGGGCAGCTTACATGGGACTTTTTGGTGCTATGAAAGCTAGACGACAAGAAGGAGGCTTTCAGGTTAGCCTAACTTAAATAACCTGAGTCCTAATGTGTGTCCTAATGAGTACTCAGTGTGTGGTATCCTCGGCAACAGAGGCTTACCTCCAACCTCTGAGGGGCAACCAGGGACTGGGAGCTGGGGGCTGTGGAGAGAACTTGGTGGTTAAAATGCTTGCTGTGCAAGTGTATGTATAAGAGTTCAGATCCCTAGAACACACATAAATGTCAGGTGGGCCTAACAGCCTACCTGCAATTCCAGCCTGGGAAGGCAGAGCCAGGGAATCCCTAGAGAAAATTGGCTAGCAATACCAGCCACATCACAGAGTTCTGAGTTTGACTGAAAGGTCCTGCCTCATTGAATAAGGTGGAAAAACAATCAAGGATGATTCCTCAGAGGGACTTTCACAAGCACCCACACATATGCACATCTGCATAATACATACATACATAACACACACACAGACACACACACACGAAAATGGAGCAAAAACTAGTAATATTTTTTTAAGCTGGGCTTTCCTCACAACCTGGTGATCTAAGTTCAACCCTGTAACCTATAGTGGAAGAAGGGAAACTAACTTCTGACCTCCAGATGAGCACCATGGCGTGCGTGTACCCATAGACACACACATGCACATACACACACAAATAGTTAATAATAATAATAATAATAATAATAATAATAATAATACCAGATTAACTGAAGAGTTTAGATAGTGAATACATTCATGAGACTAAAAAGTTGCAAGCAGTGAGACAGAAGAGCTGGATGATGGTGACCAAGTGCAGAACTCACAGACGATGAATTGGGAAGAGTGAAAATCTGACAAACCAAGCTGGAAGCAAACAACTAGAAATGCCTAGGGAAATCAAGCAAGGGAAGAAGGTCACTGCCCCTATGTTCCTCCTTCTCTTTGACTCTTACTCTAGTACCATGGACTATTGGGGTCCAGCCCCTCGATAGCCCTCTCCCAGGATCCATGGAAGAATCTTAGACGATATGAAATGAATCTACGTACATGAAATTCTTTAGTCCATTCACTTTATTCTTCTGAGTCAGTTCTCTCTCTACACAGCTTCTATTCTATTCTCGTGCCTAGCTCCTTTCCTGCCTGATTTCTCTCTACATCTTTCTGCTGTTCCTTCTATGTGCTATCTTAATTCCTTCATCTTAGTTCTAACCCATCTTGGTCTTTCTCATCTCATTCTTACCCACCTAGTTCTTCCCCATCTGGCTCTTCCTCATCTTCTATCTCATGCTTCTAGTTCTTTCTTCTAGTCTTCCAATCTCATTCTCCTCCAATGTAGTTCCCTCAAGTCTCTGAGGTTTACAGTTATATACTCATGCAATAACAATGGTCTGGCTAAGGCAAGGTCACCAGGCTTGAATTTCCTCAGGGTCAAAAGGAGGGGCAATAAGATCCACACAAGAGAGCAGTAATTGCCAGCCATCATCTGCAACCCAAAAGGGAAGTGGCTAATGGAGAATAGAATCAACTGAGGGCTAAATTCAGTTAAAATCTGACCAAAGGGGATTTATGTGCTCAAACTATATTCTTAGAAGTAGTTAGTTGAAATGTTAAGAACCTATAGAACCCATAAGTCACTAGGTCATTGGTGAAAATAATATTTTATTAAATATTAATAAAACTGCTTTCTTATTTCCTTTGGTCCCCTTATCTGTCCAAGCTATCTCAGCTCTTGCTGTTTTCTGGCCAGGCAGGAGAAGTATGCTTGGTCTGTAGACAACTTGGCTAGGCAACTTCCATCACAGCTAGATGCACCTGGTGATTGTTAAAAAGGAGATCTAAAGCTAGAGATAAGATTTGGAAAAGGAGAAAGTTAAACTTAATTAGCACATCTGCCAGACCTTCTCAGATAGTCTGAATGCTTAAGTCTGTTCTTAGAGAGTGCAGAAGTATCTCTGATAAGATACTTTCATCTGCCGGGTGGCAGTGGCACACGACTTTAATCCCAGCACTTGCGAGGCAGAGCCAGGTGGAACTCTGTGAGTTCAAGGCCAGTCTGGTCTACAGAGCGAGATCCAGGACAGGCACCAAAGCTACACAGAGAAACCCTATCTCCAAAACAAAACAAAACAAAAAGATACTTTCATCTGTCCAGGGATGGTCCTGGCCGGATGCTGCTAATGACGGTAATTACAGAAAAGCCTGAAATTAGGGATTTTGACTGTGTCTGTTGTTAGCACAGTTGGAGAAAGTTATACAAATACTTTAATTGTATGGGGAAAATTGTGCCCAATGAATGATGGAAAAGCTACAATAGCACAGAAGAAATTCATAGCAGGAAATAGCTAATAATCAAAAACCAATATTCCCAAGAGTCCATGAGCCTTGGCCTCATCCTCTGGAAGAGTTCTCAACTCTTCCGGGTACAGCTTTGTCATAGCCAGCTGCATCCTACTTCCCATATTGTTTGCACTCCAGGGTCCTCTTGGGGAGGGGGCACATGCTAAAACTAATACATCATCTCCCTGTTTCCTGGTTACAGAAGCTGGGAAGGGAAGTGTCCCGTATTCTGTTGTTCTCCTACCCCCTGGAATTCGGGGTCGCCCTCTCATACTCAATCTGCAGCTGTTCGCAATTGGTAAGTGTTTCCTCTGGCAACCCATGGGCTTTTGGTTTCTAGTAAGCAAACTTAAGGGGATAAGTGGCATTCTACGACTGTCTGGAACTAATAACAATGTAATATACGATGTTTCCTTTACCTTTTGTTTTCTTTTGCCATAAAATATGAGCATAAAACAAAATGACAAGAGTAATATATGAAACTGCAAATTTAAAATTCAAAAACATATACATATATATATACATACATATATATGGTGATTCTTCCCTTAACATTGTTCTCATCGTGTCCACACATTCAAATTAAATACACACATATATATACACATAAATATATACATAAAAAAGCTACAAAATACACATTGCATCCACAATGGGAAGCAGAGAGAGGTGAATGCTGATGCTCAGCTGGCTAGCTTGCTTCCTTTCATAGGATCCAGGACCTCAGCCCACAGTATAGTACCACCCACATTGAGGGTGGATCTTTCCTCAGCTAGCCCTCTCTGAAAACACCAACTTACAAAAATAGCTAACAGTGTGTCTCATAGATGATTCTAAATTTCTGGCATTGCAAATTAGGATTAACTCCAACCCTTAAACTCAATTGAAAAGAACTTTACCTTGGTGAGCAAGACTTGGAGGATTTACCTTACTGCTTGAGAGCAGATTTTACTTGAGGCATAACACAGAAAGTTTCCTCAGGGAGGGTGTTACTAAAACAGCAGAAAGTTCCATGGCAAACAGGCAGGTAAGACCAAGACACTCACTCATCACAGCTAAGATCATAGGAGACCATATTACTATTGAGACAAGAAATTGACAGAAACTCATCAGAGACATTCAGAGGAAACTAGAGAGAGTCCTACTGAGCTACCCACCTTGGCTCATAAAAAGCCTTCAAAAATAAGGGGAAAGCTGGAGTATACATAAATGACCCAAACTTTACAAACATTTCTCAAGTGCACTAAACAGCCTTTATCGACTGAAGATGTGTCTTATCTTTCTACTTCTACCACAGCAAAGCACCATAGATTATGTGGCTTAAACAAGAAAAGTTATTTTCTCACAGTTCTAGTCTAGAATTTCAAGACCAAAGTGCTATGTCAGTGTCAGAGCCCCTCTCCCTCTTGCTGGCCTTCAGTGTCTTGTGTGGCCTTCCCTTGAATGAGTCTGCATCCTGATCTCTTCTACATACACCGACAACAGCCCAGCCAAATGACATTTTTATAATTTCATTGCCCCTTTAAAGACCTCTTCTCCAAATGTTTCCACATTCCAATATGCCAGTGGTTAGGATTTTGATGTATGAGTTTCAAGGACTGTAATTCAGACCACAACAAAGTGTTTTTAATATTACCTCTGTCTGATGACCAAGTGAGCAATTGTGCTAGCCCTGGGATGTAGACTAGAAAAATTAGTCTTAAAAGAAGAACTAGGAATCAGAAAATAATGAAAATGTGAGGATTTATCAGAGGCAAGCTCCAAAGGAAACAGACTCCACATAATTAGTATAAACAAGTCTCTAGAAAGAAAGCAGCATGCACCACTCCCAGGGAAAGAAAGATGAAACTATTTAAATCGGTGTTTCTCAACCTGTAGATCTTGACCCTTTCACACGGGTTGACTAAGATCATCAAGACCATCAGAAAACACAGATATTTACATTATGATTCATAGTAGTACCAAAATTGTAAATTATGAAGTAGCAACAAAAGTAATTTTATGGTTGAAGGTCACCACAACATGAGGATCTGTGTTAAAAGGTCACAGCATTAGGAAGGTTGAGAACCATTGATTTAAATTATCTAACATTTATCTAAAGTTTCCAACAATTATCAAAGAAGTTCAGTTTCAAAAATCAATAGAGATACAGGGAACAAAAGTAGTGACATGTGTGATGGCTTGGATGAAAATGGCCCCCATAGGCTCATAGGGAGTGGCACTATTAGGCTTAACCTTGTTGGAGTAGGTATGGCCTTGTTAGATAGAGTAGATGTGGTCTTGTTGGAAGAAGTGTGTCACTGGGGGTGGACTTTGAGGTTCCGGATACTTAGGCCAGGCCCAGTGGTACTCTCTTTTTCTGTTGCCCATTGATCCAGACGTAGAACTCTTAGCTCCTTCTCTGGCACCATGTCTGCCTGTGTGCCATGCCTCCCGCCATGATTATAATGGATTAACTATGCCAGCCCCAATTAAATGTTTTCCTTTATAAGAGTTGTCGTGGTCATGGTGTCTCTTCACAGCAACAGAAACCCTAACTAAGACAACATATAACTTGAAAAGCATGCTCAGGACCTGTGTCTTGGTGGAAGGTGAGAACAAAGGTGAAAAGGAGAAAGACTTCAAAAAGCTGAAGTATGTGTAATGGGTGACAACAAGGACTCATTAAATAAGATGATCAGACAAAAACAGAATTCATAAAAGAGGAAGTTGAACCCTGGGATCTAAGTGTAAGCATGCTGTATCAGAAATGTAGATAAATACACTTGCATCTGTCCACAATGTCAGAGTTTATTGAATAACACTAAATTCACAAGGAATGGTGATTTCATTAACAGCACGGGCTGCTTTTCCGGATGTCCCAGGTTCAATTTCCAGCACCCACATGGCAGCTCACAACTATCTGTTAACTCCTGTTCCAGAGATCTAATGCCCTCTTCTGGCCTCCTCAGGCATCAGGCATGCAAGTGGTAAACAAACACACATGCAGGCAAAACAACCACACACATAAAAAAAAAAATCAGAAAGTAACACCAAAAGTTATGCTATAGAGACATTAAAAGAAGGTAGATTGGATTGAGAAGGAAACAGAAAAAGGACAGTGGCACTCTGGATTGTACTCGTTGAGCGCCAACGTGGCCTGGATTCTCTATGACTATTTTAATTCTGTTACCCACGTGATTTGAAACACTGGATGCCATCTGCAAATGGCTGCTTTTTCTTTTCCAGGGAAGAAGAGAAGAGCGGAGCTTAGAAACCGTTACTGATGTCATGGAGGGCACCTTATTCTGAAAGCTGGAGACATGAACACCTTTCATGACTGCTGACGCCTGACGCATGTGCCCACGATATTTCTGTAGAACAAGGCTGCTGCACAACGCATACCTCTTGTGCAAAAGGAAGTTCACAGCAGGTTAAAAATTACCCCCTTGGTGTGTAAGGAATGTTTACACATATATCTTCTAGGTTCCAGAGGAGAAGGCTTTTCCTGTGTAAGCAAGAGACTATCAAAAGGAAGCACCTGCCAGCTAGCAACTCTGAAAAGCTGTCAGCTCTCCACAGCACATCATCTGCAGTAGATTGTAAAAAGCTGTTTGTAACCTGTACGAGTGCAGGCTATGAAATTTAGAGCACAATCTGTAATTCAGAGGAAAACTTTAGTTTCTGTCCCTGTGAGTGAAAACCACATTCCACATTCTGCATTCTCCTCAAGCTAGCTTCTGCCTCCACAAAGCAAGGATCAAAAGGTCACTAATTCAACGCCTTTATTGTCCCATGGCTTTTCCTGTCCTCATTAAAGTTCCTTTCTGTCCTATGTGTCTCTGTTGCCTTTTTCCCTTCTCATTCCCCTGCTTTCTTCTCCTCATCATTAGAGTCTATGTTCAATCCATTGCAAAGCAAATTGCTTTTCCATGTTGAGGAACATTCCCCAGGAAGCTATTCTGCGTGCAGCTTGTCTGTTCTTCTAATGTGAACATGGTATCAGAGAAGTTTCCTCAGCAATGCAAGCAGTGCTAAGGAACACTAGTGTTTTTACAACCACAGTGGATTGTCTGTTTTCTCCCCTGACTCTCAATTGGTTGTTCTCCATGATTGTCAATTAAGATTTCTTGATTCCACCAATTTCAGTGCTTAGCTCATTTCTGAATGTCTAGTATGTGCAATGAAAGTATTAAAGCCTGGGGTGTCAGAGATTGATGAGGCACCCTGTGGCAGTGGTGAGGAACCAGCAGCTAAGAAATCACAACTGTAAGTGATTAGTGTATAAAGAGGCATTTGAAAAATGGGAGGATGACAGAATAGAGAACATTCTTTCTGGTGTAAAGATGATGATATTCTGTGAAAATTCCAAACAGGACATTAGTATTTGGGGGGCTTGAAAGATGCGGGGAGGACATTTCAAATGAGAACTAGGGTGGCTATTCCTTTACAGAAGAGGAGGAGGAAGAGAAGAGGGGAGAAAAGGGGGAAGGGGGAAGAAGAAGATAGAAAAGAAGAAGCAAGAGGAGGAAGAAGGTGAAGAGGAGGAAGGAAAGGAAAAAAGAAGAGAAGAGACAGAAGGGAAGGAAGAAGAGGAGAAGGAAGAGACTGAAGAAATGAGAACGTCATACATGACTACAATACATTTTGATCATATTACACCCTTGCTCTTTTCTGACTCCAACTCCACAAGGGATCTCTACCTTACATCCTTCTCTCAAATTCACATCCTCTATCTTTAAAACTGTATAACCTACTGAGTTCAATTAGTGTTACCCAGTTGTACATGAGTGTAGGGCTGACCACTAAAGCATGAGCTACCTACTAGTGGCCCCATCACTGAATAAAATTGTCTCTCTCTTCCCAGATAGATGTTGGCTACCTGCATCTTCTCCAGTAGGAGTAGGGCCTTGTGACCCCTTCAGCCATTCATTTTGAAATATTGGCCGGTTTGGTCTTGTGAGTCTTATGCAGGTCACCACAGACATTGAGAGGTCATGGGTGCAACATTGCTGTCATGTATAAAAGCCACTGTTTTGCAGCAATCCTCCTGATCCTGTGTGGACAAGGGAAAGCCCAGGAGGTCTCAACCCTACACACACACACACACACACACACACACACACACAAAAAAAAAAAAAAAAAAAAAAAAAAAAAAAAAAAAAAACCTACAGGCAACTAAGGAAAGCTGAGAGTGGAGAATAGTCTTCCCCAGGGAAGAGCATACCAATTGGTTGTCCAATACCAAATTGTCAGCCCTGAAAATATACAACGCCGGGCGGTGGTGGCGCACGCCTTTAATCCCAGCACTTGGGAGGCAGAGCCAGGTGGATCTCTGTGAGTTCAAGGCCAGCCTGGACTACCAAGTGAGTTCCAGGAAAGGCGCAAAACTACACAGAGAAACCCTGTCTCGAAAAACCAAAAAAAAAAAAAAAAAAAAAAAGAAAATATACAAACAAGTAACAGTGCACAAACTGAGCAGGTTATATGTAGGAACATATGTGTGTGTGTGTGTGCGTGTGTGTGTGTGTGTGTGTGTGTGTGTGTGTGTGTGTGTGTACATACATACACGTAAAAACAATTAATTGAAAAAGAGGCCATGAATTTGAAAGAGAACAAGGAGGCTTTTGAGAAAGAAAAGGGAAGTGAGAAATGATGTAATTATATTATAATCTCAAAAATAAAAGAAACAATTTAAAAAATAAAGTGAAGAAATTGAGGCCAAAAACCAAACAAACAAACAAAACATTAGAAAGGTTGGAAAACCTGAAAGAAGGGAGTGGTTTTCAAGACCACGAAAAATAGAGAACAGCCTTACCTATTGGTAATATTAAAAAATCCAAGTGTAGGGCTGGAGAGATGGCTCAGGAGTTAAGAGCACTGACTCTTCTTCCAGAGGACCCGAGTTCAATTCCCAGCACCCACATGGCAGCTCATACCTGTCTATAACTCCAGTTTCAGGGGATCGCCACACCCATGGCAAAAACACAAATGCACATAAAAATAAAATAAAATATATTTTTAAAAATCCAAGTGTATATTTTTAAATTATCCTAGTAACCACACAAAGAGAGTAAATAGAAACATATGTGTTTAATTTTGATAAAATAGTCTAACTTAATAAATCAAAACATCTAAATGGTGAAAGTAAAAATCATCAGTGATATGCTTTATAGTCCTTTAATCATATGGAGTCTTCAGAATTGTTTGTGCATTTTGTACTTAAAACACAAGTCAATCCAAGCCAGCCATGTGACAAATGTTCCACAGCCATAGCCATATATAGCTACCTGTTTGTTAAATTGTGTGGGTCTAGAAGCTTCCATAGAATTCACAGAACCTGTACTCTCCATTCTCATACCCAAGAGCTCCTGGTTCCAGAAAGTGAGCACGCTTTTAGCGAAAGAGTTCCCCCAGAGGCAAACTCAGTGATGGATCCAAAAAGACAAAGTGTCAGATGAGAGAGTTGAGACTGTACAAGGGTCTGTGCATGACAAAAGGTATGTTCCAGAGATCACAGTCAGAAGTCTTATCTTAACTGGCTCTGGGCTTCCATCCTCCACAGTCAACTCACTGGCACATACTCATGGTTAGTTTCATCTTAAAACAATTCCCTTGCTCTACTCCTCTACACACGATTATCTTTCTTTCCTTAAAACCAGAGTTGCAGAAGTCAGTTATTTTCTCCAGATTATCACCTCTTGTTTTCCCTTGACTGTACTGGAGGTTGAGGCTGGCCTCCATCTGTCCTGAGGCGGCTTTTTGCAATGACAGCAGTCACTGCCATATTGCAAAATCCAGCAACCAAATGTACACTCCTCAGAAGATTTAGACATCATTTTACACTTTCCCTAGGGTTTGGGCATCTGCAGGGATCTCTTTCTGCCCGCTCCTTACCTCCTAAGCTGGGTTCTATTTGATCTCCTAACATTAAAATTGATCATCTCTCAGTCAGGCTGTGGTGGCACACACCTTTAATCTCAGCACTCAGGAAGCAGAGGCAGGAGGATCTCTGTGAGTCTGAGGCCAGCCTGATCTACAGAATGAGTTCCAGGACAGCCAGGGCTACACAGAGAAACTCTATCTCAAAAAAAAAAAATCATCTCTCATTCCATCCTTCCAACAAAGTAAACTCGAGAGAAAAGGAATATTCTGTATTTTCTCCAATTCTTACTCCCAATACATAATTAGTGTCATTCATATTTATCCTCAACAGGACTTTTTTCCATGAATTATATAATACACAAAATACCTGATACTGGAAGCCTCAATAAATTGCCCATGAGAAACATCCCTTTAGTTAGCAGGCAAGCAAATCACCTTTGCTTTTGAGACTCAATATAATCTGAGTAAGTTGGAATGAATGACCTTTCATTTATGTATTCCCTCCTACTGGGTGCCAGATACAGCACCCTTACACTAAATGTTCAGTGGGTGAGGATCCATATCATAAATGACACTTGGCCTCATAAACATCACTACCAAGTTAGGATTCTTTAATATTATTTAGGACTAGATTACAGCAGTAGCCTTTTTCATAGTTAATTTATTTTTTGTTTGGTCAACAGTTTCATATGTTTATATAATGGATTTTAGTCATCTTTCACACACCCCACCAATTCCTCTCATCTGCCTCTGGATCCCTTCTCAACAAGTTCCCTTCTAGCCTCCACATCTTTTCGTGTTGCCTATTGAGTTTAGTTAGTTTCTTGTCCCAGGGTGGATGACAGATTTGTGCAATCTAGTTTCTGAATCTGGGAAGTACACAGAACAACTGTGACCTCTACTTTGCAGAAAGACAAAGAACCATAGAAGATACATCTTGCCCAAGCACCACCAGATTCGGGGTTCCAACAGCATTCTTCCTTCTAGAGCCTAAATCTATCTAGACTTTGAAGCGACTCACAATAGAAAGACTTGCTTCTGTCTGTCTACCAGAAAACAGTGTAAGGCATCTGTTTGGCAGGGAAGTCTTTGGAGCGGGGCATCAGCCTGTAGTTGGGCTCAGGCATTCTGCGGTTTAATGGCTAGAATGTGCCCACCACGGGTCAGTAAAGGGTTCCGCACTAGACCCCTTCTGGCTAGCTCCATCCCCTAACCCCATCTGTATCTTCTGGGCCTGAAGGCTGGGCGGAACTTCCACGGGCCGGCAGAACTAATGTCTGCGTGGCCCTCCTCGCGTGGCACCCTTTGCGGTTGCTCTGGGACACAACCGCAGCAGCACTGGATTCACCAGAGGTAATGAGGGACATATGGAGGTGGCAGCGCTGCTGAGGCAGGAAGATCTAGACCAAAAGGAAACCCTTTCTACCCTTAGGATCATGACAGAGTAGGGAATTCATGAGCCTTGAACAGACCACATTAATGACTGGCGTTGGATACTACTTCCTGGTGAGTTTCAATTCTTTACTAGCTTCTTTGTCCTCCCCAATACAACCCTACAGGGGATTCTTGTCACTGAGAAGAGCCTTTGATGGAGTTTATTACATTTTTAAAAGGTCACCTCATAATGGGTCAGTTTTTAACGCAAGTGTCTTCCAAAATTCTTTTTGCTATGACTTTGTGTATTTTCTCCTTGTCAAATGTCACTGGGCCATTACTGTGGCGACTGCAACCTTCAGAGTTTGTGGCTTATATAAGAGAAGGAGAAGTTTGTAAATTAAAGCTCTAAAAACAATATGCTGAATTTTAGATACAACTATACACAGTGTTTGAAGGAAAAGGGAAAAGATTGGTCAGACATTAGAGTCTGGGGTAGGGGGTGAGGCATAAGGGGGTAGGGGTTGGGAGGAGGATTATCAAAGCCATGTCTAACTAGAAAGCCACACAAAAGATGTATTAACTTTTTGGATGAAAAAAAAAACATAAATTATATCTTATTTGTTTTAGCAAAATTAATATGTTTGAGTATTTATATAATGTATAAACAGCCAGACTTCCAAAATAATGGAACTAAGAGGTTAAAGATGGTTAAAAGGTGATATATTCTGTTCCTCTTTCATCTCTGATTTTCTCTGGATGCCCTTCTTCCCACACCAGAAGTTTTGTCCACTCCAGTTCTGTCCTTTAGAACAGGTAAAACCTAATAATGCCATGACTTCTAGCTTTTACATCTTCTCACTCGAACTCTTCCAGATCATCAGGGAAAGAGTTTTCCCTGGGCCTCCACTAAGTGACTTAGATATCACATTTGTTCAGACCAGCTAGAATCAAAAAACAATTTTCATGGGTATTAAATACAGAAGCTGAGGGAGGGTTATGACTCCTACAAAATAGGAAGTGTTGCCCTCCCTGTCAATGCTAGAAATGATGAGTTATCCTCATCTTGCCTACTGAACACGCCCCTCAGTTCTAACTCAAAAAGCCTGCCTATATTCCAGCCTTCTCTGCACCTAGTGTAAGCATGTGGCACAGATTCTTCTAGTCAGGCACCCCAAGACATACTTGAACTTAGATAGCACCAATGATGAGAAATAGACTAAATCAAAGTTATTAGGGGTCTAAGCTTCCTGATGCTGCAACATGGGCATATGAGTGGGTGCTAGAGGAACTGATGTGATTGGAGCAGCTATCATTTGGTACTTACCATAGTCTAACTCAAGTTTGATAAATGAACAAAACTTCTTGAAAGGTAAACATTAGTTTTGTCAAGATATTTCTAGTCTGGTGCAAAAGCATCTGTCAGGGAAACAATCAAGTGTCTTTTGAAAAATGAATGGCAGTTGTAGAATTAGAGTACCCCTCAGACTTAAGACTCTTACCCAAGAGAAGAATAATAGTCACTAACTTATTTAATTTATATTGATTTTTGTCCACATTTTTCACAGGAGATATCCTCATATCTCTCTGTTACATCTTGACGAATATGCCACAGAATCGTCTGTGGATAAAAATGGAACTGAGATTGTTGGGGGTAAGAACAAAATGCTGCTCAAGTGAGTAAGTTAACTGTGAGAGGGTTGGCACTCCTTAACACATGAGGGAGGAGACCTGAACCACCTCTGTATCTGTATGGAGGCAAATCAATTACAGTGGCTTCTAATGGTGACATGGCATCAAAATATATACTGAGTCTGGATATAGAAAAATATTCTTTTTATCATCTATCAATTATTTCAATCCTAAACTGATGAAATGTCCTAAATGAGATGAGCAAATTGTCGGTATGCCCAGAACAACAAGCTCTATGAACAGTGATTGGTTACAAAGGTGCTGTGCTGGTCACATTAGCTGACAGACACACTACTGTTTTTCCAGGCAATCCCATGCACTACACACTTTGGCTGTGCAATTTTGCACCATCCACTCATACTTCTGAATGATGGAGCCAGATTCAGAGTTAAATGTGAAGGATTAAAAATTATGTGAGAAAAATCCTAAGCAATCAAAACACACACACACACACACACACACACACACACACACACACACACACACGAGCACAGGGGATCTAGAAGTAAGTTAAGCAAAGTCATCACAATATACAAGGTGAATTATGTTTCTATAAGATAAGAATGAACAGGAAGATATCAATCCCTAAAGGAAAAAACATATATACTGAAGAAACCATATAGGACTTGCATTTTGAAAATGACTAAATGCTGGTGAAAATACAAATTAGGTTACATCAATAAAAAGACATGTTTATGGCTTGCAAAGCTCAACATAGTAAAAATGTTAATTCTCCCTAAATTGGCGTATAGGTTTGGCATAATTCCTATTAAATCTTAGCAATGTCCTATAGATATCTATAAATTACCAAAGATTGTGTGAAAAGGAGAAGAAACCAAAACAGCTTAATTAAAGTAGGGGAAATCACACTAGTCGATTTTTTAAGATAATGTCTGCCTTCCATCATCAGATTATGTGATTTTGTTTAAAATAAGGAAAACACAGACAAACAGAACAGAACACTCAGTCCAAAACTAGATTCCATAGATACAGCCAACTGATTTGGGGAATAGGAGTTGTTTGTTTGTGTTTTGGGAAGGTGTCTATGTAGCACATGGGGCCTTAAACTACTAATCCTGCTTCCTCGGTCCATCAAGGGCTTTGCAGGTGTGAACCACCATGGTTCAGTCAGCTGGGTTTTGTTTTTTTTTTAGTTCATAAAAGAACTCAATGGACAGTTACACAGAAGAATAACAAAGAGAGATCAAGTGAAAATAGAAACAATGAGCCTTAATAGACTCCCAAGCTTTTGAGAAATTAGATAAATATTTAAAAAGCTCTCAGAAACAGACGAGTGATCACCAGGAGTTACAAGTGTTAGTGGAAACGTTGCAAGAAAAGGTAGAACTTGAGATGTCTCTGTAGTGACAGAATAGGTCTGTAATTTGATTATAGTTGATAAAACATGACAAAATGGCCTAGAACCGTACACAGAACATCGTACCACAGTTGATGTCCTCATTCTAAAGTTCTGTAAGCGTCACTACCGTGGTAAGCACCACCTTTCTTCTTCATTCTGGCCTTCTTCTTGAGGTGTGTTCCCTCTTAAGAGTTAGCTGGAACTGTGACTAAATATGGTGTCTTTTCCTTATAGATTATACAGCTAATGACTAGCCTGATTATACAGAGCCTGGGATACTTCTGGACATACCTGTTCTTTTCTCAAAGTTTTGCATTTGGACTGACAAGTGGGTATCTTCCTATCATAGGAGCTTCAGGATACTCACTTTGGGCCTCTTTGTTTGTGAGTAACTTCATCTCTGATAGTAACTACTAATGTATTCCTTACATTTCATGGATTCGGATCCAAGCAATGTGTCCTAGAGGATACACAATCCCTGATCTTTAGGAGACCATAACCACATCTACCTGAAAAAGGACAATAGCAAAATGTTTCTTAAAACCTTTAGTTTATTACCTGCAATGTTCTTTCATAATAATATTCTACATTGCTAAAGGAACATTTGATACATTAAGAAAAAACTAGTTTCTTAGCTGTAATATTACTTTTTTTTTTTTTTCGTTTTTTAAGACAGAGTTTCTCTCTGGAACTTTGCGCCTTTCCTGGAACTCGCTTTGGAGACGAGGCTGTCCTCAAACTCACAGAGATCCGCCTGCCTCTGCCTCCCGAGTGCTGGGATTAAAGGCATGCACCACCACTGCCCGGCAATAATATTACTTCTTAATAACAGTCTGCATTTTTAAAGGGCCATTTGATACATTACAAAAAAATCCTAGTTTCTTACCCATAATATTCTTTCATAATAACAGTCTACATTGTAAAGGGGCTATTTGATACATTTGCAGCCATGATAATAAACACAAGGAACATATATGGAAGACAAAATCTATTTGATTCAAATCACCAATACAAGTGAGATGCTAAAGTCATTTCAAAGCGCCCCTGGATCCCATTCCCATTACAGTTGTAACATTAGTGGCTAAAACCTTCATAGCTTTCGTCTCTATAAATATAAATCTTGAATTATTTCTTGAGTTGTTTCCTTAGTAGTCCCCACTAAGGAATTAAGATGATATCCCTCATGTTACAGAATTCTAGAATTATCTTGAAGCTTAAATATAGATGTAATGATTGGGTATTAACCAATGTGGTCTTTGCTTCCAGTTTAGCCTATCAGGAAGCTTTTCAATAGCATTACAGAGGAGGCCTTCGAATTACATGGTAAGTCAGAAGACTCAGAACAACTCTGGAAAGCTTTCATTGTCAGTGAAAGTATGAAATTTTCAGAGAATAAATAAAAATTTTAAAATAAAAACAAAGTCAGTGAGGAATTAGCATGCCCTCCAGTGACTAGATATCTACCCAGAAGCTTTGTGGGGAGGGCAGTATTTAAAGAATGAGAAACATAACATTAATTCAAAGAAAGGTGGAGTAGTTATGTCATCTCAGACAATGAAAGTACAGAAATAGTACTATTGCCATACATGAATATTCAAACAAGTTTCATGACGATAAAGGCACTATTTCTTAAGACTTAACAAACCTAAACTTCAAACTATAAGAAGCAAGGACCAGGGTTATGGCTCACTTTCTGTGTAAGCAAAAGGACCTGAGTTCAGATCCCCAGAATCCACATCAACGCTGGGCATGCTAATATACATCTATAATTTCAGTGATTCCTAACAAGATGGGAGTCCGAGACAACAGAATCCTCAGGAGGCCCCAGGCTGGCTAGCCTGATACATGCAATTACACACAGTGAAAAAGAGACTCCTACTCAAAGTAGATGAGAATAGACACCTGAAGTTTTCCTCTGACCTCCATATTTGCACAATGCCAAACATGCACCCCACACACAGAGATACATACACAAACATTCATATGTGCACACACACCATATGTGTATGTGTGCAAAAACTGATAGAGCTGCAAAGAAGATTATTTGTAATAACATAGAATTTACCCTCACAATTTAAAAAAATATCAAAGAGAGTGCAATATAACATACAAACAATTTTAGAGATGTATTTCACATTTTTTGGACAAAACTCTCACTAAAACCTAGGAAGAGAATTTCCTCAACTTGACAAAGTGACATTCAAAAAAAAATCTATTTCCCTACATAGCAGCATGAGACTGAATGCTTTCCTCTGAGGTCAGTGTTTGTTAGATTTTATTGTGAATTTGACAGAGCCTGGAGTTACCTGGGAAGATGAAACCTCGGTTGAAGAATTCCATCAGATTGGCCCATGGCCACATCTGTGGTGCATTTTCTTGGTTGCTAAGTGGTGTAAGAGCACCTAGTCTACTGTGGGTGGTGCCATTCCTGGGAAATTTGGTCTGGGCTGTAAAAGAAAGCTAGCTGAGCAAGCCAGAGGGAGCAAGCCAGTCGACAGTAGTGTTCCTCCATGGTTCCTGTCTCAATGTTTCTGCTTTGAGTCCTGGTCTTGGCTTCCCTCTGTGGTGGACTGTGAGATGATATAAAGCCTTTTTCCCTAAATTGCTTTTGGTCATGGTATTTATCACAGCAACTGAAAGCAAATTAAACCAGCCAGTAACAGTGAGTATGTGTACAACACTATATGTTGTATAGTGTAGTAAGTCAAGGGAAAAAAAAAAAGACAAAGACCTTCAAGATTAGAAAGTCAGAATACAAGCTTCATCTGAAGACACCAGAAACATGCTAAAACATCCTACAACTTTCAAAGAAAATCTAGAATAAATTAGTAAGCTAATTTATCAGTGTTGCAGAATATAAATTGGCTATAGAAAAAAAATAATTGGATGTCTGGGTAATTTGTTGGTACACTTACCTGGTAAGGGAATCACACTGTTCCCAGTACTGAACCCTTTCAAATAAAGCTACTATGAATGCTTACCCACAAGTATTATTACAGACATATTTCTTGTTCCTCTTGTAATGGATAATTATCCTTTTTAAAAGAAACTACCCAACTGTTTCCCAAAGTATTTGCTGCCTATGGCATTTCTGTAGCACCCCTCACCAGACTAGAAGTCAAACAAGTGTTCTTGTTTGTT